>NW_003852470.1:604575-612520 GCF_000181295.1 Otolemur garnettii | reverse complement strand
AAAAAAAAAAAAAAATGAAAAAGAAATCAAAAAGGCAGACTATGGATTAGGAGAAAATATTTACAAACAATATATCTTCCAGAGGACTGTGTCTAGATTATGTAAAGAACACCAATAGACAAATAATAAAATGACTAACAAAAATGGGCAAAAGACTTTAACAGACACTGGACAATATGAGCTGTATGTCTAATCCACTAAGCACATCCCAAGGAGCTCAACACCAAGAGTAATTAGAAAAATACAAATCAGAATCAAAAGAGATGACATTTTAAACCCACTGTAATGGGATTAGGGGCAACCCTCGGGGCAACAGGCCTGAGATCCTATTGAAGTTGGGAGCCATAACTTCCAGGAGGCTCCTGAGGGCACAGTGATGGCATCCTGGGTAGAGGGGCCTGTGTAGCCCATTGGTTGGGGGCTAGCACACAGTCAGACTGAAAGAACAGGGCAATGTTGGTGCAGGTGTGGGGCACAGAGGATGCAGAAGCCCCAAGGGGTGCAGACGGGTGTCCAGAGTGGGAAGGAGGTGGTGGCACAGCTGCCCAGAGAGGACAGAGGATGTGGAGAGAGCAAGGCCAGGGGCAATCAGGGGCCAGGCTGCCAGAGGACCTGTGGCCCAAGGGCAGGGGAGGTGGGGAGACACGGGCTAGGGTGGCTGTGAGTAGGGAGGAGGCTTGGAGAAGAGGACAAGATCGTGGACACTTAGAAGCAGCTCTCCCCTTGGCCGTCCCCAGGCCTCAAGGCTTCAGCAAGATCTCTGCCCTCCTGCTGCTCCTCCATCCAACTACAGGCAGGCCCAGGGTATGTTCCTGACTCTCTCCTAGCCAGGTGTGGCCCAGGGATAAGGCTCTGGCCAATAGAAATGAAGAAAGTGGTTTGGGGAGTATTTTTAAAGGGAGGGCAGCCTCTTCTTTGGTCCTTCCTTTTCTCTGACTAGGGGGATGTGGCTGCAAAGACTGGTGCTTGAGCAGCTGTTTTGTGCCTAGAGGCTGTTAATTAAAAAAAATAAGGTTTATACTGTAGAAAAAGGAGACCTTTATTTCTTGTGAAGAGTGTTCAGCTCACAGTAGCCATTCTGGCAAGTGGGGAACACTGCTCCAGCCATATCAAGTGAGAGAGAAAAGGGACAGGATTTTGACTGAGCAGAACGGATAATTATGCATACTTAACAAGCTATAGGAGAAGCCAGGAATATTATGAAGAGAAAACACACTTGTGCAATTATGCATTACCCCTCCCATCGGCTTGGCGCCTGTGGCTCAAGTGGCTAAGGCGCCAGCCACATACACCTAAGGTGGCGGGTTTGAATCCCCAGCCCGGGCCCGCCAAACAACAATGATGGCTGCAGCCAAAAAAATGGCCAGGCGTTGTGGCGGGCGCCTGTAGTCCCAGCTACTTGGGAGGCTGAGGCAGGAGACTCGCTTGAGCCCAGGAGTTGGAGGTTGCTGTGATCGGGATGTCATGGCACTCTACCCAGGGGGATAGCTTGAGGCTCCGTCTCAAAAAAAAAAAAAAAAAAAAAAAAAAAAAAAAAAAAAAAAGAAAAACATTACCCCTCCCATCCCTTCATGGCAGATGACTCAGTCTGAAGGCTTTTTTCTGGGGTCCCTTTGGTTGAGAGGGATATGTTCAGTTAACACAGGGCTTAGGATTTTATTTTTAGTTCACCAAGTAAAATCCTCCACATCCCATGCTGGGCTGACTCTGGGTCTCCTCCCCCTCCCATCTGTGGGGCAGCTGCATTCCTGGGTGTCCTTATGTAAGAATGAAATGAGCCTCCCTGGTGACCCCTGTGGTCACTGAGTGCTTCACAGGACACTCTCGACCTATATCCTCCTGGCACCAGGGGGATAAGAGAGGGGACATGTTTTTAGTGAGGTGTGACTAAAAATCCTAAGCCTATATACCCTGTCTCAGCAAAGAGGACCCTAGAGAAACCTTAAAACTGAGTTCCCAGCCCTGAGGGGGAGGGATGTGGGACACACCTTGTTACACCCCTCCCTTGCTAATGGCCATCAGGCTTTGTCCTAAGGGCTGAGCAGAAACAACTTCATGATCCAGACCAGCAATCTTCCCTGAATAGAGACCACCAGCCACAGAGGGGGTTGACCAGTCCACGGAGCACATATAGAAGGTTTTCCTATCCTTGCTTCCCTGTTTGAGGTGGTGCCCGACATTTCTGAGCATGACCCCCTGGAGGGTGTAAGCTCTACTGCACAGATGTGTGCTCTCCTTTCAGAAATATTCACAGAGCTTCTCCTGTGGCTGTTAACTCTGTGCATTTGCCCCTCAGCATAAATTCCTGTCCCCACATCTACCCTTTGAAGCACCTGCTGCTGGCTCTGACCAGAGGCTCTGCATCCAGCCTGTCAGGAGGGCCACCTGTGAGCTGCAACCCTTCACAAGAAATAAAGCTCTTCTTCCCAGATTTGTGAAAAATCATCATTTTCTTTAGTTAACAGAGGATTAGGATACAAATACAGCATCAGGTGGTGCCAGTGGGTAGTTTTCTTAGATAATTTTTTGTTGTTGTTTGAGACAGAGTTTCACTATATCACCCTTGGTAGAGTGCTCTGGTGTCATAGCTCACAGCAACCCCAAACTCTTGGGCTCAAGCAATTCTCTTGCCTCAGCCTCCCAAGTAGCTGGGACTACAGATGCCTGCCACAACACCTAGCTATTTTTGTTGTTGCTGTTGTTGTCATTGTTGTTTAGCAGACACGAGCCGGTTTCGAACCTACCAGCCGCAGTGCATGTGGCCGGCACCCTAATCACTGAGCTATGGGTGCTGAGTCTTCTTAGATAATTTTTAAAATCCAAAGCATGATATTATATATATACATAGGTGTATAAATATGTGATACATGTCTGACGTGCACACAAGCCTATGTAGGACAAAATAAGCTCTGCCTTGATATAATTGTGAAGTCTGCATGCCAAGTTTTTCTGAGGGCCCTGGAGCAGGGCACCTCCTTGAAAGCGGAAGCCTCCACCCCTGTTAAGTCAGCCATCTATTCCTCCTCAGATGTGTCTTTGTTTATTCATGAAGACACCCGGCGTCACATGCACAGAAGTGATAAAATATTTATTCCCACCAAGAAAGTATTTCCAAACATAATGTAGTAAGAGATTTTCCAAATCTGAGAGCATAAAATATTAAAATTCATTTTTCTAGTTATATAGTAGCCTTCAGTATCACAAGTGCAGCACAAAGTTGGGTTTGGTTTTGTTCTGTTTTGTTTGTTGCACGAAGGTGTTTCATTTTGTGAAGTCAGGTTGGGCCCAGCCTGCTTCTTTGCTTGCCTGAGATCCAGGTGTGGAAATCATTAGGCCATGCACTCTCCCTAAAATCCTCCTCCTCCCTCAGTGCTCCACCCTGCCTGCTCCGGACACCTGTGAGCTGGGGGACACAGGGCCTGAGGAAGCCTCCACCTTCATCCTGATGCACTCTTCTCTCCACTGGGCCCACCCTGCCCGCTCCTCACAGAGGGGAGCACCACCCTGAGGCCAAGCTCAACAGTACCTGTAGAGCCAGTTTCTTCCCTCTGCCTGGCTTGAAGGTGGACATCTTCCTATAGGAAGTGTCTCCAAGCCCAAATTTTCCCAAGATCGTTTCCAAGGACAGGGGTCATTAGATTCAGGACCCACCCTTGACCTTGCTTTAAGTTGATCACCTCCGTAGAGACCCTATCTCCAGGTAAAGTCACATTCTGAGGTTAGGGGATAGGAATTTAAGGAGGACACAATTCAGCCCATAATACTTGCTTGACCAGAGAGTGGCAAGAATTCTGAGCATTTGTAATTGCACCAAGCAAAAGCCAGCAGTGTGATTGAATTGGTTCAGTGTTGGGTAGGGGGAGCACAGGACCTTGTTCTGTCATCTAGGCTAGAGTGCAGCAGCTCACTCACAGCTCACTACAGCCTCTGACTCCTGGGCTCGAGTGATCCTCTTTTCTCAGCTTCTCGAGTGGAAGGACTGTAGGCACCACTGTACCAGCTGGTTTTCATTAATAAATTTTCTCTGCAGACCAAGTCTTACTGTGTTCTCTAGGCTGGTGTCAGACTCCTGGGCTCAAGTGATCCTCCTAACTTAGCCTCCCAAAGTGCTGAGAGTATATGTGTGAGCTACTGCACCTGGGCAATTGTTCTTTAAAACATCAGGAGATATGTTTGGATGGACTGGACAGAAGTTGAGCCTACAGATCCTCACACCCCATGTGATGCTAGAATTAAAACCCTGCTAGGGCTGGGCACACCTAAAGAGAATTTAGTTTAAATGGACCTGGAATCCCAGCTCCTGAGGACAGGTGAGGAGCTGGGGCTCCAACTCTGCCCAGCCCCACTCTTCTGAGAGCAGGGTGCTGTTCTCTCTGGGGGGTGGTGGGGGGGGAGGCACGAAGGGTCCTTGGGAATATGTGAAGGTTGGCGGCCAGGCCCTCCTGGGAAAAATAAATAAAATCCCTGCTTGGGGATTTTCTTTTTCAGAACCTCCCACCATGGCCATTGCAAACTGCAAGAGAGTCAATACCCAGCTCACCTGACTGCCATATGCCTGGTGCAGCACCGGCCAGGTGACTTCTCAGGACAGCAGGATTTGTGGAGGACCTGGGCCATCACTGGGCCTGCTGACAAACCTGCACCCCTGCCCAGCGTGATGCTCATGTATGACTCTGGGGGCCCATTCCCTCACTTTGTCTTAGGGTACCCAAGCTCTGCTCTCACTCTGTCCTGGGGGACCTTTGCCCCACTGTGCCCAGCTGCCATCCAGCCTCTGGAGGACACTGGCTATGGATCCTGTTGGGGTCAGTCACTGCAGGCTTGGCTGCTTTGCTGATGGCGTGAGAGTTAAATCTCAGGGTCTGGGAATGGATGCTGCTAAAGTCTCTGTGTCTGTGCCTGAGCTGGTCAGGATTGTGGGAGAGGAGGGCAAGGCAGCAGAAGCCCTGCCCTGGCCTTCATCAGAGAGATGCCGTGCCACTAAGGCTGGTGATGGCCATGGGGCAGCCCACCACAGTTGGGGCCCCCAGAGCTGCTGCTGGGGAGAGTGTGGTACATGCACATGTGTGAGTATAGGTGCACATGCATGACTCTGGCCCTGAGTGTGGGAGTGTGCAGATGAATGTGGCCCTCTGTGTGGCCAGGGAGGCCCAGGACAGACCTAATTCACAGATGTCACTGGACACTTTTTAGGACCAGCCTCTGGGAATCAGCCCCTGGCAGGATAAGTGTCTGCTCCCTGGACAGGCAAGTTCTGTAGTGTCCAGATGGCCACACAAAGGTGTGAGACCCTGCCCTGCAAGGACCCAGCACAGAGCATTGGACCATCCCAACACTCCAGATCCCCCATGCCCCATCCCTCCAACCTAACACCCCAGTATCTCCCATCCCCAATCTCTCCACCCCAACACCCCAGCATCCCAGCATCCTCAGTGTTCCAGCACGTCGGCCTTCTGTACCCCAGTGTGCCACATTCTGGAGCATTGTCACCATCTGGACTTGCAAGAAAATGATCCTGCTCTGCCCTCTGCCTCCTCCTGTGCCTTCTCTCTCACTTCACTCTCTTTGCCCTTCCATCTTCCCATTTGTTAGCTCAGGGCACAGAAATGTCTTCATGGAGCCCAGAGACTCCCTGTCCCTCCTCCTTCCCGACCATGTGGAACCCAGAACCCCAGTTAAATGGGATGTTCGATGATTTTTAATACAAGCATGTAGAAATATTATGTGGGATATTAAAAAGCTTGTTCCTTATTTATCTAAAATTCAGATTTAACTTATCTTCTCACATTTTCCTTTCATAAAATGAAATTTTATCATTTAATTTTCCCCTTTTTATTTTATTTATTTATTTTTTGAGATAGAGTCTCACTTGTCGCCCATGATAGAGTGCTATGGCATCATAGCTCACAGCAACCTCGAACTCTTGGGTTCAAGTAATTCTCTTATCTCAATCTCTGGAGTAGCTGAGACTACAGGCACTCACCACAATACCCAGCTATTTTTAGAGACGGGGTCTCGCTCTTGCTCAGGCTGGTCTCGAACCCATGAACTCAGGCAATCCACCCACCTCGGCCTCCCAAAGTGCTGGGATTACAGGCGTGAGCCACTGTACCCAGTCATTTTCCCCTTTTTAAATTTCAAAATATTAAGGGAGTGTAAGTGCTTTGATACACAGGTGCACTGTGCAGGGTAGAGGCCAGAGCTCCAGCATACCTGTCACTAGAACAGCCCTCACTGTACCTGACAGTGGGGCTTTTACCCCCACCTTCCCCCTTTTCGGATCCCAACACCCTTTACCTCCCTTTGTGCGTGTGCCTTAGACCAAGCTCCCCATTATTACTGAGAGCATGTGGCGTTTGTTTCCATTCCTGAGATACTTAAGACCATCAGCTACAGTTCCATCCCAGCTGTTGCTAAAGACCTTATTTCTTCCTGTGCAAGGCCCAGCAGCACTCCACAGTGCAGGGATACGCCACGTTTTCTTTATCCATTTAATAACTGCTGGACACTGAGGTCGATTCCACATCTTTGCGATTATGAACTGTGCTGCCACAGACATTCAAGTGCAGGTGTCTTCTTTTCCTTTGGGTGTGGCCTTTTCACTGAATCCAGATTTTACAGAACAAATCTTTTTAATAAAAGATTAAAGTACGGATTCAGTCGAAGGGCTGCACCTGCCCCAAGGCCACAGGCTCCCCAGGTCCCCTTCTGTCTGCATCCCTGCCAGTGTCTCTTGTTTCTTGGCTTTTTAATAATGGCCCTTCCAGTGGCTCAAGGACTAGGGCGCCAGCCCCATATACCAGAGGTGGAGGGTTCAAATCCAGCCCTGGCCAAAAACTGCAAAATAAATAAATAAATAAATAATGGCCCTTCTGCCAGGGGAAAGGGTATCTCAATGTGGTTTTAATTTGCTGTCCATATTTCCACACCTGGCCTAACTTACCCCCCACATCCAGAGCACAAGTCTGGGGTGGTGAGACCCGTGGTCCTGCCCTGGCTGCTCACACGCTATCACCAGGCCATTGGGATGTCTGCTTCTACACGCCCTCACAGCTGCCTGCATGGGTCACAAGTGAGCCCCAGTGGATGCTTGTCTTCAATCCACTATCTTTACCAGAATGACGGTTGGCAGATGTAGTGAGACAAACCAAAAGCAAAATAACAATCAACCAACCAACCAACCAGAAAAAGATACCCGGTTAAGTTTCAATTTCAGATGAATGATCCTTTTTTAAAAAAATATAAGTGTGTTCCATGAATTATTGCATGGGTCATAATGTTACTGAACAGAGAGGATCTGGTCGCATGCAGAGACGGGGATAGGTCCACCAGACTTTATTGGTCAGAAGGCCAGGATTCTGGAGCTTGAGAGTAGGCTCTCCGAGACTGCTCTGTTCTTCCATTTCCAACATTACAGTTTTAAACATTTGAGTTCAAAGTGAAGACCATGTTAACCCTTATCTTAAACAATAATCAGCAGAACCTGTGACTTATAAACAATAAGCAACACTCTAATTTAAAAGTTAATTTCCTGGCTGGCCCCATATGCCGGAGGCGGTGGATTCAAATCCAGCCTGGGCCAAACATTGCACCCCCCCCCAAAAAAAATTAATCTCCTAAATCAATCCACCTAAACTACTCAAGATAGGCATCTTTAGGGTGGGAGCTAAATTTACAAAACAATAAGAATAGAAGACAGAGAATGAAGGTCAGGCAGGACCTAAACCGACCAGATCAGCCGTGTCATACTTGCCTAACCTGACAGATTCCCTCTCATTCTCATTCTATGTGCACTGAAAATTATCTGCTGCTGGCTAAGGCGCCAGCCACATACACCTAAGGTGGCGGGTTTGAATCCAGCCCGGGCCTGCCAAACAACAATGATGGCTGCAACCAAAAAATAGCCAGGCACTGTGGCGGGCACCTGTGGTCCCAGCTACTTGGG
>NW_003852470.1:597971-604555 GCF_000181295.1 Otolemur garnettii | reverse complement strand
AAATAACCGGGTACTGTGGGGGGGTGCCTGTAGTCCCAGCTACTTGGGAGGCTGAGGCAAGAGAATCACTTAAGCCCAAGAGTTAGAGGTTGCTGTGAGCTGTGACAACACACAGGACTCTACTGAGGGTAACAAAGTGAGATTCTATCTCAAAAAACAAAACAAAACACAGTAATGAAGAGTACATTACTAGCAAAAGGACAGGCATACAGAATAACTTAATAGAATTGAGAGTAGTACCATGCCAGAGGTGCCAGGATCACTCAGTGGGAAAGGAATAGTCTCTGGATGCTGGGACACTGGATATCCACATGCGAAGGAATGACATTGGACTCCCACCTCACATCATATTCAAAAGGTACCAATGACCTAAACATATGAACTAGAACCATAAAACTCTTAGAAGAAAACATAAGAATCATAGAATAAAACATCATGACCTTGGATTCTCAAACATGATAACAAAATATGAATGGATCTTAAATACAACAATGAAAATAGGGGCAACAGAAGAAAAACTAGATAAATTCAACTTTGTCAAAATTAACAATTTTGTGCATTAAAAAAGCATAAACAAGAAAGTGGAGATACAACCTATAGAATGGGAGAAAATATCTGCAAGTCATATATCTGCTAAGGATTAAGTACCCAGAATATATAAAGAACTCTTACGAAACACAACAACAAAAAAGCAAACAACCCTTTCCAAGAGTTTGAGGTTGCTGTGAGCAGTGAAGCCATGGCACTCTACCCAGGGGCTCAGCTTGAGGCTCTGTCTCAAAAAAAAAAAAAAAAAAAAAATTATCTGCTGCTGACCTGAAATTCAAATTTAACTACACAATCTGTATTTTATCTGACAACCATATCTAGAGTCTCAAAACTGATCATTTCATATGCATCACAGCTCACAGCAACCTCCAGCGATTCTCTTGCCTCAGCCTCCCTAGTAGCTGGGACTACAGGCGCCCGCCACTGCCGCTATACTCTTTTTCACTTTAACTTCACGAACGCAGGAGATCTGGCTCCCAGATCCTGAATAAGTCACTGGAAGGCAGATCTCAGTACCCAGCTTTTGCAGAGAGGGGAGTGGTACCACCTGAGTCTGGGCCAGAGGCTGAGGCCTACAGACAGGTGTCAGTGGGAATGCAAAAAAGAGCACTCACTTAAGTAACACTAGTTGTGAAAGGAAGGGAAGGAAGAGAAGGTGGAAAAGCAATTTAAAAAAAAATTATTATGTGTAATTAATGTATTGGGTAATAAAATGACAATATTTAAATGTATAAATAGGCTCTAGACAAATTAAGAAAGAAATTATCACCAATTAAACTCATTTAAGGCAGGGAGGAAGCAGAACCCTGCTAATTTTGCCTTGGGCATGATGGGAGGCAGGCACAATAGGAAAAGGAAGTACTTCTATAAAATTGTAATTATACAGGAAACCACAAGAAAAGCTTTACCACAGAAGGCAAATCCTCAGTCTTGGGAGGAAACGTCACAGGAACCAAAGCGTAGAAATCAGGGATCATTTGGAGAGAGAAAAAGACAAAAACCAATAAAGACAGAAAGCACAACATACACATTCTTAAATATGATCATGAAATATGAATAGGGTGAAACACAAATAAATACAGTATGTAAGATACGATGATGTAAAATTGGTGTAATATCAGTAACTGTAAAAGGGCCAGACCTCCCTGCTGGAAGAACAGGCAAGAGCACGGGGCAGCCTGTTATTCACTGCAGAGAGACAGGCAGGTGACCCAGGAAAGCTGGACACAGGAAATAAGCAGAGGCCCAGCAGGAAAAGAGGGGAGGGAGATGTCTCCTGGCATCAAACAAGGTTAGAATTTTTAAAAAGGCATTGACCAAAAAAGGTAGAAAAATAGTAATAGTAAGTTTGAATTCTGTGGCTCAACGCCTGTGGCTCAAGTAGCTGAGGCGCCAGCCACGTACACCTAAGGTGGCGGGTTCGAATCCAGCCCAGACCTGCCAAACAACAATGACGGCTGCAACCAAAAAATAGCCGGGCATTGTGGCGGGCGCCTGTGGTCCCAGCTACTTGGGAGGCTGAGGTAGGAGAATCACTTGAGCCCAGGAGTTGGAGGTTGCTGTGAGCTGGGAAGCCAGGGCACTCTACCCAGGGGAATAGCTTGAGGCTCTGTCTCAAAAAAAAAAAAAAAAGTTTGAATTCTGCCTCAGATCAAGGACAGATTAAGTAGACATCTGTAAGATTTTATATATCCATGGATGTTGTCCATGGAAAAAACAAATTCTGCCAAAATATTTAAAGGTGGTTATTCTAGGCCAGGATGAGTGACCTTGGTCCGAGAAGCACCATCTCAAGAGGTCTTGAGGAAATGCTGCAAACCGAGGTTACAGTTTGGTTTTATAAATTTGTGGAAACAGGAATTACAGGTGAAATCATAAATCAACACATGGGAAGTGGACATCCATCAGCCTGAAAGGCGAGACACCTTGGAGTGAGGCTCATACATCGCAGGTGGGATCTCGTGAAGTGAGGCTTACACATTGCACGGGGGCTTTAGGGATTCTTTGGTTGGCAACTGGTTGGAAGAGTTCAGCTTGTCAAAAAAAGTGAAGTCAGGGGCGGCACCTGTGGCTCAAAGGAGTAAGGCACCGGTCCCATATGTCAGAGGTGGGGAGTTCAAACCCAGCCCCCGGCCAAAAAAACTGCAAAAAACAAAAAAGAAAAGTGAAGTCAGGAGGAAGAGGTGCCTGGGTTGGGAGTCCTCTCTCTCACACCATGCTACGCCGCCCAAGTCCAGTGGAAGTAAGCCACATCATACCTGTTAATAAAACTCATTTAATGAGACTTTATGGTTTGTAAGGTGTGACTTCTTCATCAGGCATCTCAGAAGGTGAGAGTTCAGTCCTCTCTTTATGGATGTATCTCAGGCTGAAAACAGAGAACAAACCTTTATTTTAATGTGTTCATGGAACATTCAATAACTGATGACAAATTAGGTAACAAAAACCTCTCATATAGTCCCCAAAGTACAAATAGTGCAGACACCAGTCTCTGATCATAAGACGACAACATTAGACATCTAAAACACGACTAGACACAACAGCCTAAGGAACTAACCACAACTAACTAAGAACACCCATGTCTTGAACTCCTTTTAGGTTGAAGAACAAACCAAAGCTTAAATGCACTGAAAAACAGAGTTATCTCAAAAATAACAAGAAAAAAACACGTCACTGCAAAGACAGAGCTCAGGGGAAAAATACTTCTGATTATAACCCAAACAAAATATTCAACCAACCAACTCAAGTTTAGAAAAGAATCACATTGCCCTAAGAAAAGCACAAGGAAGGGATTAGAAAGATAATAGAAGATAAACAGAAAACAAAAGAACCAAAATGCTAACAAATAAATCCAACTCCTGATTAGCCTGCAGCTGATTAAGAAAAATGGAGACAGTACAAATAACAAATGATAAAGAAAACATCGCATTCATTTAAAATTAAAAATCTTGCAACAATCCTCTGCCTTTATGGAAGGTTTTCTAGGAAACGTTAAGCACGAAAATTCTCCCAGAAGTAGAGGAAGTCTCTCAAAGAGCCAGTTACCATGGAAGAATTGGAAAGTTCGGCTCGGCACCTGTGGCTCAAGTGGCTAAGGCGCCAGCCACATACACCTGAGCTGGCAGGTTTGAATCCAGCCCCGCCCTCCCGCCAACAACGACGGCTGCAACCAAAAAATAGCCAGGTGCTGTAGCGGGCGCTTGTGGTCCCAGCTACTTGGGAGGCAGAGGCAGGAGAATGGCTTGAGCCCAGGAGTTGGAGGTTGCTGTGAGCTGTAATGCCACAGCACTCTACCCAGGGGGATAGCTTGGGGCTCTGTCTCAAAAAAAAAAAAAAGAAAGAAATGGAAAGTTGCTAAGAACTACCCACCACTGCCCAGAAAATAAGGTCAGACAATTTCACAGGGAAAATGTGAAAAATCTTTAAGGAAAAGGTCCAGAGCATCTGAAAAGAAAAAAAGCTTTAAAATGAATTTCAGAAGGCAGAATAACATTGATATTCAATTTCAACAAAGGTTGCATAAAAACGAAAGGCGGTAAGCCAAGTTGCCTATAAATGTCAATGTAAACATCTTGAGTAAGTATTAGCCAGTAAAACTAGCAGCATATAAAAAACAATGACACCTGGTGGGGGGTGGATTGTGCCAGAAAGTCAGCGATTTAACACTAAGAAACGGATGGCTCTAATTCAGCTTGTCACTAGCTTAAACCAGGATTGTTTCCAGACATGCCCACAAGGTATTTGACAAAATCCAGCTTCCCTTTTTGATGGAAAAACCCTAAGTAAGTGAGGAATCCAGGAGCATTTTCAAGATCCCACTTATGAGGACATTACAGCCATTCTCAACAGGTCAGAAACAAGGCAGGGATGTTTGAAATCTCCTTGATGCATTGATAAAAGAAAGAAATGAGAGACAAAAAGATGAGGAGTCAGAAGGAGGTGAGATCCTGTCACATCAGGCTGGGACGGCTATTCACCTGGATGCCCCAGGGACACCTGACAAAGAAGAGGGTGCCATGGGGCTGGTGTAAAATTAATTGTAACCATCTATAGACTTCCTGTAAAAACCGACAGGAGGAAAGTAACAAATGACCCCATTTACAATTACCACAGTAACATAGATTAAAATGCCCAGGAGTCAATCTAACAAAAAATAGGCAAAGTTACTCTCAAAGAAAACCTCAAATACTATTGAAGATCAAAAAAGAAGACTGGAAAAAATAAGACTGCCACATTCTTGGATCTAAAGACTCAATATTACAAAGATACTAATTCTTCCTAAATGAAGGTATACATTTAGTGTGATTCCAATACTAATGCCGGTGTGTGTGTACGCATGCATGTGCATAAAAATTGGGCATGATCCTTCTCTGTTTTTGGAAACAAATATAC
Source organism: Otolemur garnettii (assembly GCF_000181295.1). Classification (NCBI taxonomy): domain Eukaryota; kingdom Metazoa; phylum Chordata; class Mammalia; order Primates; family Galagidae; genus Otolemur; species Otolemur garnettii. The sequence continues at coordinate 599,614 of NW_003852470.1, read as the reverse complement.
ATGAATTCCAAAAATGTTCTGCAGCAGAAGTGAGGGAAGACATGTATTAATACATAATAGAGGCTCGGTGCCTGTGGCTCAAGCGGCTAAGGTGCCAGCCACATACACCTAAGGTGGCGGGTTCGAATCCCCAGCCCGGGCCCACCAAACAACAATGATGGCTGCAACCAAAAAATAGCCAGGCGTTGTGGCGGGCACCTGTGGTCCCAGCTACTTGGGAGGTGGAGGCAGGAGAGTCGCTTTAGCCCAGGAGTTGGAGGTTGCTGTGAGGGTGATGCCATGGCACTCTACCCAGGGGGGATAGCCTGAGGCTCCGTCTCAAAAAAAAAAAAATACATAATAGACATTTCATCAAGGCAGGCAAATTGGGGTTGTCCCCCATCCAGGAGCAGATCAGGGAAACAGCCAGAGTCTCTGGCACAGAGCAGAAACCACCCAGACATAGGTGCAGTAGCAGGTTCTGGGCTCTGGAAAGGGCAAGACCCAGCAGACATGAGTAGGTGAACTCGGGCGCTACCTCACCCTTACATAAAATAAATTTAGGAACCATCAACAAGTTGAACAGAAAAATAAAATGAGCCTGAAACATTCCAGAAGATAGTAGGAAAATTATAAGTATTCTTGGTTTGGAAAATGACTTAAGTATCAGCAGATCCCAGGGGCTATGAAAGAAAGATTGGCAGATACAACCACTTAAACACAGCCAAGCAGTCAGACCTCTGCAAATAGGAGAAAGGTGCTGGACTGCTGAGGACGCTCAGGCCACACTCTCCCCAGTGCCCACAAGTCACTGAGGAGAGACTGTGGGCTGCACACCAGCATGGACAAGAGCAGCTCAGAGGCAGTAAGGGGTGGGGGCGGGGGGGGGGGGGAAGGAGAGTACTTGGCCGGCAGGTGGCAGGTGGCTGCAGAAGGGAGGTCATAGGAAGACCTGGCTTTGTGATGCTTCCCCTTCAGCTATCGTACAACCCCTCGCAGGTATGGAGTCACAGCCCAGCTTCACCCAGGGTCCTACCAAGTCGACTTCCTGAGACCCCCCCCTTCCTGTCTGGTCTAGTTCTTCACCACCACCACCACCACCACCACCCCACCACCCCCGCCGAATGTCCAAGTCCTTGGGCTGCCTTCAGCAAATATCCTGCTAGGCCATTTGGCCAGGATCCCTACCTTGATATCCCTTTTTGATACCTTCTCTCCACTGAGCGCCTTGCTGGGATCCCTGGCTGTGAATCTGTAGCCGCCTTCCCTGTCTTCAGAGTCACATTGTTTGACCACAGACTCTCCCTGCTTTAACTGTCATGAGTAAAACGTCTTCACTGCTGTTACTAGTGTCCTGCTCTACGTACATTCTCTAACAGATGCTGGGCACATCCGGGGGCTCCTGCCTGTCCTTCCTGCCCTCCTTTACAAGCCTCCTGTCTGCCCTTCCCTCCCTCCCTTCCCCACTCCTCCACCCCCACCCTACCCCCACCTCCTGTCTGCCCTCCACCCCCTCCCCACCTCCGCAGGCCTCCTGCTCGCCCTCCCCTCTCCTCCCCCCAACCAGGCCTCCTGTCTGCCCTCCCCTCCCTCCCACCAGGCCTCCTGTCTGCCCTTCTCTCCCCTCTCCCCACCAGGCCTCCTGTCTGCCCTCCCCTCTCCCC
>NW_003852470.1:563639-597443 GCF_000181295.1 Otolemur garnettii | reverse complement strand
CCCCACCAGGCCTCCTGTCTGCCCTCCCCTCTTCCCCACCAGGCCTCCTGTCTGCCCTTCTCTCCCTCCACCAGGCCTCCTGTCTGCCCTTCTCTCCCTTCTTCCCACCAGGCCTCCTGTCTGCCCTCCCCTCTTCCCACCAGGCCTCCTGTCTGCCCTCCCCTCTCCCCCACCAGGCCTCCTGTCTGCCCTCCCCTCTCCCCTACCATACCTCCTGTTTGCCCTGACCTCCTCTCCCTTCCCCTGTGGTATCTTCTGTCTGCAGGTCCCTCCACCAAGTGGGCCTGTCCTGCACTGGTCTGGCCTCCCTATTTAACCATGGCCCCTCACAAGCTCCCTGCCTCCCTGCCCTCCTGCGTCCTGGTGACTCCTGCACTGAGGGTTTCCTGTGGGGTCAATGCTATTAGAGATAGGGGTTACTTGGGCCTTGTCTTCCTGCCCTGGGGATATACCCCATGAGAGAAGGTACTAGATGAGCATTTGTGGAACAAATGGGGGACTCCAGAAGTTTCCAGTCCTTAATGACAGAGGGAGGAGAGTCTGAGCCTGGATTCATGGCAATGTCCCCCTCACCCATCCCCTGGGGCCAGACCCAGAGGGCAAAATGAGAGGCCTGCTTGGGCCCTGACCACTCCTCTGGGGTGGGCATGCAGAGAGGTGTTGTGGGCCCCCAAACACCGTTTCACCTGGGCAGCACCTGCTGGTAAGGACCAGATGGTATTTTAACAGATGCTCAGGCCCTTGACTGGCCGGCCTCATGCTCATGTGGCCACAGGACCCAGGGAACAGCAGGAGGCCTAGAAGGACCCAGGCAGGGTGCTAGAGGGAAAACTGCTCTGGCCTCCTCAGGTGTGCTCCAGCTGCTCCGCCTGCCTGGCCCTGACAGTGGGCCCATCAGTGACAGCCCTAGTGGCCATTCCAGGTGATCAGAGGTACAGGAAATCAGTGTAACCCGACCCCCACTTCTAAGCACACAGCGTGGTAAGGGCAACCTGGCTGTCCCCAGGGGCTGGGGTAGATACGGGTCAGTCCCTTCAGGGGGGCTGAGGCCTGAGCTGGCTCAAACGCCCATTCAAAGACCAGCTGAGAGCCATGTGGGGTTGACGTGTGCTTAGGAGATTGGCAGACCTGGGAGCTGCCTCTGTAACATCCTATCATTGAGTCCCTAGGTGGCCTGCTCCAGGCCAGACCAGGACACACGTCACACCCTTCTCCTGAGTGTCCTCTTTCAGGGGCCTGTGGGAACACAAAGCCCAGGGTGCCCTGCAGACAGAAGCCTCCCCTGAAGTGCCCTTGCCCAGCCTGGCCAGGTCAGGGTCAGGGCCCACAGAATGGCCCCATCTTCAGGGCTAGGCCAGTCTGTAAGCCCCGCAGGGGCAGCCCTGGTGTCCTTCAGCCTGGGTGGGGGAGACTGCTTTGAGGCTGGTGAGGTGCTGTCCTGAGTGGGGCGCATGGTGGTTTCTCAGTTAATCATCCTCACGAAGAATTAGGGTTTCTTGGTGCCCAAACCTCTGTGTTTACCTCTTTGGCTCTGACACAGAGGCTCTGGCCCCACTGGACACATGTGCAGCTCACTTTAGCACTCTAAGCATGGACTGACTGGACAGGGCATGGGGGCCGCTGCCCTGCACGCCCTCTGGAAGAAGCTCCTGCAGGCACTGTGTGCTATTCCTGGGCTTCCTGTGCCCTGGGCCTCTCTCGTTCACTCTGTGCAGCAGGCTGGGTATTAGCAGGCGTCCCTATTATCCTCTGAGCACCAGGACACAGCAGGCAGCTGTTCAAATGCAGGAACAGTCAGCTGTGGCAGGATGTGGTGATTTGAGAGAAAATGTCACAATTCTACCGACAAAGTCAGAAGCTAAATTGGGGTATTGGCAGTGACCTCACTGTCTTGCACACAGTGGGTTACAGGCTGTGCAAAGCCACTGGGCCTGTTGTCCGGATGACTCTCGGTCACTGCCAGCAGCCCTTAGCAGTACAATTTGGGAAGCAAGTGGGAGATCTGGGGCCTCATGGGTCTGAGCCTCAGTGTCACCCTCAGGGGAGCCCAGCAGTGGGGGCCATCTCTATACGCCTGCCCTAGGTGCTGCACAAGCACAGGCTCCACGCCCCTTCTTGTGAGGCAGCAGCAACTTGCAGACTTCTGACACGGGATTGAGAGTATCCCTGCAGCATGGGGTGAGGATCACAGAGCAGGAGGAGCGGCTCTGCTCAGCCCTCAGTCCCTCAGCCCCACTGGCCATCTCGCTCTCTCCTCTTCTTGGATAGGCAGTTACTCTCCCAGGAGGTGCCCTGTCAGAGCTGGAGTCCTTCCCTCCTCCTGCCATCTTTCCTGCTCACCACATGACAAAGTGGGGACTGCCCCACATTTCCACTAAGCCCTGTTCCCACCCTAGGGGGTTGGATTGGACAGTGGCTTCTTCTAGATGATGCCTGGGCCTCAGTACCACCTCACCTGGCAACTCGGTGCAGAGGACAGCTAGTGCCCTATGGCTTCTTGCCTGGCAGAGGAGGAGGAAGGACCTCTACTCCCAGCTTGGGTCCCTGCAGGACTGAGCTCCCAGACACAGGTTGACCTCAGTGAGGCTCCTGAGTCATTGTCCCATCTTCTCCTGCCTTCCCTGTCCCTGAGAACATGTGCTTGAACTCTTGTCCCAGGCCCAAGGCTGGAGCCAGCCCTTGATAAGGATAAAGTCTCCCCTGGGAATGGAATCAGGCCTGGAACAGACCCAGCTTGATGTCCAGTGGCCATAGCTATAATGTCCAGGTCTGATCCACAGGGAAGACCATACCATCACCACTGCTGAGGCTGCTGGGCAATGCATGTGGCCAAGTCAGCTGGGTCTCACAGGCAGTGAGGCGCAGGCCTGGGGTGCCCCTCCCCCATGATTTGATTTGGAGAGAATGTGTACCCAGGCATGGCAGAGATGGGGTGGTACCTGCCCATGGGGATTCTGCCCTTCTGGGTGAGGAACCTGAGTCCTTGAGGTTACACATGGCCTTCCTAGTCTGTAAGTGCTGCCTTTTGGCTGAATCCAAATTTTACATAACAAATCCTTTCAGTAAAAGAATGCAGCAGAGAAAGATGAAGCTTTTCTCTCCTCCTTTGGTGCTTAAAAAAGAATGATTTTGAAATCAGAAGGCTGGCTTGGCGCCTATAGCTCAACCGGCTAAGGCGCCAGCCACATACACCTAAGGTGGCGGGTTCGAATCCCCAGCCCGGACCCGCCAAACAACAATGACGGCGGCAACCAAAAAATAGCCGGGCGTTGTGGTGGGCGCCTGTGGTCCCAGCTACTTGGGAGGCGGAGGCAGGAGACTCGCTTGAGCCCAGGAGTTGGAGGTTGCTGTGAGCTGTAATGCCATAGCACTCTACCCAGGGGGACAGCTTGAGGCTCTGTCTCAAAAAAAAAAAAAAAAAAAAGAAATCAGAAGGCTGCAGGCTCTCACCCTGCACGGGGGCTGCTCCCTGGAAAGTGACGGAAGTAATGCAGGGATGCCCCAATGGCTCTCTTCAGGGAAAGGGTACGGCCCACATGGGGGTCCAGACACAGGCCACAGGGCCGCTGGCAGACGACAGGCCCAGGAGACGCTTCTGCATATGCAGCTGGACAGCACAGCCTGGACCTGGGCTCAGGGCCGCTCAGAAGACAGAAGAGACTGGCAAAGGCTGGCTCCTACCTCAGATCCACACTTTTATTTTTAAGCTTTAAAAAGGTAGAAAAAAAGAATGTTACCAGTTAATCATGTTAGCAAGAATACAGGCCTCGTGTTTTGAGCTATTGAAATTAAAATTTTTGTGACCTCCTGTCCAGAGTAGAAACTGAGCAAAGATGTTTACAAACACAGGTTGATAGAAAATGAAATATGTACGGCAATCTTGTTATTCATTTTGCATTAACTGCTATAAATAGACTCTGGGCCCGGTTTGCTTCTGGGGCTTATCTGATTCACAGAGAATCCCCTGGCTTGTGGACCAGCCTCCTCCCTCCCTCTGTCTGTCCACCAACATTTCTAGTGGCCTGCTCTGCAGTGGTGGGGAGCCCCAAGTCCTTGGGTGGGGGACAGCTGTGGTGGGACCAGAGAGAGGAGGGGTCTGGCCTCTCGGGAGTTGAGGTGCTCAGATGCACCTGGCCCCACTCCTGCCTTCCCTGCCCCTTGTCCCCAGGAGCACCCCTGACGCCATAGGTTATGGCACAGTTGCGCCTGATCTTATGCCATCAACAGGGGACAAGTGGCTGTGAGACATAGGTTTCCTGGGGCTGTGGAAGCAAGTGACCACAGACTGGGCCACTTACAGCCGACACTGGTTCTCTCGTAGTTCTGGAGGACAGAACTCTGAATGAGGTGTGCGCAGGGCTGTGTGCCCTCGGCAGTCTCCAGGGAGGGTCTGCCCTGTCTTCTGGATCTGCAGCTGCCACGCCCTCTCCACTCCACTGTGTGCGTGGCTGACCCCTCCCTGTCCTTTCTCTCATGAGCACACCCTAGACCCAGAGCAACCTCATCTTGAGATCCTCTAGTAATTTCATCTGCAGAGACCCTCTTTCCAAACTGGGACAGGACCGGACTTGGATACGTCTTTGGGGGAGACACCATTTGCCTGTGCCCAGTGGCTGTGTGCTCAGAGATCAAGGCTTCAGAGTTGCCAAGGTCTTAATCCAAGCTTCATTGCAAAACTTTAGTGAAAAAAGAGACTGATAGCAAGTGGCATCAGAAATCCAATTAACAAGACACTGGTGTGAGGGGAGGCTGCCCAGAGACCCCTGTGGGTTTCCAGGTGCAGGCGGGAGGTGGCCCAGGTGTCTGCCCATCTTAGCCTCAGACCAGGCTGAGCAGCCCCAGGGACCAGCCTGAGAGACCATTCTGCCCCAACCCACGGAGAGGGTGCAGCTCTTCTCACACATACAGGACAAGTGGCATCCCAGCCAGCTTATGGAGCTGGTGGAGGGGCGGGGGCGAGGACAGACTGGCTGTGAGGACAGACTGGCTGCCTCACCTTGGCGGTGGGGGTTGGGGGGGCTAAAGGAGGCTCCAGTAGCCAGAGGGGCCAGACAACTGCTGGGGAGACACCAGCACCTTAGGTTTCTCTCCCCTTGCACTTATGGCTGAACAGGGAACCCCCATTTTCTAGTCCTAGTCAATTTCATGTAAGTTTCCTAGGCCTGGGAATGAAAGGCATTATACCCATTCATTCACATCCCAGACATGTCCCAAACACATTGTCCCAGACACACTAAGTGTAACTACTGAGTATCCCAAATACATCACAGAGGGTCCCAGACATCCTAAATGTAACTATCAGCACGCTAAATTTAACTTCCGAGCCCCACTAAATGTAACTACAGAGGGCCCCATGTGACTATATATAGACAAAGAGCCCGGGGACAGACAGACAGAGAGGGAGAGAGAGCACTTTTCTCTCCTGACTGGAGTTTTCCTGCTCTACCAGGAGCTCTGGTGTTTTTGTATTCTTTTCTGTAAATAAACCCTGTCTTACCAATGATCTGTGGTCTGCGGATTTATTCTTCAAATCTGAGACCAAGAACCTACTGAAGACGAAATTCTGGTATCAACACCACCTCTCTGTTCTTGGGGGATGAGCCTCCAGACTGAGTGAGAAAGAGCCTGGCTTCACCCCTGTTGTGTGACCTCCATTCGTACTTTGGAAATTATCTCTCTGCTTTCTCTCTTCCGGCCCACATATGACCCCCTCCTTGGGCCCAGCTGCGGGGATGTAATGTTCATAGGTGGTTTGGGGAGCCAAGGAATGATGTCTGAAATCAGTGACAGTGGAGATAGTAACAGCTGTGAATGTGTGGCGAGGTCATGGAAGGACATACCAGGTCACGTGCACAGCCCAGGTCCTGCCCTCACTGAGCTGGGTACACATCAGTGATGCACACAGAGGTCACAGCGCCACCCCCCTTCCCACCACCCATCACACAGGTCCCTCTGCCACAGCAGCTGGTGGGCGTCATCTTCAACACAGAGAAGCCACTGGAAGGGCTTCACAGAGACCACGTGCTGTGTTTTTGTGTCTGCAAATTCAACAGGTATGAGGAGCAGCTATCGTGATGGCTTTTTGTTATTTAACTGTATTTTTGTTGTGTATAATGCACATGTTTTTGCCAAAATTTTTGAGTGATAAATAAGGATGTGTGATAGGGCGGCACCTGTGGCTTGAGGGAGTAGGGTGCCGGCCCCATGTGCTGGAGGTGGCGGGTTCAAACCCAGCCCCAGACAAAAACAGCAAAATAAAAAAAAAAAAAAAAAGGAAGTGTGATATACATGACAGTACTAATTCAATCTATATAAATAAATGTTTTTAATTCTTTTATTTATGCTTACCCATTAAAAGTGTAACTCTAGAAAGCAGTAACCATATACAGAATATACTGGAATACAGTGATGATGGCCTCTCCACTCTGTCCCCACCTGTGGCTACCCCCTCACCAGTCACATGCTGCAGCTGCAGGAGCCCCCAGCCCACCCAGCCCACCACCCGACACTGCCACCACTGCCACCTTGGAGCAGGTACACCCCTAACGGTGTGCTGGTGTCCTGGGGCCTCAGAACAGGGCCAGCTGCACAAAGATGAGGCAGCTGGTGAGGGAGGGACCTATGGTCAGCAGCCCAGGGCAGACAGGGGCTCCCCTGGCCCCTCACACCAGCTTCCTGGGAAATAAGCCTTTGGGGGAGTTTTGGTGAAGCGTCTGTGGCCACACTCCCACCAATATAAACATGGGTGGGAACAGGAAATGAGAGGAGGCGGGGAAAAGGATGGGCCAGGAGAGACCAGCTCAGGAAGGTCGGGCACTCACTCACCTGCACCACTCTCATCTGTAGCCTGGGCTCGCTCCCGGCTTCTCCATTGCGGCTGGCTCTGCACCTCATGCCTCTCATGAAAGGAGGCACCACTGTGTGGCCACTTTAGCCCTCCTTTAACAAATTAAAACAGAAGCATTTCTTCCTGAAAGTTTTGGTATAAAGTCAGACATACACAAAAATTGCACAAACACTACAAGAAACTATCCCTATACCCTTTGCAAAAATTCACCATTTATAATTTGCCCCATTTTCTTTGCTGTTATTCTGTTGTACTATTCCCTTCCTCACACGTGTGTGCGCAAACCTGTGTGGATGAGTGCCCGTGTGCACACTCTGTTTACATGTGTTGCATGTTCATGTGTGTGTGTGTGTGCACGTGTCTGTGCATGTGTGTGAGTGTGTGCGTGTGCACATCAGGATGCATGTGTGCTTGTGTACTGATGTGTGCATGTGTGTGCATCTCTCTGAATCACTTGGAGAGTGTGTTGTAAGTTGACGACATTGTGCAAATTTATTGCTGGATACTCTGTGTGTGTTTCCTAACAAGCATAATTCTTTCATTACCACAGTACAGTCAAAATCAGGACAGTTAGTACCAACAAAATACCTAATCTAGAGTCCACACTCAGATTTCATCATTGTGTCCTTTTTCCTATTTCCTCTCTATGTGGCTTAGATCAAGGATTAGATCTGGGATGGAATGACCCATTTTATTTTCATAGTCCTAATTTCTTTTAGTTTTATACAGTTTTTTAACCCTTGTTTGTATTTCTTGACCTTGAAATTTTTGTCACATATAGGTCATTTTGTAGAATGGCCCTTAATTTAGTTCACATTCAGATTTTCCATTTTTACCATTCTGGTAAATTGTATTTTTCAAGGAGTTTTCCCATTTCACCTTAGTTACCCAATTTGTTGACATTAACATATCCTAGTCTCTAATTTCCCTTTTAATGACTATAGAATTTCTGTACTTCCTCTTTCATTTCTGTCAATGGTAATTTATGATTTCTCTCTTTTTAAAAAGAAGTCTGAAGTCAGTGTTATAGGAACATATCAACAGTGTATTCATCTTTTCAAAGAACCAAATTTAGGATTTGTCAATTTGGTTTTTTGTGTTTGTTTTCTACATTATTGATTTCTACTTTTAAAAAAATTACTTCCCTATTATACTTATCTTTTTAAAAATTTACTCATCATTTTCCAGCTCTGGCTGTGGGAATGGGGTTATCATTGTGATGGTTAAACTTGTGTCAATTTGACTGGCAGGACGCCTGGGCAGCTGGGGAAGCTCAGCAGTGTGACTGTGAAAGTGTTTCGGGGACATCACATTCAAATTGACAGATTGAATAAAGAAGATCCACCCTCATGATTTGGGTGGCCTCATCCAATCTGTGGGGGCCCTGAACAGAGGAGGCAGGTGGTGGTGGCGACTGCCCACTCAGGATGGGCTCATTCACGGAGGCCTGTGGGGTGCCCCTTCCCACTTCCACCTGGGTCTTTGCTGCAGAAGCAATACCCAGCCTCATGACATCACTGGAGACTGCTAGATAGGCCGATGTTTGTGGTGTCCACAGGTGCCTGAAGGTTTCCTCCATCCTCAGAAGAGACGGCCCTGCATAGAATTACCGGCTCCATTGCACCCACCCCTAGATTCCAGGGTCAGGTTGTCTCCTTTCCAATATCTGACACCTGGGAGTGGCTGGGCTTGGCCGTGGACCCTGGTAGGATGGGCTGTCTCCCAGTTGCACAGGAGGCAGCCAGTCATCTGCTGTGACAAGGGCCCTGTTAGGCAGGGACCAGTCTGCAGGTGGCAGACACAGGCCAGGAGGCCAGTTCCTAGGGCTGAAGAAGCCAGGAAGGGACTACAGGAAAATGCAGAGCTCCTGTCAGTCACTTGGAGGCCTCGCCCACCTCCCATGAGCCCTCCCTTGGCCAGCGAAAGGAAACCACACCGGGAGTCTCCACGGAGACCAGCACGTTCCTCCCCCTGGAATGTGTTTTCGGTGTAGCCTTTTTCTTTTCTGCAGTAAATGCTGTTTGTGTGGAGTGGCACACAATCCTGTCTGATCCTCTCTGCAATCACTCAGTCACACCAGCCCTTCTGTCCTTCTTCCAAGCAAGGAGCCAAACAGCCAGGAGTACAGTCTGCAGAGGGGCAGGACCTAACGTTTGGTGCCCAAACCTGGAGCTTCTCTTTGGAAAGTGAGGTGACGTGTGTGTTTCTGGAGGCTGCTGTGTCACATCCTCTTTAGGCCTCCTGGCTCTCCCGAGTGAGTCTGTGAGATGTGAGTGGTGCAAAAATGGTGCAAACCCCACAGCTCCTATGCTTATGTTAGGACACTGGGTCCTGCCACCTGCCAGCCCAGGTCCTGTGGGGCAGCCCTCACTCTCACCCCATGGGCAGCCCTCACCCTCACCCCATGGGTACCCCCACCTCATCCAATGGGCTCCCTTCACCCTCACCCTATGGGCCACTGTCACCCTCACTCCATGGGCAGCCCTCACCTCAACTGATGGGCTGTGCTCAGGCCAAGGAAGCACTGGGCAGGTGAGGGACACCCTGACTGGGATCCTTCCTGAGTGGTGGGGCCCACAGTGGCTGTGGCATCCCCTATGTCTCTCATCAAAACTTAGTCTCTAATGCTGTGTCCCATGATGTCCCACGCTGTTCAGACACAGGGAGGTAAGGGAATACCGACCTCACCACCTGCCAAGTAGTTATGGCGGGGGTGGGGGGTGGGGAGGGAGGCAGCTTTTACCAGGTCTCCAGAGCCAGGGAGGGCTACAACCATGGGGATGGGACTTGGTGTTCCCACAGTGAAGTACCACCAGCAGAGGGACGCCTAAATAGGTGGCAGCCGACATGTCAGGACTGGGGATGCCTGGTTCTATGGGCAGTTGGAATAAAGGCTCTGGGCACAGCCCAACCAAGCATGCTCTAAGCCAAACCTGCAGGGCACAGGCACCTGGTCTGACGGGGAATCTACTCCTGGTCTATTCTGTTCTCCTCTCGTACAGACAATGGAGTAGGAAGCCTCCGTTCCCACCAATGTCCCCAGATGTCTATTAAAAACCTGGAAGACCCTTGGACTCCAGGCCTCTGCAAAAGAAAACTAATGTTTTCTGTAAACCAGGTTTGCCCCCAAACCAAGTGCCAGGAGGAGAATCCTGGACAAAGAACAAGAGTCTTACAGTTGGAGTGGTTCATCAGAGTCTCCTGTGTTGGGCCTTTGTGTATCTGAGCAATCCCCCCTGTGCTGTGAGTTGTGTGTGGAAAAGCACCAAGTTAGCAGTACAGAAAAGATCTGGGGGCCTCTTTGTATCTAGACAAACCTTAAATTTCAGAAAAGAGAAGACAAAGGGACTGTGGCTGCAGCCTCTGCCCTAGAGGAGCTTCAGACCCCACCGAGTATGGTCAGCCCTGCTTTACCCCTCTTTTCCAAGGCTGAATCCAGTTTCCATGTGTCTTGCATGGGAAGCACCAGGGCCCCCAGGACAGCCTGTGAGGCCCATGACACACTCTCAACAGGGGGTCTCAGCTGGCCCAGAGGGTGCAGAGGAGAAATTAAACACCTGTTGGTTGCTTCTGACTGGCCTGGAAGGACGTGTGGGTCTTGCTGTCACATTGCTGCCTCCCTGGACAAAGAAATAGGGGTGGGGCAGCTGATCAGATTTGTGGAGATCAGCGTTGTACACTGAATGGAAACCTTGCTCCTGGGATTCAGGCAGTTCCCAATGGGCCCAGGGTGGAACCACCAGAGGGTCACCCCCTAGCCAGGAGAGTGAGCCTTCTGGGGCCTGGGAGCTCCTCAGGAGGGAGCTATTCAGGGGGCTCTGCCCAGTGAACTCTAGGTAGGGGATTCTGTGCAGGGGGCTCTAGCCAGGGGGTTGCCCTCTGGGTGGCCAAAGAGCTGACCTCATACCTGTAGTGGACGCTGGCCACCTCCAGGTGCAGCCTAACACCATTCTGGCCCTGTCTGTGCTGGCCTAGACCCTCCTGCCCCCTCTCTCTTCCCCCTCCTTCTGCCTCCTCCCTCCTCTGCCTCCCTCCCTCTCTCCCTTTCTTTTGCAAAGGTTGGTCTTCGATTCAGTGAACACACTGGCCTGAATTATGTAAGCCCCTCCTGCAGCCTGGGCAGATACATTTAAAAATAAAACCTGTCAGGTGCTGTTACCTTCCACTGTCCCCAAAGTCGAGTTGTCTCATCTCAGGGCTATTTACAGATACACCTCAGCAGTGTTTGCACTCAGGGCACAGGCCGAGCCTTGTTCAGGGGGAGCAGGGACACCCTGCCTGGCCACTGGGGAGGCTGGCTTTGCTCGGCTTCCCCACCTTCCCTCTGGCTGTGCTGGGCCTGAGCAGAAAGAAGCCCTGGGTGGGGGGGGGGGCTGGCCAGTATGGTGTGGGGGGCACAATACCAGGGACAATGCCTCTGCCCCCCTGAATGATTGAGAGGAAATGGCTGGAAACCCAGGCAGACCTGAGCAGAGGCCTGGGGCACATGCTGGGGCTAGGTCCTGGAGAAGGCCACCTCCCCAGCGCTGGAGCTCAGAGGAGCCCTGACAGCAGCGTCATCGCACACAAGAGCACATAAGGCACAGCACACAGAGCCACTTGCTCAGGAAAGAGGGCACGTGTGGGACACACAGGCTCCAGGCACTTGCAGAACCGGGGGGGGGGGGCTCTGCTGCAGACCCTTTGGTGGGGTGAAGGGTGATGGCCCTTGTCCAGACATCCTGCCTCCTGCAGTAGCCAGTAAGGACACAGCCCAGGAGCCAAGAAGCCCCATTTCTACCAGACCGGGCTGCAGGGCAGAGGCTGTAGGGAAGAGGTCTGGACTGGGGGAGGAGCGAGGATGACCCCATGGAGTCACGGCCCCCATCGGTCCCCCAAGGGCCTGTCGTCGGTGAGCTGACTGCCTGGACAGGCAGTGTCCTAGGTGGCCAGAGAGTGCCAAACATGAGTGGCAGTGGAGCTTAACTATTTACTAGTATCTTAGAAAAAACAAAGGCAAGCTGGAGCCACAGTGACCAGCAATGCTGCTTCAAAAGCTCTTCCCAGCCTTCCTGGGACAGCCCCAGGGCCCCTCTCTCCCAGGGCACTCAGAGCAATGTCTAGCCCCAGGTCTTCTCTCTGGCTCTCCCTCCTTCCATTCCTAACCTCCAAACAGGTGTTTTCTCTATAGCTCCTCTGACTTCTGCAGACCTGCCACTCCAGTCTGGCCCCTTTCCTGCCTGCCCAGGCCCACTCTCTGAGCTGGGGTGCTGCTCATCCCTCAGCAGGGCCTCACCTCACGGGCGGGTGGAAGCAGCTGCCCACAGGCTGCTCTCCCAGACGAGCCCAGAGCCGCTTGACAACTCTGCACTGCACCTTCCTGTCATGACGTCAGTGGGCATTTGCTTTTGGGAAGACCCTGTGAGGGCACAGTGGGCACTTTCCACAGGAGGCCTTGGGGCCCACAGCCACACCCTGGTGTGGCGGTGCTCTGACCTCCAGCAAGGGCAGTGGAGCAGCCTCACGTTGGAGTGGGCATCGTGGCCCTGTGCGGCACAGCCTGTGGCCAGCGGGCATTTTCCATTTGTGGTGAGTTTTCAGACTTCCCCAAAGAGCCAATCCACATGTCCACGGTAGGGCCAGCTGTGGGCTGGGACTCCTCATGTGCGGCACCCCTTAAATTCTGACACTTCTTGGCCTTTTCTGATGGTTTTTCAAAATGACCTATGTCACCAGGAGTGGGAATTCCTCACTCACATGGACTCTTAAAGGAGATGTCTGGCTTTGAGTTGTGAAATATTTTTTTCCTGGTAACTGATGCCTCAGTGAAAGAAGACACATCCCCCAACGCTGATTTAAATTGAATCGAGATAACCTCAAGCTGCGAGTCTGCGACAGGATGGAGGGAAGTAGCTGGGACGGACCTTTGCTGGGGCTGTTCTCCCAGCTGTGGCAGCCGACTTCGCAGAAAACAGTCTTCTTAGCTTACACATTGCTCATTTTAATTCAATGTGAGAGAATGAAATAAAAGCTAAGCCCCAAATATTTAGGAAATGAAATGAATAAGGAATTTCAACTGTTCTCTGAAGTGCAGAGGACACCACCTGCCATCCTTGAATTGTAGGCCCCTGCGTCTGGAGGACCCCAGCATGCTGCTGATCAGCCAGGGGCCTCTGCAGAAACGAGGGCCGGTTCAGGCAGTGGAGGAAGGTGGCTGGCTGCTCAGGTGTTTGAAAGTGTTTTACTTTTTCTATCTTTTTTCTCGACATTCTGCCTTTGCCACCCAGAGGTGACATACTAATAAGAACAAAGTTTAAAGGAGCTGTTGAGGGAAACATGCAGAAAGTTTAGACTTGTTCTCCACGATTTCACTTGAGTTGGCGTATGCAGGGAACATCCAGAATCAAAGCAAGTGTGTTGCCTCTACTGGTTCTATTGACGTCTCACCATCAGGCCTGAGTGCTGGGCAGTGGCAGTCACTGAGGTTGTGTGCAGCAGGTGACACCCACACAACTCAGCCCTTCCTCAGCTGACCGTCTGCCTAGACAGCCTCTATGCCTGTCCACTGTGGTCACAATGACTGCTCTGCAGGGCAGTGAGAGTGGGTACAGGGCAGGTGTCCATAACACCTGATCCAGTTCGACTGTACTGCTGACACTGAGGAGTTGTCAACCCTCTGAGCTCCATCCTCAGAAGTTTCAGTCCAGCACCTGCCATGTGGGCTCTGACCATGCTGGGGACATGAGGCCTGTGCTACCCCGGGGAGCCCTCTTCTAAACCCTCTCCCCAGTGCCCCCAGAGCATGTAGCCTGCCCCAATGTCCTTCTCCTGCCTCTGTCCCAGGGAAGTGGGAGCTGGTCACTTGTCCAGCTTCCAGTGTGGGCAGAGCATTGGGGCTGGCAGTGGCCCTGGGAGGCAGTGCCAGGGGCCTCCCTGGGATAGCTGTTCTATGGAGCAGATGCCCCTCCTGCCCAGACCCCCTGTGTCTTCCTTGCCTGGTAGCTCTTCCCAACTGCCCCCTGGGATCTGCCTTGGTGGGGACTCGGCAACCATCTAAGCTTCTCCTAGTGCCCCGATCTGGCCAGGCCTGGCTGGATTTCAGAGCCAATTGTCTCCTGGCCCTGGAGTCAGGCTGTAGTCCTGGGAATGACCTTGCTGAGTCCACACTGCCCATTGCCTGGAGCAGTCATGGTCAGGTCTAGGCAAGAGGTTGCACCTCCTGGGGAGGTATGGGTGGAGATGGTGGGGCACAGTCCCTGACCTGCCTCCTCCCCATATCTGCACCATCAGCTCAGCAGACTGGACCTGGGGGCCTCGCTGAGCCTTCTCTACTGGCAGCTTGGAGCCCAAGATGATGGCCCACGTGGGAAGGGGTCAAGGTTGGAACACCCCGAGTTGTGTCATCTGAAGTAGACATTCCCACTATG
The DNA here is from genome assembly GCF_000181295.1 of Otolemur garnettii. Taxonomy (NCBI): domain Eukaryota; kingdom Metazoa; phylum Chordata; class Mammalia; order Primates; family Galagidae; genus Otolemur; species Otolemur garnettii. Next base: position 583,190 of record NW_003852470.1, on the reverse strand, counting down.
AGGAGGAGAGAGAGATGGGCCTTGGTTAAGTTGGATAGTCCAGATTCTGGCTCTCCATGTGAAGAAGTTCTGGCTTGATCTCTGTGAGCCTCAGAGTCATCAGCTGAGCGTCCACTTGACACTCCCCCCATGTGTGTCACCCCCCACCCCCGACAGGGCATGTCTGCAGGGACTATGGGAGGGCTCACCCAGGAGGAGGCTGGCAGTGACCCCTGGCCCACCACAAGCACACAGACAGCCTGGGGTTGGGGCCTCCTACAGCGAAGTTGTCTTGAAAAGGTTGCTGTGTAGATCACAAAAAGAGCAACCTGTCAGCTTGTGAACAAAACACAACTCAGAAAGATATAAATATATAATCCACCAAAGTTGTATCACTGGGTTTTATTGAATCTTTTTCTTAGATTTTTGAAGACAAATTTTACATTAGTGGCAGCAACCGTGGAACAGGAAGAGAAGAAACAGTCTCTGCCACTTCCCTAAAAGTACAAGCAATTTGTTAAAAATAGCCTCCGAGTGACCCTCTTCACGACCTAGAAATCACAGCACGCATTTGCCTTGTCAAGAACGCAGTGTGCGGCCAGATATGCAGTAGGGCCAGCTGGGCTGCCCGGCACAGCCTGGCTCTGACTCCGCTCAGCCTCCCTGGGGCCCAGGAAGGAACTGGCTGAGCTCGTGGTGGGGGCTGTCCACCTCTTCTCAGTGGTGAACACCAGAAGTGCCTCTTGAAAAGAGATGGATGCTTCTGGTGTTGAAAACACAGTAGAAGTAATAGGAAAAAATAAAACTTTACTGTCAAAACACATCTTCATTTTTACAAAACCTGAGGAGAACCACAGGCCCGGGGATGCTCGTCCCCACAGCAGCTCTCCAGTCCAAAGGCCACGTGGACCTGGCAACCCCTTGAGGAGTTGGGCACCTACCTAGAAGGCCTGGGTGTCCTTCTGGGGGGGTCAGGGTGCCTTGCCCTGGGGTGTCTGTCCGAGCTGAGAGGGGCCCTGGGAGAAGGAGGCTGTGCCTCTGGGCTTACTGTGGGTGTAGACGCTGTTGACTTTCAGGTCCTGCAGGCCGGAGCAGGGTAGCAGGTTGACATCTTCAGAAACCTCAGGATAGGAGCTAAATTTTGGATTCTTTTATGAGTAATCCCTTCAGTAGGAAGTAGCCTAAACAAGTGCTACAAGGTACCATTTCCTGTAGGACTGTCTGGGGACCTGAGCCTCGGTTCACTCTGGTGAGGACTTAGTGACATGCCTTAAAGCTCGTCCCCTAATGGGTGAGGACAGACAAGCCAGTCTCAGGGAGGCCGAGGATAGAGTCGCTTCTCAGGGACCTCAGAGTCTCAGGGTTTGATCAGCCAAGAGTGGCTCTTGTCAACAGAAAAGAGCCCCACGCTCTGTAAAATTATTTTTTTTTTTTTTTTTTTTTTGAGACAGAGCCTCAAGCTGTCCCCCTGGGTAGAGTGCCGTGGCATTATAGCTCATAGCAACCTCCAACTCCTGGGCTCAAGCGAGTCTCCTGCCTCTGCCTCCCAAGTAGCTGGGACCACAGGCGCCCGCCACAACGCCCGGCTATTTTTTGGTTGCAGCCATCATTGTTGTTTGGCGGGTCCGGGCTGGGGATTCGAACCCGCCACCTTAGGTGTACGTGGCTGGCGCCTTAGCCGGTTGAGCTATAGGCGCCGAGCCACTGTAAAATTATTTAAAGAGATTCATTCCGAATATGCGACCATGGCCCAAAGCCATGCCAAAGAAGCCTTGAGCAAGGGGTCTCGGCGTGGATGACTGGGTCACAGTGTGGTTTCACACATTTCAGGCAGACAGGATTTATAGGTAAAGTCAGAAACCCACTCACAGAGGGCACACAGGTTACAGGTTATAGAGGACTTGGGTCCAGCAGTGTCCATGGCCTCAGCCCAGAGGCTTGTGAAAATGAACAGTCCAAACTTGGGTGGACATGGGCTTCCCTCTCCACGCTGCTGCTACTGCTTCCCCCTGATTTGGTGAGTGGACACCAAGTGGCTATCCATGTAAGCTTAGCCCCTCCCCGGACTGGAGTTGCACCCATGATTTTGTCATCAAACACAGTCAGGTAACTCTTCCAGCTGTGCATGTCAGAGCAGCCGTGTGTTCCAAGGACACACTCTGTTCATCCCTGTCCTCCCCCCATCCTCCAGCCTGCATCTGGAGCACAAGGCATGAGGGCTGGCCCTTGCTGTGGACCCCTGGAACTCCTCTCTTGGGACGTCTTGGCTTCTGACTCTCTTGGGCCACTGCCCCGTGACACTGCCCTGGCAGGCCAACATGGGCACACTGGCTCCGGACATAGCCCAGGATGGCAGGCACCCTGGGGACTCCCCATGTCTGCCCCGCAGAGTGGACACAGTGACCTGAGGCCTGCTCAGACCAGTGTGCAGTTTTCTGTTGTACTTACAGGAACTTCTTCACAGCACGGTTATGCCAATCGGTGCCCTTTCTCGGGAGAAACAGGCATCTGTAACCACAAGCAGGCTGAACATTTCAGGTGTTTCGTCTGTGCCTGAGCCAGACTGGTGGGTCAGGTGCCCTTGGGCGTGTTCTTGTTTTGAGCTGTTAAGTTCTGTCATCTGAGAGCCAGGCTGTGCAACTGCCCTGCTGGGTCTGAGTGTGCCCCCCAGATTCATGTTGACTCCTAACCCTGAGGTGGTGGTGTCAGGAGGAGGGGCAGTGATCAGATCAAGAGGTCAGAGTCCTGTGAGGGGATCAGTGCCCCCTGGATGAGCCAAGTGGCTTGTCTGCCCCACCCCCCACCTAAAGACCTGGTGGAGGCACATGGAGGCACCACGTGGGAGGAACTGGAAACAGACCCTCATCTGCCAGCCCCCCATCCCGGGCCTCCAGCCCCCAGAGCCACAAGGCAGAAATGTCTGCTGTCTATAAGGCCCCACATGGACTAAGAGCCCCCTAACTCACCCATCCTCAAGGCACCCCCATGGGCCCCACAGACCATGAGGTGGGGCTTCTTCATGAGGCAGCCTCCTCATCCTGGGAGGGTACAGGAGGCTGTCCAGCTGCGGGCGCTGGGCTCAGAAGCTCACAGGGCACCACTGCCACATGCTGGGGTCCAAGAACGTCCCAGGCTTGAGTGGAAGAGGAGGAGTGAACCCCACCCCACTGGGGACATGGCTGTGATGAGTGATGTCAGAGTGGGCACAGAGCAACTTGTCTCTAGAGTTGACCCAGCTCCTCTGCTTTCTGGAGTATCCCTTAAAAACATTCCTAGTTTGGGGCGGCACCTGTGGCTCAAGGAGTAGGGCACTGGCCCCATATGCCTGAGGGTGGCAGGTTCAAACCCAGCCCTAGCCAAAAAAAAAAAAAAAAAAAAAAAAACTGCAAGAAAAAAATACCTAGTTTGTGATGGAGAACTCTACACAGGGCCATACAGGGCAGTTTGCCAGCAGTTTGCTGGAAATGGAGGTGGGGGCTGCTAGCAGGCCAGCTTCCCAGTTCTAAACCCCGCCTCCCACCCCACCCCACTCAGCACCTTCCAGACTCTCGGATCCTTCTATGCTGACTCAGGTTCTAGCTCACCCTGCCCTGTAGTCTGGCCAGGCCCAGCCCCCGCCCACGAGATACAGGCCCCTGTTGGCTGCCTAGTGCCGTGGGCTGTCCCCAGCCTATATTCACTGGTAGGCCGTCATTAAATTCTCAGGGATTTTGTGAGCTGGGTTTCCAGTGGCAGCTTGGCACCAGCAGGGATGGGTGCCTGCAGGACAGAGACTGCCCATACTGCACTTCAGGGCCCCTCCTCTGCCCCCAGCCAGCGCTGGGCGTCCTAGGAGGGACAGAGGGCTTGTAGCCTGAGGCCCACTTCTCTACTCAGTGGCCTGGCCCACAGTGTGGATACTGAGAGTGGACACCAGGGAGAAGCCTGCAGAGTCCAGCTAGGATTGGGGCCAGGTGGGGCCCAGCAGGCGCTGCTTTCTGTTCAGCTTGCTCTGGACACAGGACAGCAGAGGTTCTGCTCCTGGCTCCTGGGTCAGGGCCCATCCTTTGGAAAATGCTGCCACTCTTTCCCTCCCCCCTTCAGTACCACCTCCTGCAGGAAGCCCTCTGTCCCACAGCATAGGGCCATACAGCACACACCTGGGCTGGGAGAGACCAAATGCTGCGGTCCTGGGTGATCCTGGCTGCCCAGTCAGCATGGCACTCCCTGCACCTGCCCACAGCCCCATCCCAGCTCCTGGATGTGTGGCGTCTGTGCCCAGTGTCTGCATCTACTAAGTAAATGTTCATTTGATAAAAACATGAGAGAGAAATGAGGCACATCTAGAGATGCTCAGGAAAGGTGAGAGACGTGTGGTCGTTTCTCTATAATAACTGAGCTGCAATGAACTTGCTGTTTGTGTTCTTATTAAAAAGAAATGTGTGGAAGAAGTAATTGCCTGCTCCACAGTCATAAATTGCCGTCTCTATTTTATTTATTGATATAATAAAACAGAAATGCAGCACATAATTTAGTGATTACAACTTTACCGGCTTCATTTCATATAATTGTATGTTTTTATTCACCACAACAGTCACCCCCTTTGTTCCCTTAACCCAGACCCCTCTGGCCTCAGGCAGGCTCCTGACCTGCAGCAGACCCCAGGGTGAGGAAAGGACTCTTGGGCACTGCTGTCCATCCCCAGTCCCACAGCAGGAGCTGCGAGGGCCTCACATGTGGGTGAGGCTGCCAGATCTGACTAGTGACAGTTCAGAAGGTCAAAGGTCACTTCTACCTATGACCCAAACACCCCAGCCAAGGAGGGAGCTTGTGGTCCTGTGGCCCCCTAGTCTGGCTGCACCTGAGTCTGCAGCTCTCTGCCAGCACCCTGCCTTTCATCCTGGAGCAGAGTCTGTGGGGTCTTCTCTCTCTAGGGTGACTTCCTGCGGGTCCTGTGGGGTGAGGAGAGCTTGAGAGGGGCCATGGAGATAAGGATGGATGGGTGGGACAAAGGTGTGGCTGGATGGGCATCTTGCACAGGGGCTGAGAGCATGGAAGCTATGGCAGCGCTCAGAGCCTGCCCATCCTGCACAGGAGGACCCTGGGAGTGATACCCAGGACCCTGTGTGGGAGGGACGGCTCAGCGACGGTGTTCTTTGCTGAAGCCCTGGAAGGGCTCTGTTCAGAGCTCTGCCTTGTTCAGGTCGGAAATGTGCCTGGAGGACCCCCCAGCCAGACGCAGCCTGGATCCCTCTAGCACCAGCCACCCCAGTGCAGGAGACATGCCCTCTGAGGGAGGGAAGAGAGGGGCCACCTATCCTCATCCAGTCCTGGGACCACTTGTCCTTGCCCAGCTTCTGAGTGAGGGCTGGGCTGGGAAAATCGAGGTTGCTTCCTCCAGAGGGATCCCCGAGAGGTCCTGCATGGCTGGGGCTGCTGGAATGGCCTTGTCCCCTCACAGCTCCTCAGGCAGCTGGCAGGCATCCAGGAGCCCAGAGCTGCACAAGCGCGTTCCGCCCCCTGCCCACCCAGCTTCAGGTGCCGCTTGGCTGGGGACGCATCACTCCAGACTCTGCCCCCACCCCGTCCTCACAGGGCCTCCTCCCCCTCATGGCCTTGTCATCAGGATTGCAGCCATGGATTAGGGCCCACCTTGTCCAAGGTGCCTCATCTCCATCACATTAAGGTCACACTGGCAGTTTCAAGGAGGATGTGGATTTAGGGACCCTTCAACCCAGCATGTGGCTGTCAACTCCCCAAAGAATGGAGCGTAGTGGCCTGCTGTCCCTGGGAGGGCAGCTGTCCCCGGGGCCCTCCACCTCGTTGGCCTCTGGAGTTTCACTCACTTCAGCCCAAGTGTTGACCAGGCTGTGTTTCCTCCACTGAGTTGCTTTTGTGCCGTTGCCCAAGCTCAGCTGAGTGTGTTTGGGGGGGTCCATTCTGGGGTCCCCTTCTGCTCTGCCAATACCACACGGTCTGAAGAGTAGGGCTTGAAATCTGACAGACAAATTCCTCCCACTGTTTTTCTTTTTCCTTTGCCCTTCAGTGTAAGTTTCAGAACAGTCTTTTCTGTATCAGTAAAAAAATCTTGCTAGGATTCAGGTAGGGGTTGTGTTAAGCCCTGCACATTAATCTTGAGAGAACCAACACCCTCCTAGGCTGAGCATGCTGTGTCCCCACCTTCTTACATTTCCTCTGACTGAATTCATCAGCATTTTGTAGCTGTGCACACAGGTCTAGTGGCTTTATTATGAGTCAGTCGGTCTTTGCTGTCCCCCTTCTTCCCTCCTTTCCTCCCTCCCTTTCATTCCCTCCCTTTCCTCCCTCCCTTTCATTCCCTCCCCCTTCCCTCCCTCCCTTTCATTCCCTATCTTACCTTCTTCCCACCTTTCTTCCTTCTTCTCTAGTAATTTGAATGATATTTTATCTTTAATGTCAATTTCCACATGTAATTCCAAGCATGCAAAATGTAATTTATTTTTTTCTGCTGACTTTATACCCCCAAACCTTGCTATTAGTTCTAGATTTTTTTGTAGAGTCATTAGTATTTTCTACATAGACAATTATGTCATCTGCAAACAGAGATGGTTTTAAGTCTTCCTTTCTGGTGTGTGTGCCTTATATTTCCTTTTCTTGCTTTATTGCATTGGCTAGAACTTCCAGCACTATGTTGAATATGAGTTAATGTGACAGTGACCATCCTTGCCAAGTGACTGACCTTAGGAGAAGCATATTCAGTCTTTCACTAGTAAGTACGGGAATAATGTTGGTGTAGGGCTTTTAAAAAATGCTCATTACCGGCTTGGCGCCTATAGCTCAACCGGCTAAGGCGCCAGCCACGTACACCTAAGGTGGCGGGTTCAAATCCCCAGCCCGGACCCACCAAACAACAATGACGGCTGCAACCAAAAAAAAAAAAAAAATAGCCGGGCGTTGTGGCGGGCGCCTGTGGTCCCAGCTACTTGGGAGGCTGAGGCAGGAGACTCGCTTGAGCCCAGGAGTTGGAGGTTGCTGTGAGCTGTGATGCCACAGCACTCTACCCAGGGGGACAGCTTGAGGCTCTGTCTCAAAAAAAAAAAAAAATGCTCATTACCAAATTGAAGGAGTTTCCTTCTCTTCCTATATTTAGGAGAACTTTTATCACAAACAAATATTGACTTTTTCAACTACCTTGTCTGCATTAATTGATATTAACACATGGTTTTTCTTCCTATACCTATTACACATGCATTTGGTGCTATAAATTTACCACTCAGCCTTGCTTTAGCGACATCCCACAAATATTAATACATTGTATTTTAATTTTCATTTAGTTCTACCTACTCTCAATTATTCTTGAGCCTTCCCCTTTGGCCAATACTTAGAAAGGTGTTGTTTCATTTTTATAGTCTGTATTTACAATTTATAATTTACAGTTTATAATTTTACCTGTTCTCGTTACTGGTTTTTAGTTTGATTCCACTGCAGTTGAAGAACACATTCTGCTTGGTTTTCAGTTTTTTTGCTTGTGAAGGTTTGCTTTATGACCTATGACGTGGTCTATCATCTTCTCTGTGAGCACTTGAAAAGAACACGCATTCTGCAGTTGTTGGTTCTTTAAATGTCAATTAAATCTTATTAGTTAATGATATTATTGAGTTCTTCTATTCCTTGTCTAGTTTTGTGCATCACACAGATGACAGGACATTGAATTTTCCAGCAATAATGGTGGGTTTAAGTTCTATCAATTTTGCTTCACACATTTTGCAGCTGTTGTTTGATCCATATGCATTTAAGATTGCTAGGTCTCTGTTGCAGCATTGGAGGACCCCTGAAAATTTGGAGGGGGAACCAAGACTCGCGGGTCCTTTGAACCCTGACCTCTGAGACTGGAGCTGTTCATGGAGTCCAGGCTGTGAGATGCAGGGCTGGCTGCCGGCCTGTCTCCAACTCTGGACTGCCTTCTCCAACCCACATGACCCAGCTTCCCAGAGACTCTGCTGGAGGAGTCAGTGATGGAGACTTCAGGCCACACAAGGAGAGGGGAGGCCAGCAGAGGAGGGTGGGGCTCACAGTCCTCAGAACCTCTCCAGGCTGTGTGTAATGAGGGAAGGTGCAATGCATGGTGCATCTCACCCATGGGGGCACAGGGCCATGAGGCTGCATCCAGCCCTGCTAAAGGCTCACAGGCTCTCGTTCTCAGGTGGCCCCGCAGCATCTCAGTCCCTTTCTGGGAAATGCCTGGTACCTGGCTCTGAGATTCAGCCCTCGAAGCAAGGAAGGTTTGTCAGCCAGGGAGGCTGCTTTTCAGAAGGTGTTTTCCTGACATTCTGGGGGAGCTGCTGTTGGGTGGGTTCCAATCCTGTGTGAAGCCCCTGTAAGCACAGGTCAGCCCAGGCAGAGATTCCGTCTACCCCTGACCTGCCTCCCTCCAGCTGAGTTCATTGGGAGACCCTGCAGGTGTGCGAGCCCACGACTGCATCTTGGAGAGCCGGGACGGGCACTCAGAATGCTCTTCTCTAGGGTTAGGAACTGGAACTGGGCCTGTGGTTCAGCCATCTGAGTTGGCATCAGGCACTTGTTTGAACTGTGGGTTTCTGGGCCCACCTGGCTCCTCCCTGGCTAGAGTAACAGGTCAGGGGTGCTGTGGGACCTCACCACCTGGCTGTTTCCAAGGACATCATGCAGGTTGAATGAGGGGTGACCCTCCCACTCCCCCATGTGAAGGAAGCACCCTGCCATTTCAGGGGTGGGGCTGCTCACACCCACACCCACACCAGGCTGAGGGTCTCTGCTTACTGCCGACTCCTGACTAAAACCCTCCCCTCAGCCCCAGCCTCATCCTCTGAGCTGCCTCCAAACCTGCTCCCTTGGCCCCCAGTGGCATCTCCACTATTCCCCTCTGCCCTTGGCCAGTGGTTCCCTTCAAGCCCTTAGTGCCTTCTGCTCCCTCAGTCCCCTCTCAGGTCGGACCAGCTCCTTGCTGAGTCCCTGCAGGCAGACAAGGGTTTCCTGGCCTCAGGAGCATGGTCATGGGGGATGAGGGCTGGATGTTCACAGGTCCAGCCAATGCGTTCTGTGTAGGAGGAGATACCTAGAGAGCCTGGGGGTGCCTGGTGGGTTCCCGGAAGTTTGCCAAGGGAAGAGCTGGGAAGGTGGTTCCCTTCTCTTCCCTAGAGAGCCTGGGGGTGCCTGGTGGGTTCCCGGCAGGGTCCTTGGGAAGTCTGCCAAGGAGGAGCTCTCCGAGCTGGGCAAGGAAGGGGGCTTCCCAGGACCTGGAGGGCACCAGGTCTGCCTAGGGCCTGAGGTACCCCTATCACGGCCAGGCTTAAGGAGAGAGGGAGGGGTCTGCAGGAGCTCAGAACTGCCTCTCAGGGAGCCTACCCCACTGCTTGTGAGGCAGGTGTGGTCCTTTGCCTCTTGGTCAGTATGAGATGCTGACGAGAGCTGGGGGCTGTGTTGTAATTCCGAGTCAAAGAAGAGAAACAAGTCTGCACTTGCCCAGCAGGGACATGCAGCCCAGGATCACACAGCTGCTCCCATGCTCAGACCTGGGAGCCTATGGATCTTCCAGAAGTCCTGCCCCATGCCGCCTGAAGGCTGCTGAGATAGAAGGAAGAGCAGGGTCACATGCAGCCGGAGGAGGAAAGACATTCCCAGAGTCAGAGCCACAGGTCTGGGAGCTTAGGGGATACTTGCTCAAGTGTCTGTCAGGGCAACACCTCAGGCACCTGCCATGTGCTTCCTGAATAGTCAGCATTTAAAAAAAATAAATCCTCTGTGTTGGTTTTCTCTCTTAACAATTTTCTGGTACTTACAGTGTCATAAATGAGTAGAACTGAGACACAATTTACAGTTTATGTGGCCCATTCCATGTCATCTACATGCTTCAGGACTTTGAATATTTCCCTTCCCAATACTTCTTGGAAGCTGTGTGGGGACCATGTCTCTGCAGGCCTGGTGTGTCCCACGAAGGAGCTCCGTGGACCTGCAGCTCCATGGTGTGGATTCTGGGTGCTGTCTACATCTGTGCACCACTGGGATCATGTTGCCTTGGGCTGGGGAGTCTGAGCCAGGCTGGGAAGTTTACTGAGGAAAAGGAAGCACAAGTCCCCACAGGCCAGTGGCCCCTTGACTCCATCCATGAGTTCCTGGACCCCACGTGGACACAGTGACAGAGGGAGAGTTGATGGTACCTGTCCTTGCAGGTTTGGGCTCTGCACTATGTCCTGTTGTCTTACTCTCAGGCCAGTGGCCTCTGTGGGTGAGGTGTGTGATGGGCCAGTCACCCTGTAGCCATGGCCCACTGCTGTGCCTCCCTGGCTGTACAGCCTGAGGTCTGAGGTGATGATGTGTGGGACTCTGTGTTGGCAGACTGGGCTCTGGCAGCCCATGTACTCTGGTGCAGGTCCCACTCTGATTAACCACTGTCCCTTCTGGGCAGAAGAAATCCATGTAGTCAGCTTGCCAGCAGATGGCTGGTCAGTGGCCTCCTGTGCTGGTGCCACACCAGGGCTTAGCACTAGCCACTCTGGGAGATCTGGACCTTCAGCAATGATGGTGGCCAGACCAGCCACAGCACTATGGACAGCCCCAACCTGTGCTGCACACCCACACCATCTGTGTGTCCATGGCCACACCATCTGCCCCAGAACCGAGGGGACAGTGACAGAACTGGCTGATGTCAACTGGCCCAACTTTTGTGCCTCTCATTACTTTGTGTCTGATATTAAAGTTGATAAACCAGCTTTCTTTTGACTAAGATTTGCACAAAATTTCTTTTCTGACCCTTTGACTTTTAACCTATTTGTGTCTCTGTGTTGCAGTGTGATTTTTATAAGCAGCGTATAGCTGGATCTTGCTCTTTGATCCAGTCTGACAGCCCCCCTTGTAAGTGATGTTATGTTTAGTGCAACTTTAATGTGGCAGAATTCAAGTCTGTCACCTTCTCTTTACCTGTTCTGTGTCTTCTTTGTTCTTTTTTCCCTTTTTCATTTTTCTCTGTCTTCTTTTAGATTCGTTTAATATTTTTGTAACTCCGTTTGGCCTCCTTCGATGGCTTGCTGACTACACCTCTTTGTTTTGCTATTTTTTAGTGGTTGCTTTACAGTTTATTGCCTTGTGATTAATTCACACAATCCACCTCTAAAAACATAACCCCACTCTGTGGGCAGGGTCAGAACCACTGAACGTGACTCCCCGTTTTCCCTCCCGCCTCTGTTCCTCTGTTGCCACACAATTCACTTACGCTGATGTCCTGCAAGGTGCACGACCTTTGTTTTATTAATAGCCTTTAAATAATAAAAAACAATGTTACCTATTTCCAGGTAGTGCCAGTTTCTGAGCTCTTTATCCCCTCTTGTGGATCCATATCTCCATCACAGGGCATTTTCTTTCTGCCTGAAGAGTCCCCTTTAACATTTTCTGTAGGATAGATCTGATGATGACAATTTGTTTCAGCTCTGGTATGCCTAAAAAGTATTTTGCCTTTGTTTCGAATGATTTATTTTCTGAACATAGATTTCTAGGTTGACAGGTTATTTTTCCTTTCTGTGTTTTAAACTTTGTGCTTCACCATCTTCACACCAGCACTGTCCCAGTGAGAGGTCCCCCCTCTTGTCACTGTCCCCCTGAGGATTGTCTGTCTTGCACATTTGGCCTAGCTGCCTTTTCATTTTCTTTTAATCACTGCTTTGAGCAATTTACCATGGGCCTCTGCGTGGCTTTAGATTTCCTGTGCCTGAGTTCCACTGAGTCTCTCAGATCTGTGGGTTCACAAATGTGGGAATGTTTCAGTCACTATTTCTTCAGATATTTTTTCTATGTATCTCCCTCCTTTGTGGACCCCAATATTTTCATATATTAGGTCCCCCAGGCTCTGCAGCCCAGAAATTCTCTCAAGGGTGTGGCAGTCCTGGGCCTGCCTGGTCTCCTGTATCTCTGTCCTTAATTGCCTAACACACAATGTCCAGAAAAATGTCTATTCGTTGCTGTTTTTCTTTTCTTTTATTTTCTTTTATTAAATCATAGCTGTGTACATTAATGCAATCATGGGTACAATGTGCTGGTTTTATATCCAATTTTAAATGTTTTCATCAAACTGGTTAACATAGCCTCCATGGCATTTTCTTAGTTATTGTGTTAGGACATTTATTTATACTCTACACTCAGTAAATTTCACATGTACCCTTGTAAGATGCACCATAGGTGTGGTCCCACCAATTACCCTCCCTCATTGTTGTTTTTCTAGACAATAAGACAGATCTGGTCCCTATTACTTCCTTTTGTCCAGCAGCAAAAATGAAGCAAATTTCTAAAGATTTTCTTTTGTAGATTTCACCATCTCCTTGGGTTGCTGTTTCCTCCAATTTCCTCTGTTGCCTGTTGTTCAGCCTCTGCCTCTCACATTGAAGGCTTTCCCCAAACGCCCTATGGGCCTTGTTTTCTACTCTCGTCTACAAGACCCGCACTGCACCCTGGGCTGGGGCATGGAGATGTGGGCTGGTTTCAGGATCACAGGCCCCTGTAAGGGGGATGCCACAGACCCAGCTGTGCACAGGCTCCTTTCCTCAAGCCCCCTGTCCCTGAGTGGGGATGTCAGCCCGGCCACAGCGGTCTTTTCCCAAACGTCCACCTTACTGCTTAGTCCTGCCTGTATAGGTGCAAGTGTGTCTGGACCCTGAGCCTGCCAGGCTACAACATTGCCCATCTCCTGGGCCCGCCCTGCTGATACGTCCTTTCCCCATGCGACCTGGTCGGAGTCCGTCCTCTCTGATTACAGCCATCAGTGCCTCTCAGCCCTTCTCCTTGTTCTTTGGGGTTTTGTGCACCTTCTTTAATCCACTTTGGTTCTTTCAGTTCAGTGTCAGGAGGGATCAGAGACAAATGGATGACAAGACAGGTCACACGCGGACATTGTCAGAATCAAAACAGAGCGGCTGTGTCAGGCCTACAGATGGAAACTGTGACGGTATAATCACACGGCTACAATGACCACAACCTCACACAGATGGTGTCCCATGTATGCCTGTGCAGCTCAGGCTGGTGTTGTCCTCATGTTGGCCCTCGTAACCATGGGTCATTGACCCACAGTGGTAGTGTGACCCAACCCCCTAGCACATGCTGACCCTGGCTCATGCACCTCCCCGGGAGCCACCGCTTCTGCAGGAGAGTCTCCTCTGTGTTCCAGCTAGCACACATATGTGTTAGTGGCATTCCCGTCAGCCCGCTGCAGCAGGTGCTCTGTGCGTGGCTTCAATCAGTGCCCAGGACTCTCAGGACAGCCCCATGACCACCATGTTAAAGAGGGAAGTGGAGGGTGGTCTTGTCACTCAGGGTGCTTTGTGTGTGGTTTTCACACATACCATCTGGAAGTCTGGAGAGGGTGACAATGTGGAGACACCAGCAAACGTGACGACCTGACCTAAGATTGTCCAGAGCTGCCCTTGAGCCTGAGCCACCCTAGAGTCCTGGGAGCCTCATGCTGGGCACAGGCAGCCAGGCCCAAGCCCAGAGAATCTGGATCAGTCTGGGTCTCCAGATGCTGCTGGTCTTGAGAACCAGCCGTAAGAACATCCAGTAGAGTGAGTTGTGGCTAGAGTGACTTTGCCAAGGGCCCCAAGTGTCCACAATGTGGGTGGTAGAAGTGGCGGGCCCGGTTCGTGACTCAGTCAGTGCAAGGTCAGGACACAGTCAATAGCAGCCTGGAGAATTCCTCTAAGGCCAAGCTCAGAATAGGAGAGGGCTGGGCATTGGCTTCCTGCTCTGCCTTGGGGCCCCCATGCCTTGGTCCTACCCCAGTGGCCTCTACCAGGCAGAAGTCCAAGGACCCCAGGCGAAAGTGACACAGAGAACTGAGCAAGCCAGAGGAACAGTGTCCCAGAGGAGAGAACACACTGGGCCCAGGGGCAGCATAGTCAAGGCTAACTGCAGAAGGAGCTAGTGAGGCTGGCGGGGCTCAGGGTGCTCGGTGGTCAGCTGTGTGTCCTGTGAGCTATGAAGTGGCTCTTGGAAAACAAAGACAAGCAAATTGTAATTAGGCTAAAGAATCGTCTGTAATCACAGTAAGATGATAGCTACATTTCCCAAAATCAGGAATTGTGGAGAAAGATGGGTAACTGAACACTTTTCATCAAAAAAAAAAAAAATGTGAAAATACCACAGCAGGCTTAAAAAGGAAGAAGCACACTCGTATTTTAGAAATACATGTTTACGTGTTTTCTTCTTTCTCTTGAAAGTTTTCTAGACTTATAAGCAGTTTTTCTCCTCTAGAGTTCAGTTCTGTTTCTTCTAATGTGCACCAGGTTAAAATAGCTTCTCTTTGTCACATGAGAATCCCAGGTGCCTCGTGGCCACACTTGAGCAGCTGCTGGCCTTGTCCTAAGAGTTGGGCCAGCTGCGGTCTGTGAGGCATTTGTGCTAAGACCAGGAGGACCTCCCATGGCATGAAAGGAGGAAGCCTCAGAGGCCCCCTACCCGAGTTCACTGTGTCCCAAGCAGAGTCCTAGGCTCTGCTCCAGGCCAGATACACCCAAAATCCCAAAGGATCAAGCAGGGAAGTGTCCCAGCTCCAAATCTGGGCCCTGGACCCACTTGTGGCTTTGGCAGGGAATCTACTGTAGCAGGGCAGCCTGGGTCTGGAAACCCACTTTCAGCTTGGAATTGCTGTCAGCATCCTTCTGTCACAGGTCCCACAAAAGTATCTGGCTGCCCAGGCTAAGGGTTGTGAATCAGCTTCACATGGCTGTGGGATGGTGTGGCCACCTGTGGCTTGAGCCTAAGAGGCCCCTAGGAATGGGACCCAGGGGCTGCACCATGTGGGGAAGGCCAGGCGCTCTAGGCCCAGCCCCTTATTAGGGCTGAAACTCAATTTGGGGGGAGTTCATGCCCCACTGCCAGGCTCTGGCGGAAGGAATTTCGGGACATCCTCTGTGGACTCAGCTCATCTGTGGCCCTTGTAGCTGATGGGCAAGGATGGTGCCAGGTGGCAGGGCAGGTCCTTCACAGCTTTCTGTCCACTGAAGTGTGGGGCTCCTCTTAGTGCTTCGGGGTGGGGGAGGCAGAAAACGTGTCAGCACAAAGTACGGTCAACACGGTCGTTACTGCTAATGAGATATTTACTAAAAAGCCAAAGCAGGAGTTTTTCTACTTAATTAAAACAGTGCATCCATCTTCCGAGTGAGACCCTGTGGGTGACAGACACTAGTTCCCTGGAGGGGGCAAGGGGTTCAGCAGTCCCAGTGGGGAATGGGTAGCCCAGGACACTGACCTTGAGGCTGCCTTGATGTGTGAAGTGCAAACAGGCACTTTGGACACACCTTGAAGGGGATGGGTTTTTCCAGCCAGGGACAAGAGTATTTGGATTTTCTTTTTAGAAAAATGAAAACAAAAACTGAGGTTTTTGTCTTCCCTCAACTGTGCTAAATACTTAGCACAGGCTGCCCCTTCCACTGGGCTGGGAGTAGTGAGGACACTGAGGCAGACAGTTGCATTCCGTGGAGGCTGAGCCCCTGATTGGGAGCCAGGGAGGTGTGAGCGCTGAGGCTTCAAGGCAGCAGGGCTGGTTGCCCAGGGGGCCATAGACCTGGGGCTTCTCAACTCTAGGAGGACTTGACAGCCCAGCATACAGCCACAGCCTCCCGACCTCAGGAGGACTGGACAGCCCAGTGTACAGCTGCAGCCTCTTGACCACAGGAAGAATGGACAGACCAGCACACAGCTGCAACCTCCTGACCCCAGGAGGACTGGACAGCCCAGCACACAACCACAGCTTCCCGACCACAGGAAGACTAGACAGACCAGTGTACAGCTGCAGCCTCCTGACCCCAAGAGGACTGGACAGCCCAGCACACAACCACAGCCTCCCGACCACAGGAGGACTGGACAGACCAATATACAGCTGCAGCTTCCCAACCCCAGGAGGACTGGACAGCCCAACACACAGCCAATGCCTCCTGGCCTTGTGTGGCAGGTACAGTCACTGTGCCCCAAAGCTCACCCAGCAGCATCTGGGTCAGCCGCTGGGGAAGAGTCTATCCTGCTGTCAGAACTTAAGCCTAGAGCAACCTCCTCAGCAGCGCCAGGACGTTCAGGGCCTGGGCTCAGGGCCAGTCGGCACAGGCTAGGTGGCCGAGCAGGCTATGCCCCGTGCCCAGGCTGCCAGCCTTACCATTGTGATATTGTAGGGGCTCATTTCACTGTGGTCTGTTGTCTCATGGAGCACTGGCCGGTGTTAGACAAGGCCCTTCCCCCAGCGCCTGAGCCAAGCACTGTAGCCCAACCTGGGTCCCTCCTGTCACCCCTCATGTCACCCCTCCTGCTGCAGGGCCTGGGCAGGACAGAGCCTGGGGCCTCCAGGTCAGCAGGGCAGCCTCACCTGTGCCACAAGAATGACAGACACCCTAAAGCCTCCCCCAGAAGCGTCCTCCCAGGAGCTCCCAGAACTGACTCACTTTTGGAAACCTGATTAGAGCGATGATGTGCAAAGCCCAAGGACCCCCAGGACAGTCTGGGTTCCCCACTGGTGTCCAGGGACCAGGACTAGTAACTGAGCAGAGTCAGGTTGCAGGAATCTTCCCAACGGCCCGTTTGAGGCACCCTGAGAGTAAACACGTTCCCATCCTTCCCAGCCCAGCTTGGGGTACTCGCGTCCTCACAACTTTCCACTGAACAAAAAGCTGCCTTCTGGACCCTCTGATCTATAAAGACCCTCGAGAAACCTAGTCCTCCCTCCTTTGTCCTCAGACTATTTGCAATCACAGCTCTCCATCCAGATAACAGGAAGAGAACTAAAAATGGACCAGGACACTGCTGTAGCACAAGCACCCCCACCATCTCCTGTGAGGCTCTGGCAGGGCTCCCAGTCACACTGCATGGCCCCTTCAAGGCACAGAGAGCCCTGGGAACTTGACTGTGGCCACAGACCCCTGATAGTCAGGACCACGCTCCCCGGAAGTGTCCCCGCACTTCCTGGCACATTCTCTCTGAGCTGCTCCACATTCTGGCAAGGACAAGCTGCCTGTGTTTATGGCAATGGCCTCCAGGTACAGGTGCTAACCCGGGACCAGGGCTGCTACTCCAGGCCCACAGGCTCCACCACACAAGCAGGGATGAGCTATGGGGCTGCCAGGTGAGGCCCCATTGCCTGTGGCAGCTTCCTTGCCCCTAGAGGGTAAGCTGGCACCAAGGGCCAGGGAGGACTCAAGCCAGGGAGGCCCCAGGTCCCGAGACACTCCTGACATGCCTCCTGCCAGCTGGTGGTCATCACAGTCGCTCACCCTTCACCAGAGCTGGGGACCTGGAGGGGCTGGGTGCTGTCCAGTGGCCATGGGGTTGTCAATTTCCTATGCACTGGCTCTGGGAGGAAACATACAGGCTGATCTGATCCCCAGCACCACAATTTTATACACAGTATTTTTTTAAGAGGAAAAGGATTTTTCTACCTTGAAAAATAACATTGTGCTTTTGTAAAATCTATAAAGAGACTCTGTGGTTTCTCTTTTGTTCAGTGCAGCTTATTGAGCAGTGAGGCTGGAATTTCCTTCTGACGGTTTAATATCTAAAGACAGCCAGGCTGCGCGGCAAGGAGCTTTCTGAACAAATGAAAAACACATCTTTCCAGATTTAGATAAAGGTGAAAGATGTCTTGGGTTTGAAATGTTTTCCTTCGATGTGGAATAAATGTGCACTACACACACCCCTGAGATTCCTTCCAGCACCTTCTGTGTTCGGGTGCTGTCATCCATGCTGGCTTGCAGGTGGGGGTCTTGGCATGGAGGTGCCTGGCCCTCTCTTCTACATATCCACATGCTCCGTCCCCACAGCAGCAATGTCCTTGTGGGGACAGGGGCCAGTGAGAGCCCTAAACACTCCCAGTTCACACAGCCACAGTCTGAGCCAGGGGTGAGGGATATGTAGCCCAGGTGGAGCTGCTTGGCCTGAGCCCCTCCTGCTGCCCACTGGGGAGCAGGGCAAGCAGCAGACACTTTATTAGATGCAGGTGGACATGGGGGGCATGTCCACAGATGGAGCACCTCATCCCGAGAGGGGCCTGGTGTCCCCCAAATCGTCAATGCAGAGTCCGAGACACGGCAGGTGCATGTTGGAGCAGCATCTAGGGTATAAGTCCATAGCAGAAGTTCCAGCCACATGTGAAGTCTTCGGACAACATCCTCTCTGCATCTCCAGAGCCAGAGGAATGGACTCGTGAGAGCTCAGAGTCTGGGCTACTGTCTGTTTTTGCCTCCTGCATGGAGGTGCCCCATGCAGGTGTCTCTGGATGGAGGACCAGATCTGGGTGTCATCAGCCACTGCCTCAGGCAGAGCTGCTCCAAAACACCAGCCTGCACCACAGGGTGGGCAGCAGCTGAGACCCTCACATGCCATGACCCCTGTGGAGAGAGTGGGGCTTGATCACCAGCCCTCAGAAGAACCCAGTCATGGTAGAGTCAGAGCAGGGGCATGCAGGGCTGTGCTGGTCTCAGGCAGGACATCGGACCTTCTGGAACTCAGAACCTTCATCTTAAAACAAGGAGGTAAGCCAGGTCCCCTAATGCTGTGTTCTTTCTGGCATCTGACGCTCTTGTTCCAGCCACTGAGATGGACACTGGCTGGGCAGGGGCTGCCCTGGCCAGTGGCCTGCTCCAAGTTTGAGCAGCTATGGTCTTCCCGCCAACCCAACTCTGGTGCATGTCCATCGTAAGAGTCAGAGCTTGGATAGAGCCATTGGGGGCCCCCTCCAAAGTGTGTCCATTCTGATCACTCACATGGCCATAGCCCAGCATCCTGGGACCGTCCAGAGCCAGAAGCAGCATCACAGAGGTGATACCAAGACTCAGACCAGGAGGTGCTGTCCCAGTAAGGCCACCCCAGATGCCTGCGTCACCCCACCTCAGAGGCAGCGTCACTGCATGGGGCATCAGGAGGGCAGGCAGCCATCCTCCACACCAAGCGACCGGAGCAGCTTGTGAGGCCCATCTCAAGACTGGCCAGAGGCTGAGGAGGCCCTTGTCCAGGGTTGGGCTCTCCCAGGAGCATTCCAGGGCAGGGTCCCATCCATCCCTGAGCCCTCCTTAGACTGTGAGGACTGCACCTCTCTTACACTGTCACCCCTTGAGAGTGCAGAGTCAGAGCAGACAGGCCCCCAGCCCCCACAGCATGGCACTGACGCTGCAAGAAGCCGTACAGGTGGGTGAAGAGGGGTGGCTGGCGGCTTCTGGCTCAGGGAGCCCAGGCATCAAACTCATCTCAGGGCCACGGTTCTGAGCGCTGGGGGTTGAGGGGAGCTCATAACCAAATTGGCCCAGGCTGTCAAAGACCTGGGCTCTGAGTGTCACCTACAAAGGTAGAGACACAGTTGTCATCTATGTGACCTTAGGTTTCTGGAAGCTAAAAATATCTGAATTGTAAACTTCGAAAGTCATTTCAGCTGACCAGCCCTTTGCTGAGCCTCCTCTGGGCATGAGGAGGGTGGTTTTCTTTTTTTCTTTCTTTTTTGAGACAGAGCCTCAAGCTGTCCCCCTGGGTAAAGTGCCGTGGCATCACAGCTCACAGCTCACAACTCCTGGGCTCAAGCAAGTCTCCTGCCTCTGCCTCCCAAGTAGTTGGGACCACAGG
>NW_003852470.1:541268-563186 GCF_000181295.1 Otolemur garnettii | reverse complement strand
TTTTTGCAGTTTTTGGATGGGGCCAGGTTTGACCCTGCCACCTCTGGTATATGGTGCTGGCGCCCTACTCCTTGAACTATAGGCACAGCCCAGGAGGGTGGTTTTCTACTGCCTTCCTCCACCTTCTCCTAATCCCCTCACAAGACCAGCTGCCTGAGCCCTTGGGACAACAATTTGCTTGGAAGGAATCCGCTGGCCTGTTGTTGCTGTTCAGGGGAAGCTCCCAGGCACCTGCTAGCCTTGGGCCATGTGTCTCCAAACAGCCCTGGTCCCTGCCGGGCAGGAGTCTGTCTGACTGTAGCTCTGGCTCCCCTGTGATCTCTCCCGGACCAGGTGTGTTTACAAACACCGTTCAGCCTCATCACCCACAAGGGAAGGCACAGAAGCTGCCGCCCAGGCCTCAGGGGCATTAAGGTCAGCACCATCTGCTTCTGTGGCCAGATTCTATCAGGGTCTGGAAATAATCATCCACACTCACAGAGCAGGCCTGGCAGGAACTTCTATAGCATCTCTAGACCAAAACAGAAAGTGGATAAAACTGCTGTGACCACAGCAAGAGTCTGGGTAATGCCTGACAGCTGTGACACACAGATGCGCCCATGGAAACACATGCGCCATCCTGCCAACCCAGAGCAACCTGGTGCCTCAAGTGAGCCTTGCAGAGGAAGCCTCAGGTATCAGAGCAGCCACCCAGGGCCCTGGGGCCACTCCTGCCTCTGCCTAGGCCTCGTGCCCCAGTGACCATGTGGGGCAGTGCCCAAGCTACAGTGTGAACAGGCTCAGGGGAGGGCAGCAGACCGATCTGCTGAAAAGAGCCCTTGCTGCTTCTAGGCCCAGGCCACCAGGCTTCCCTTGCTGAGGGAAGAGGAAAGTGCCATGCTCGAGCTGCTACAGGTGGCCTTGCCCTTTTCAATGCAAAAAGACACTGCTCTTGACCACACCACATGGGTGTGCCTGAGCCAAGACCTGACCACGTGTGAGCTGACATGTGAGCTGACCAGATGTGTCTGAGCTGAGGCCTGATCACGTGTGAGCTGACTGGGTATGTCCCAAGCCGAGGCTTACAAGACCCCTTGTCTGACCACCTCACCTGCTGCTGACACATCTCCTGTGAGCCAGAAAACATAGTTCCTCGTAAGAAAGCATTTCCTAGGCAGAGGTTTTCAGGGTGCTGAGTGGTAAGCAATGCTTCTGACTGGGGTCCAGTGCTTTGCAGAGGGGCATTTGGGTCAGACGTGGATACCTGGTCTGGGTGGTGTCTGCCTGGCCGGGTCAGGGCCCGTGTGGGTCTCTGGCCATCTGCATGTGTTTTCAGAGCATCTTCTTTTCCTCAAGGGCCAGCAAGCAATTTGGAAGTGGCCTCATTTGTTCTGTGTTTGATTTTTTTCCTCCATGGATTAAACACTAGCTGCCTCTGGAAACTTGAAATATGCTCCTTTGTCTCCAGAGTGCACAAGTCCCATTTAAAGCTCCACCCCGAGCATCTCAATTGCTTTCAAATAACAAGGAAATGTCACTGCATCCACCCTCGCCAGCCGCGAAGGCTCTCACTCCTCCGTGTCTGAAAGCAACTGCTGGTTCTCTGTGAGAGCGGGAACTGGGGTGCCTCTGTGTGGGCACAGTCTGGGGACGGATCAGGCCTGGAGGCGCTCAGGAGGGGTTCCTGCATAGCGTCCAACTCGGGTGGACACCCTACAGATCAGATGTTCACAGCTGTGCTGTTTTTTACCTGTCCTCTGCTTCCACGAAAGCCTGGCTGAGCAGCCCAGCCTGGCTTGGGATCACAGAGCTCTCAAATTCAGCCTCTCACTTCTGTACTATGTGGACAGGTGATTAGCCAGATATGAAGGTCGTGGATGTTTTTCTAAATTAGCCACTGTCAGAGGTGAGAGCTCACCCCTGCACTGTTCAGTGGACCTGGCTTGGGTCGTCCAGTGGTACCAGCAAGTTGGGCTGAGTCAAAGGGACAGCAAGAAACTGGGATAGAGGAGAGAGGCAGCGAGGCTCCAACACAGTAGAATAGAAGCAGAGTTCATTTAAAGTGAAGGAAACGAGCAAAGGAGAGCAGAGCCTGGAGAAGGGTCCCCTCGAGAGTGAGAGGAGACCCGACAAAGGTAGGACACCTACGTAAGCACTTTCACCCTGATTCCTCCCACGGTATCTGTCAGGGTCCCCACGGTACCCCCAGGCCTTCAGGCGGGCTGTCTGGTCTCATTGGTGGTGGACTACCTCAGTTGCCACATAAATCTAATTTCTCTACTCTGTATTAATAATTACTAGCTGTTGTTTTACTACCGAGAGTATGGCAGTCTCGGCCTGGTGGTGGCACCCACAGTGTGCACTGCTCTGTGCTGGGGTCCTCATCTGTCTATGGGGGGTCAATTACGAGCCAGAGAACTCGTGGGTCCCAGGCGAGATGTCACATTTTGTAGGAACAGCACATTGTGATGTTAAATAAGGCCGAATAGTGTTAACTAGAACTAACTAGGGCCAGCTAGTGCTAACTAGAGTTAACTAGGTCACACCCACCCAATACTCGTTTTGCCTCAGGGCCCTTTCCAGCTGTCCTGTCTGGAGGCCGTAACTCTCTCTCACCCCCTGCAGCCCCTCAACCTCTTTCCATCCCTAATCAGTTACCTGGAGTCTGTAGAGCTTGGGTTTCTCACAGACGTTGGGCATTGGGTATCACCTGATGAGTGCCAGGGTGACAACTGACCTTGGGAAAAGCCATGCACATCTCACAAGAGCCCGGTCAGGAGGCATCTCTGCTCATCTGGCCCCCCTGCCACCTACCCAGGCCTGCCCCAGGAGAGGACTGGCGTCCACCAGAGGGTCATGGGCCAGCAATCTGCAGAGGGGTGGTTGCTCAGAGAGCTCACGGTGGCCAGGAGGCAGGATCACGGCTGCTAGAGGTTTGACCCCAGCTCCCAGAGACAGAGACAGAGACAGAGACATGGCCTGCAGCCCTGGCACACAGCAAGTGCCCCCAGAGGCATGTGGAGGGAGAAACAGGGGTGAGGGTTCAGGGAAAGGACTGCTGAGGGATGGTTTGATCAGCCAGCCCTAGGGCTTCAGGGGGAGCAGTACCCTAGAAGCAGTGGTGGGCCCAGTATGAGTCCCCTCTATAGGTGGTGTGAGATGGTGAAAACCTTGAGTTACCCAGAAGTAGGAACACCTGGAGATGCAGCTCTGTTGGACTGACCCTCTTGGATCAGAGCTCCCTCGCCCACTGGATGCCTGACAGGCCCGGAGAAGCTCAGCCCAAGGTAGGCCGGGGTATGGTGTTGTCTGTCTGCAGGATCCCTGGCTCCTCAGTGGAGCCCCCAGGCATAGCCAGGCCCATGTGACCCACCACACCTCACCCCACAGCATCAAAGGCAGGCCCAGGGCTGGGGTAGAGGGAGCAGAGAGGGTCTGTCCACCCACCTGCAGGCAGCAGGGCCACTCAGTCCATGCCTAGATGCCTTGTAATGTGCCTTGCAACTGGACAATTACAGCTACTTCTCATTTCCTGGATATTTTTTGCCTTTTACGGCAAAATATCAAGGCCTTCTAGGGGTGGGGACTTTTGTGCAGCTCCTTCCCAGGATGGAGCAGGGCCTTCCATGGCCATCTTGCCCAATGCTGCCCCTCTGCCGCCTGCTAGAGCATTGCACAAACAATTCAAGAGCCTCTCAGCAGCACCTTGTGGACATGTCATTTCTCTGGTAGGGGGTGTGGCCACCTGCAGGGCTGCCTCATGCTGTCCCAGGCTCAGGGCAACACAGCTGCCAACCAGCGTGCATGTGGTAAGAGGCTGACCTTGACTGTGTCCTGCCAGAGGGCACCTGCAGTCTTCTGCAGGGGAGATACTGGGGCCCATCTGAGGGGTCAGGGTCCCAGGTGTCCTGAGGACACCTCAGGTTGACCAAGCACCAACCAAGCCACAGAGTGGCTGGGGAGGGATGGAAACGTCTGTGAGGGTCCTGTGGCTTGCACAGATTGGAGGCTGAGTCCTGCTATGCCCTGTGCGTTTTTCTTCCCTGGGGCTCAGGCAAGGCCATGGGCAGGGTGGCCCTCTTAACTGAGTGTTTTCACGTCACTGCTCCACCTTACCCCAGGGAATTGGGCCAAACACCCTTCTCATTGGCTATTTTTGGGGGAGCTGATTCTGCATGTAGTGGGGATGGGGAAGCACAAGAGGGCAGGGGTACACGAGAGGGTGGGGTGCTCAGTGGCTCCCTATTATAGGGGCTTAGTGAATCGCTGTGGGTTCAGGGCCTTCAGGAGCAATGGAGCATCCTGAATAAAACATCAGCAAGTCCAAATGAACCCACAGACCAGGCTTGCCCCTTTTTTCTGCCACAAGACTTGTGTGAAAGATATTGAACCAGGCTGTGATCCAAGTACTGCAGGCCTGGATCCTGGGGCTGCAGGCCTGGATGGCAGAGGCTGCAGGAAGTAGGGACCCACACTTCCCTTATGTCTGACTTGAGGACCCCCAAACAGACAGATAGTGTGCACCATATGGCCGGACCATATCTGTTCTTTGTCTTAAGAAGAGACTGTTGCCACCTGTCACTTCTCTAGGATCTGAGAGGGGAAAGCCCACCCTCAAAGAGGTGTAGCTGTGTGTGGAGTTTTGACATGTGACAGCAGAGACCCCTCGTCCACAGGGGCACATGCCGAGAGCCACCCTGTGTTTTGAGGATGTCCCAATTCCCAGTGCAGGACCCACAGGTGTCCTCTGATGCCACCGGTCAACCTCAGTGTGTGGCCATCCCACAGGTCAGGAATCAGCTCCCAGCTGGCCACCCTGCCCCATGCCAATGCATCTGCTGTGTCAGCCTTTTCTGACAGACACACCATCGTCACACCAGGCACAGCACCCTGGCAGCAGGTCTGGGAGATGCAGGAGGAGCCGCTGAAAGCCAGAGTTTGAAAGTCTTTTCTTTAGACAAGGAAAGGTCCATCCTTCCGCCAAGTCCTGGGCCCCTATCACTGGGTGTGGACATTACAGTTAGAAGTAAAACTTTAAAAGCCCATCATCTGGCATCCCACACGGTGAAGCCCGCACCAGTAAACATGGTTCTCTTCCTTTAACAACAAAAGGTTTGTTTAAAATTTCTGTACTTTGTAACCAAAGCCAAGGGCCCCTGTCACCGTGCAACAATCAAAGGGAAGGCAGATGCGTCCCTCAGAGTCACTCAGTTTTATTTCTGGAGTGCACATCAAAAGCCTGTGGGTCCTGCTGGCATTTGAAGGCCCGGGATTCGAGACTCTAGAGTGTTGCTGGTGAGGGCCATGAGACCAACTCCAGAAGCTGCCTTTGAGGAGAAGCAATGGAGCTTTATGGGTCCTCTGAGGTCTGAGCTCACGGCAGAGCTGGTGGAAGAATGCCAAGAAGGCCGGCGCTGTTGGCCTGGGAGGCTAAGTCCAGAGCCCAGGGGGCGTTTGCAATTGACGGCTTCAGGAGAGCAGACCACTGGGAACCTGTGCCCACACTGCCTTTGTCTGCCTTGAACCAGGAGCTCCCAGACCTCATTACCAGATGAGAGACAGAAGCCGTCCCCCTCCGCTGAGGACCAAGGCTGGAGTTGGCCACTCTTGTGTAACTGTTACACACTCTTCTTCATCTGGAGCCCGGAGAGGTGGGAAGCTCTGTCTCACTGGGAGGTGGAGACAGTAGAGGGGAGAGCTAGAGGCAACAGACTCACGTTAGGGTCACTGGGTCCCTGCACTGCTTCCTTTCTCCCCCACCCCAAAGAGCTTGGGCCTGGCAGTGCTGTGACTGCACAGGACAGTGGGACCAGCCCAGCTACTGCAATGCCCATCCTCCTCAAAGGAGGCCCTGGGCTACTTCAGGACCCCATACCTCAGCCCAGCTTCTGGCCCCCAAGGCTCTCAGCTCTGATATGGCCTCCACTCCTGGGATGACCCAGCTTGGCCACATCTGCCCTGCCTCCAGCTCTTCCCTGTGCCTGGAAAAGGTGCCCTATCTGGTTCTGGAATGCGATATGGACACACCCCTCCTGATTGGGGGTACAGCATGGACACTCTTCCTGGTTGAGGGTATAGTGTGGACAATTACTTCTTGAAGGGGGTCCAGCATGAACAGCCCCCTTGTATAGGGTACAGCATGGACACCTCTCCCTGTGTGGGGTACAGCATAGACATCTCTCCCATGTGTGGGGTACAGCATGGACACCTTTTCTTATATAGGGTACAGCATAGATGCCTCTCCCTTTGTGGGGTACAGCATGGACACCCATCCTTGTGTGGGGTACAGCATGGACATACCTCCTTGTATGGGGTACAGTATGAATACCCCTCCCTGTGTGGGGTACAGCAAGGACACCTCTCTTTGTGTGGGGTACAGCATGGATGTACCTTCATTCCTCAGAGTTTGGGTTAAGGTCTCACCCAAGTGAGGCCTCCCTGGCCTGTTCTCCAGCACTAGATGCTTACTTGGGTCCAGCAGGAGCCCAGGGAGGGCATCTGAGGCACTCACAGTGACTCCCCAGCACCCTTTGGGGTCCCCGAGTGATCCATCCATTGCTTGCCCTAGTCTCAGGTGGGGCAGGGGCTGCCAAGCCCTTGTGGGGTGCCAGTAGCCCCCATCCTGAAGATCAGGACCACCCAGAGGTGCCGGTAGTAGGGACAAGTGGGGCATTGAAGTCACAACTGGCCAACCATAAAACCAGCACGGGGACAGGAGCTGGTTCCAGTACAGAGGGCAACAGAGCAGAGTGGCCAGAGTGGCCCCCAAAGGGCCTCCTGTGGGGGTAGTGACCTGGAGAGGCTACTATAAGCCTAGAACCTGGCCTGGGCCCTCAGGGACCAGGCAGAACAGGACACAGAACCCAGCCTTGTGCAGATGTAGGGTGATGGCCCCCAAGCCGCCCCTTACTGCGACATGTGTTCCCCAGACTTGTGCCCTATTGGGGCTGGTAGGAGACGTTCGGGTCAGGGGTGGATCCCTCATGGACTGACATGGCCTCCCTGGAAGGAGCGAGTGCACACCTTCCCGCTGGGTCAGGCAGCTAGAGGGGCAGCCAGAGAAGTGGTCAGTCATGTCCCTGAAGTGCCCACCATTGATGCCCTCAGCTTCTTAGAAGCAACCTGGAATCTGTGGGAGCAAGAGAGAAAGCTACTGCCTCGAACTCAAGGAGAAACACTTTCCAAAGCAGTGTAATCGCCCAGGACAGGCCCAGACCCCTGGAGCCAGGGAGAGGGCATGGAGGGGTCTGAGGGACAGGAGTACAGCACTGCCTACAGCTTGCCTGAGGTCATCATGCCCCTGTGAGCCCTGAAGGATAAGGTCAGAGGGGGGCCAGAGCCCTGCCAGGGCAGCAGGGTGGGGTGCAGGGGTCACCAGTCCTGTGGAGGCTCCTTCCCAGCCCCCAG
The DNA here is from genome assembly GCF_000181295.1 of Otolemur garnettii. Taxonomy (NCBI): domain Eukaryota; kingdom Metazoa; phylum Chordata; class Mammalia; order Primates; family Galagidae; genus Otolemur; species Otolemur garnettii. Next base: position 555,800 of record NW_003852470.1, on the reverse strand, counting down.
CTCCTCCATGGCAGTCAAACCCCACAGTACCCATATATTTAGGGTTAAGGCTCTGGAATGCTGACCCCACACTAGAAGCCCTGGGGGCATGAGCTGCACAGTGTCCAGCTGAACCCCACAGCCTATGAGCATCCCGACCAACTCAGAAAGCAGCTGGTGCCCCTGGAGCTCCATCCTTTCTCACTGGCTTTATGTCGCTAGAGGAAACCTCTGTCCCCTTGTGCAGACAGCCTGGGTCTCTGCAAGCTTGTGGCCACATGCTCTGCTCCCAGGGGCCTTCTGGGTCCAGTCCCTGTCCGTGGGTGGCAGGTGCTGGGGTCACAGGGCAACCTGTTGTATCAGAGGCAAGGCAGCATTGGTCTGGTTAGTACAAACACGCCAGCAGCCGTAGGAGTCACCCAAGAGCAGCTCAGGAGGCATCTGGGCAGTGGAGGAACAGGCAGGTGTACTGGAGAGAGGAATCCCCCACCCTACTCAGGCCTCATCCCCAAGGCTCGGCTTAAAGTCAGGCTGGTGGTCAGTCTCAGGTTGCATGTACCTAATTGGGATGTTTGGCCCTTAATGTCTCTTCTGGAAAGGACCAAGTGGAGGGAAAGATAGGCTCTACCTTGGACAGAGTGGGCATCCCCTCCCTTGCTCGGGTCCTAGGGGCTGGGCGGAGGAGGTAGCCATGACTATCTGCTGTCATCCACATTCCTCATCCCACCACAGGCCAGGCTGGCCCACGGCTCAAGTCAGAACTTACATGTCCCCATACTAGGCCAGCTCCCTCCTCTGCCGGGCCTCCTACCTCACACACCTGGTTGCCACACATCTCATACTGCCTACTAAGACCTCCCAGGGCAGGGCTCTCATGATGTCTCTTCTGGCCTTATGAAATCAATGTCGATCCCTGGGTGAGATTCAAGGGACAGTGGGCTACTCTGCAGGACGTCCTGAGGGGCTAAGCCACACAGTCCCTAGTTGGTCCACAGTAGGGCCTAGGCAGATCCCAGGGTTTGGGATGAGTGGGTGCTGCAAAGACTCCCTTCTGGGGCCCTGAGATCATGCCAGGGGGACCCCTCTAGGCTGGCACACCCAGGCCTAGGGGCCCATTGGCTGGACTATACGGGGACTCCATGTCAGCCTTCCCAGAAGGAAGCCTTCCTGCAGAGAGGCCCAGCAGTGGGTGGTCTGTGGCTGCCTCCATGCAGACCCTAGGGGCTCATCCAGCAGCCTGGCCACCCAGAGCAAGGAGGATCCAGGCTCCCCTATACCCTGGAACCCTACAAGGCCTGTGTCAAGTTGCTACAAGACCAAGGAAACCCCAAATACCAGGGTACAAGAGGGGCGCCAGAGCTGGCAGAGGTGCAGGGTGTCTTGATAACGATGGATCTTTCATCCTGAACAGTCATCTTGACCCTTGATTCAGCATGTCACTTAGAATTCTATGCACACAACTCCTGTTGAATAATGAATCAGACCATCCTGGCATGATTAATTTTTTTATATGAGCTATTTGCATATTGTGATTAATCACAGCCCCAGCTGGAAGCCACTGAGATGGAACCACAGGAGCCAGTCAGGTGCTGGTGTCTGTGTCCTCAGCCTGCTGTGGGCAGAGGCCAGGCTGGGCATAGGGTCACCACTCAGTATTTGTGGGCAGTGGTCAACTTCTTCTGCTCAAACACTGCCAAAGGCCCAGAGTTTGCTGCTTGTGGAGGGAGCCTCAGTCCTGCTGACAACCAGCTCACCCAGCACCAGCCTTCCACATCTTCTGGAAAAATTTTGACCATAATGACTACAGCAGCTCACAAGAGACCCAGTGTGGGACTTAAATTTGGGCAGAGACCACCTAGGCCAGTGGCTCAAGACTCTCAACCCAACTGTTGTCATGAGCACCCCCAGAGAGGAACATAGTGCCTGGACACTGAAGCTGTCTTGAGGCAACTCAGGCCATATGGGCAGGACTTGGCAATCCTTGATCCCTGGCCTAGAGCAGGCCAGAGACTACAGTGGCCTTCCAGTGGCGGACACCAGACAGCAGCACAGGCAGCCGGGCCAGAGGCCCTCTTGGGCAGGAGGGGTGGGAGGCTACTGAGGAGAGGCCTCAGGGGCCTGGACACAGGATGGGAGCTGTGGTGAGGGTGAGAGTGGACACCATGCTCCAGCTAGGACAGCACAGGGCAGACCTAGGAGAGGAGGCTCAGGCCATTGACAGCCAGCTGAGCAGGGGTCAGGCTGGAACCTGCTGCTCACCACTCAGGGAGCCAGTGCTAGAGAAGAGGACCCTGAGCCCCTGGTCCCACTGTCCTTTGTGACTGAGCTGACACTTGCAGAGAACTCAGATCATGCTCCCAAACTCTTCTTCAAGCAGCCCCACCCAGGGCTGCTTGGCCCCAGTGCTGGGACCATCCTCCAGGTGAGACACACCTCTGCATCCCCACGGGCCTGTGTCCCAGCTGCTCCCCAGCAGGGCAGCCAAGTCCACGAGGATGCTGCAGTACCTCCATGCAGGACCCTTTGACTCCAGAAGTGAGAAGCTGTGGGTACAAAAGTGCAAGGACACAGGTGACAGGTACTGTCTACCCCGGGCTCCTGCTCCAACTGGTGAGACGAGAGCCCCTATAGTTCAGAGTCCAGCCAGCTGCCATGCTGACAGATGACACCAGAGTCCCCTCTGCTCTCAGTGGTCACCCAGAGGCTTCTGCTGTGAAATCATCCAGTTTTCAAAGGTGTCATGCCCTGTGCACCCAAGAGTCAGCCAGGCCCTGGGGGCAGGAGAGCAGACCTACCCAGTGCAACCAGGAGCTCACAGGGGACTTCTCTTGCCTTGGTAAGTGCCAAGGTCCACTGGGGCCCAGCTGGGCCAACTGTCCACTCCTGGTCCTGCAACATGTGCAGATGGGGCTGGGAGAATGTGGTACTGTGGCCGGCTCCATGCATCTTGCATCAGGGAACCAGGTGTTCATAAGAGGACTGGAGAATGATTGTAATAAAGACAACTGAACAGAATGGTTAGCACATTTTTTAAAACATTTATCAAAGTGAAACACTGGAAAAATATCCCAGAAATGTAATTTTCCCTTTCGCTGAGCATGTCATTAATCCCGGGCTTTGGGCTGAGGGTCACCCTTAGCTTTGTGCTAAGGGTCACCCTTGGAGACACTCTAGCCTCGCCCTGCAGCACCCTGTGGAGCTGCTTTCCTCACCCTGAAGCTAGAGGGGAGCTTGGGCAGCTTTCCAAACACCCATGTAGCTCACCTAGAACCCTTGAGGCCAAAGAGGAATTTCCTGTCCAAGTTCATGACAAGAAAGCATGTCATCCATCTATGCTGGAGTAAGGTCACCAAGCCTGGATGTCAGCCCTTAAAGGCAGCCTGAACACACCCCACCTGGACATACCCCATCTGATCACACCCCAGCTTGGACCCATCCCCACCTCGACCCATCCCAACATGGATACACCCCACCTGGACACACCCCAACTTGGACCCATCCCCACCTAGACACACCCCACCTGGACACACACCAACTAGACTCTCCCTCCCCTGCTTGGTGCTGTGCCTCCACAGTTGGGTTCCAGGCAGCATCCTGTGGCTGTGGTGCCTGTGGACCTGCAGCACAGGGCCCCCAGGAGAGGCCTCTGGTGCAGGTGCAGCCTGGTGAACTCATGCTGCAGTCAAGAGGCCAGTGGGAACTAGATGCTGCCCAGGCTGCCTCAGGTCATGTGGGGCCACTAGGGCAGGGCAGGGGGTGGGCCAGAGGACCAGAGGAGCGCTCACACCCTGGCCCTGCAGCCCTACAAACAGGGGCTGTGGACCCCATTGTTAGCTTGGGACAGTCAGGAAGACCCCACATGCTCACCTCAGCCCCTGTCTCTTAAGCCCCCTTCTCCCCTCCTGAGGGCCCCTCCCCGGCCTTCACCACAGCGTGTGCCAGCAGCATCCTCAGGTGGCCCCATGTCAGGGTGCTTAGCAGACATCATGTCTCCCCCATCCCTTGGCAGCACCTTGGTGGCCTCCACTCAGCTGTCCATAGCCTCGGGGACCCACGCCCCTGTTGGTGAGGGGGCCATCGCCCTGCCCTGTAGAGGCTTGAGCTGGCCAGGGCCACCGTCATCCCACAAAGAAGCTGAACGTGTTGTTGCCTGAGAGCCCCACGGCCGCAGCCCCATCCAGCCTCTGCGTGTTTGGGAGCTACAAGCTGGCCGGGGGCAGAGACTGAGCCCTGATGCTGAGCTCTCCCCCACTTTGTCCCAGAGGCAGGCCGGGCACTGCCCAGGGTACCTGAGGGGTAGGTGGTCATCTCTGCCTCCATCTCCCAGCTACAAGCAGCTGTGAGGCTGAATGGAAGTTCATTTTATCCAAATGCCAACTTTTAATGGATGAAATTCTTCAACAGTGAGTTTTGGCTTTTCATAATAAGAAAAAGATATTTTCTTGTCTTGGGATGTTCTAAAATTTACTCATGAGACATTTTTAGAGCCTCAGAATCAGAGACCAGAGGAGGCCTGACCCCACCCAGCCCAACACCCAGGCTGAGTGTGGTTAGGGGAAAGATATCCAGGACAGGGATAGGGCAGTGGGCAGGACACCAGTCAGCCAGAGGGCCAGACCCCCAGGCCACTCTAGAACATTCAGTCCCAGGCCATCCTCCTGTCACCAGGCGGTGCCAGCTGCCCTTCTTCTGTGCTATTGGGAAATGCTGTTTGTCCAGACACCTCTGGATGGGACACTTCTGGCCATCCCTATTCCCTACGTCCATGTACTCCAGAGGCAGGAGCTCCTGGGCCGCAGGCCATCCTCAGGGCTCCTGACTGTCCTGTCCTCTGCCCCGTGCTCTTTGAGTGACCTGTAGGAGTCTGTGGACCTTCCTTAGGCCTCAAAAATGTGAAAACAAATCAACGTTGGCTGACATGGGTGACACAGTGGAGTCTGCCTCTCCTGCCCCTCAGGGACCTAGAGACCTGTGCCCTGTGCCCTGTGCCCTGTGGAGTCTGCCTCTCAGGGACTGCCCTGTGCCCACCTGCCTTCTGCTTGCCTCATGCACCCTGAGGGGCTGACACTTGAGGTCCACTCACACACCCGGTAGAAACACACCCGTCTGGCCTCTGGGCAGAGCCTGATGATCACACATGTTCATGCGTATGAGCGACTAAAGCATGTGTGTGCAACTTCCCACCCCAAGGCGAGAGGTCTCTGCAGGCCCCACATGAAAGCTACCTGAGCTGTGCCGCAGTATGGGACAGCCATGCTGGACTTGGTGCCCAGGAGATGTAAGCGCCAGGAGCTCTTTCAACATGCTGGAGCCTTCCAGTTACTCCAAGGTATGTGTTAGTTAACAAGCAAAAAGGGAAAAAAAGCCCCAGGCCAGAGCAGGCCATTCCAGGCCCTCTCATTAAGTAGGGAGTGCTTTTCTGAAAGCTTCCTCCCAGCACTGCAGTCCTCAACCACTTGCAGTCTCTACCTTCCTATCTGGCACCTGGCCACCTGAATCTCTACTCTCTTGACCTTCTGAAGCCTACTGGCTGTCCAGTCCTCTCAACATCACCCAGAGGAAACGAATCACTCTGCTGACACCACACTTGGGGCCCTGAGATCAAGTGCTCTCGAGGCTCAGCAATCAGGCCCTCCTGGAAAGGCCACGCTGCCCAGGCGTCCTGTCTCTGGGATCCAGGGTCCCCAAAGAGGCAGCTTGCTCTCCACCCTGGAAGGAGCCTGGGGGGCCTTTGGCCCAGAACAGTCTTCCAACCCCAGCATGCCAAGGGTCTTGCTCCCTTGAGGAAGGAGATGGCCCCTTCCCCAGATTCTAATGCCACATGTGCTCTCCCGGCACAAGACGTCAGGGTTGGCAGGGCCCCTTAATTGGATCTGCTCCTCAGTTGCCAGTTAATGTGACTAATTAAATCCACCACTGATGCAGAGAGACAGGTTCTGTGGTGAGAGTGCTCCCAGGCGGGCTACGAGCTGCGGCTCCCCACGTGGGGACTTGGACGCTTGCTGCCCGCCCTGCCTTCTCCCCTGCCCCCAGCCTGGACTCCTCAGAACTGTATTCCTGTCACAGAGCTAAATTTAGCTCTTACTTGAGTTTTGCTTTTTTGATGGGAAGAGAACATCTTCAAATAAAAACTACATAAGCAAATTAAGTTCAAATCAAGGAAGGAAGCTTGAAATTAATTGTTCGGTCTTCCCTGTGTATCATCCCTTGCCCAGACTGATGGAAGCTGCGACCGTGTGGGGCAGGGGATGAGGCTGTGCACCAGGGCGAGACCAGAGGGCTGACTTCCCAACATGTGTCTGGGTCCCTCTGGGCAGAGTGTTGGGGGGTGGGGAGTTGGCTACCCTTGGAGACTGGCTCCCAGGAAGGCCCCAAGGTGAGTGTCAGGTTGACTGGAGGAGGCAGCTGTGAGCCATCTAAGGATGTTAGGTGTCAAGCACACAGGTGGTTTTTCTTCTCCTTTGGAGGTTGAGCCGGGAGAACCTAACCAGGGTCCCTGGGATAGAATTGGGCAGTTCCTAGGAAATAGCAGGTCACCACCCAGGAGTGACATCCAGGTGTCTTCTCCAAGGTCCCACACAGGTGTCTCTGCCAGGTGTCCCCTAAAGGTGTCCCCTACAGGCGTCCCCTACAGGTGTTCCTCAGAGGTGTCCCCCACAGATGTTTCCCACAAGTGTCCCCCATAGGTGTCCCCCACAGGTATCTCCCACAGCCATCTGCCACAGATGTCTCCCACAGGTGTCCCCCACAGATGTCTGTGACAAGTGTTCCCCAGGGTGTCCCCTCCAGGTGTGTCCTTCAGGTGTCCCCCATGGGTGTCCCCCATAGGTGTTCCCTGCCAGAATTCTCTCCCATCCAGGAACATGGTGATGGGAGACCTGAGTGCCATTGTCTTAAGCTTCTCTATAGTCAGGACCTCGGTCATCACCCCACTGGTGCTTCTTGCAATCAGCTCTGCTGAGACATCCTCTGGTCAGCCCCTCTGGCCACCCTGAGTGCCCCACAGGACCCCACCTCACTTCCTGCATGGCAGAGACCGTCCATGGACACCTGCTCTGAGTGGCCCCACGTCCACGGTCAGGCTAGGAGTCTGCCCTGACCAGCCTAGCCTATCCCAGGGCCTGGCCCTATTCCTGGATCTTACTCCACAGTGCCCTTTGTTCGCAGCCAACAAACGGCCTCCAGACACCCAGACTTCTTCCTCTGCAAGCAAAGCCACTGTGTTTCAGCCTCTGGGCTCCCAATACCATGATTATGGCCTTCAAGGGCGGCTCAGGAGTCAGAGGTGCCGTTGACTTGTCTTTCACACCCCTGGGCGTGAAGGCAGCATAGTCTATTGTCAGTGTGTGAGTGTGGAAATCGCCTCGGGGACACTGTGATGTGTCATCTGCACTCACACTGCAGGCGGTTCTCAGCCATCACGGAAGCTGCTGCAGGGAGCACAGAGCTGCGGACTCCTCTGGCCCCACGCCAGGCTGCTAGGACGAAGAGGCCACCCCGCACCTGCAGCCCAGTCTGCCCAGATTTGTCATGTTTCAGGTAAAGATGGAGAGACCACAGTGAGTGCTGGGAGGACAAATTAGAGCTGGGATTTCTTATCAAATTTTTTTTTTTTTTTGAGACAGAGTCTCACTATGTCACCCTCAGTAGAGTACCAAGGCGTCACAGCTCACGGCAACCTCAAACTCTTGGGCTTAAATGATTCTCTTGCCTCAGCCTCCCAAGTAGTTGAGACTACAGGCACCTACCACAACGCCTGGCTATTTTCTTTGTTGTTGTTGTTGCTGTTGTCATTGTTGTTTTAGCAAGCCTGGGCCAGGTTCAGACCTGCCAGCTCCAGTGTATGTGGCTGCCACCCTAATCACTGAGCTATGGGCACCAAGCCTCTTATCGAAATTTTGAAACCAGTTCCAGGCCAGCAGCACCCGAGGAGGCCATTCAAGCTACAGCTCAGAAACAATGACAGAAACTCCTCCTACCTCTTGGGGCTCAGGTCACTTCAAGGTCAAGTCACTCAGGCTGCCAAGGTGCTCTTGGCAGCTGCCAGTTGCTCCACCCTGCACCCCACAGCCCTGCCACCCAGCTGTCCCCCCAATGGACACGTCAGCCTCCAGCCACTGCTGTAGCACTGCCCCTGGGTGCCCCACAGGCAGCAGATGGCCCCGCCATAAGGATCTCATTTCAATGCTCTCTGAAGAGTATTTATTTGGCCTTCTTTGCCATTCATTGAAGTGGTGGTTTTCTTCTGTTCAGAAAGCCAAGAAATAAGATTCTTTCCAGGCATAATTATGGCCCTGAGTGGGACCTTTCTACTCCTCAGAGGGTCCCCTGCCAACCTCTCTGCCTGAGATCCCAGGGAGCTAAGGGGCCAGGGAGGGCATGACCCCACATAAAAGGGTCTGGACTGAGGGGCCAGTCCCTGAGTGCCAATGGAACAGGGTGCAGTGCTCCGTGGGGCTGTGGTCTGATGAGAGGCTACTGTGCTCTGTTGGGTGCAGTGCTCCATAAGGCTGCAGTGCTCCCTGGATTCAGTGCTCTGTGGGGCTCAGTCTGACAAGGGGCTGCTGTGCTCTGTGGGGTGCAGTGTTCCATAGGGCTGCTATGATCCATGAGGTACAGTGCTCCATAGGGCTGCAGTGCTCTGTGGGGCTTCAGTGCTCTGTGGGGCTTCAGTGCTCTGTGGAGTGTAGTGCTCTATGGGGCTACAGTGCTCCTTAGGGTGCAGGCTGATGAGTGGCCCTCAGCCCTGACATTGGCAAAGCCTCACCTGCCCAGCTTGCACCTGCCCCAGGACCATGGTCAGAACCCGCTGGACCCACCTCTCCTAACCCAGGGACTTGGCCCTTGCCCTCCTTGGCCATTAAAACCTGTCTGTCGGGTGGGTCGATAGAGGGAGGGTTAGTACGGGGACCACACCTATGGAGCATATTGCAAGTACAAGTTGGATCTATCAGGTATAGAACACAAATGTCTTAATCTTGTAATTGGGTAAATGAAGTGAAGGCTATGTTGTTTAGTAGGATGTAAGCACTCCAATTTGTACAAATAATCAACACATTGAATCCCATAATGGCATAAAGGTATTTATAATCTATGTACAAATGACTGAATAAAAAAAAATTTTAAATCTGTCTGTTGATAGTTCCCAGCTGCCCCCAGAGTCTTCTGAATTTGTCTGCACCAGGGACCCCAAGAGCCCAGCCCTTTGGTGTCATGTGTGAACTCTGCTTGAAGTAAGCTGCTGTGCAGACACTGGCATTGGGAAGGTGACGGCCCCATGAAGCCACACTCATTGCTCACGGACATGCAGCTCAAGAGATAAAGCCCTGTACCAGCTCCCAGCACTGACAAGCACAAGTGACCCCACAGCCACTGCTAGGGTGACAGGCAGGGCTGAGTCTGCGCTGAGTCTGCTGGCAATCTGCTTGACATCCTGTAGCATCCTACAGCCACAAAAGGAAGCAGTCTGAGGAACAGGTGCCCAGTCCCTGAGACCAGGAGCAGGAAGGTTGGAGAACAGTTTGCTGACCAATAGTCAAGTGCCACTCCCAGGATGACCCAAGAGCAGCTCCGTGATCCACCCAGGGAGGGCAAGGACAGTGGGCCCCCGGGAGCAGAGGGAGCAACTGAGGGGATGCTAAAGTCATGCACAGCCCCCAGGCAGGAGCAGAGATTCTAGCATATTCTTGGCTTCTCTCAAGACTTTAAGAAACCACGTAAGCATGAGAGACAGGATGTGGCTTAATGGAAAAAGCACAGAATCATCTGGAAATCATCGTTCTCTGTCTGCTAACAAAGGCTGAGTGGCTGCAGGCAAGTCGCACCTTGTCATGAAAGATGGTCCAATTCTTGTCTTATAGATGTTGTGGGTCCTTTCTGGCTTGGAGAGATTTGAGGTGGCCACTAGGCAGATAGGCACAGAATTCAAGCAGCTTAGAGATAAAGAAATCTGGACCAATTAGCAAATCAGTTAACTCACAGAAAGGCTGAGCCCTCATTCATCCCTGAGCTCTCTAGTGGCTAAGGGAAATGGGGCGTGCCAGTGTGCTGCCCCCTGTAGACCCAAAGCCCCATCCACGCCCTGCCCTCCCTCAGCATGGGGTTGGAGGAGGGGTGTATCAGCCAAGGCCATGGAGAAGGCCAGGATTTCCAACAAAGTGGACAAGCCCTTGCATGAGAGTCACTCTGTGATGACATCTAGCCCTGTGGGAGTGAGGCCTGCCTTATCTCTTATGTGACCTGGAGCCAGCAGCATCATGCTGAAGCCCACTGCTGGGGATAGGGGCAGAGGCATGGGCCCTCCTAGCACCCCCTGAGCCCTCCCCTCTTGCCTGACCTGAAACATACCACTGGTGTCAGGGTCTGGCCCAGCTGGCCTTTATATACCAGCTCTGGGGTCTCTCTCCCCTGGGAGGCTGCCCAGTGTCCACCCAGGTGCCCAGGAAGAGCCCTTGGCAAGGTGGATGCAGGAATCCCAGCTCAGCAACCTCTATCCTGTGGCCACCCAGGGTACATGGCGGTCCCAGAGGCTAACCGTGTTTCCAGGGCCTCTGTCTCCCTCTGGGCCTGGCCAGGGCCTTTGTCCATTGGGCCAGGCTCCCATGGGCCCTGGAGGGCCAATTGTACCCTCTGCGTTATCCTCAGGGTTTTCTGCTCATGATCTTCATGGTGCCACCGCCTGGCCCCACCACAGTGAGTTAGAAAACGATCTGCACTAACTGTCTGGAGTTCCAGCCACCTTGCAGCTGTGAACTACGGACACGGAGGAGTGACCTGTGTTTCCACTAAACTTGGCCCAAGTCCCCACAGAGCCTGGATTTGATGAACTGGAGTTTATAAGGACAGCCCCACCAGGGCTGGACTGCAGGCCAGGATAATTTCCCACTGCCTGGTGCTTCCTGAAAAGGAAAAGGGCTGAGGGCAGCTATTTAGGGCCAGCAGCACTGCCAGTTCACTCCCCAAATGCTTTCCATGGGGTTTGACAGTAATTAGGTCCCAAGTTTTGGCTCCTCTAGGGTTGGCTTGTCCTCTCTACCTCGCAAGTTCCTCCTCCCCCGCTTTGGCTGCGTCCTTCTGCCTCTCTGAGTCCCCACCCATCCACAAGGTCCCAGAGGAGGACATCTGTAGCCCAGGGCAGCAGGACAGCAGAGCAGGTCACACCTCACTCTGTCTGGAGTATCCAGGTCCTTCCGGGGTCTTGGAAACGCTATCCATGTCCGGCCTGGACCATGCTGGCCACCAGCCCTCCCTCGTGAGTATGGTGGGGGAGGTGTTGGGATAGCCCAAGGCCCTCCCCACAGATCTTCTTCAAAATTGGGGGAGATGCACCCCCTGGGGCAGACAGGGTAGCTCCCCAGATCCTGGGTGTGGGGGCTGTGGCTTCCACCTTAAGGAAATCCCATCCCAGTTTCCAGTTTCAGGGTGATGTCTGAGATGCTCCAACACATGCTTGCCTTGGTGGATCTCCCTGCTGGCAGGGCCACCCTGAGGTCTGGCGATGCCCTGCCCCAGAATAGAGTCTGTGGCCTCTGGGAGGAACAGAGGAGCCTCCCTGCCTCTGAGCAGGAACTCACTGGATCATCCTTAAATGGTTGGAGTGTGGCCACAGCCTGGTAGGTGCCTGTGACCTTGGCCCTGAGCCCGAGGGCTGCATTGTGTCCTCTAGTCCCCCTGGCTCTCCAGGGTCCAGCAACCCAGGGCTGGGCTGCAGCATCAGCTGGCCTTCTCTGTGGAGCTGGCAGCCACACTGAGCCACAGCACCTTGCACACAGAGGCAGAGCGCACCCTGCCAGCCATACCAGGGAGGGCAGCACAAAGTCACAACTCTGCCCCCTCCTCTGCCACAAGAAAGCTACTAGAGGGGTGAGCTGCCCTCACCACTCTGACCTGGGGCTCTGACCCTCTTACATAGGGTCCTCATTCAAACAGTGGCCGCTGGCCATGGTGCTTTCCCGCTGGCCTTTGCCGTCTTGCCCCAGCCAGCGAGGTGCCCTGAGTTCTCATGGCTTCCTCTAGGACTTATGGGGGAGATCTGTGGAGGTCTTGCATCCTGAACAGTCAGTGTGGGGTTCATGTCACCACCCCAAGGGGCATCTTAGGCCAGTGCCTGAGTTTCTGGGCAAAGCAGACTCTGCCGCTCTTGAGGGTAGAGCGGTATGGAGCAGCATGGGGCTGTGTCTTCTCCGAAGTGTGCCTGGGGGGCCCTGACCACAGCAGGTCCTGGCCTCTGCTTTGAGCCCGACGCTCCACCCAGTTTTCCCGAGGAAACTTCTGAAGGAGGCCCCTTCTGCCCAGCCTCACTGTGTCTGGTGGCATCTCTTTGGCTTCTCACTTGACCCTGGACAGGCTGTAGTCTGACACCCACTGTGTGTGGGCATCATCTTTCTGGAATGAGCCCCCTTGGGGGGACTCAAGCTCCTGTAGAGCTCACTGAGGGGATAGGCAAAGCCCATTGGCAGCACAGGGCTGGGAGTGGCCTTAGCCCCACTGTCTGGGGCTGAGGACATTGCCCAGCCTCACAACCACCAGCCAGGAGGATAAATGGAAGACAGAGAGAGGACCAAGATGGCTTCTGGTCTGGAAATTGTTATGAGCACACTGTGTGAATTCAGTAAACTGGCCACACAGGACCCACAGGTGGACAAGTTCCACACAGAAGAAGAGGGAGCTGAGCCTAAGGAAGACCTCTGCCCTACAAGGCCAAAGCCACATGGGTTGTAAGGGCACCAGGAGCTACTAAGTGCAGAGTGAATGCTGGTCTCTCGGACACAGGCTTGAGTCTGTTGACAGTCCAGAGCCATTCCAGCCACCTCTGAATATGAGAACAGAGGCCAGACCTGCCAGGTACAGCCATTGGAGAGATCCAGGACACACTCAGAAAGAACTGTGTCACACAGTGTCACACTCAGTCACACTGAGACTAGAAGCTGAAAGACAAGTGGCTAAAGCCAGAGCCCAAGGTCATGGGAAATGGCCATCAGAGATGGCAATGCCAGAGGGACCCATCAACCTCACAAGGGCTGCTCACAAGTTCATTGTCCACACCAGGCGCCAGCATCTGTGACGAAGCCTACAGGTGTGGGAAGAGGGCAGAAAGGGTAGAGTTGGGGGGCCAAAGAACAGCTGCCCATCTATGGGTAGAGTGGGGGGGCAGAGAATATCCACTCATCTGGGGTGAAGTGGAGGCACAGAGCACTCACATGTCTGGGGTGGAGAAGGGGACACAGAGCACCCATGTGTCTGGCGTGGAGAGGGGGACACAGAGCACCCATGTGTCTGGCGTGGAGAGGGGGACACAGAGCATCCACGTGTCTGGGGTGGACAGAGGGACACAGAGCATCCATGCATCTGGGGTGGAGAGGGGGTCATGTAACCTCCATCCCAGCACACCCCCACCCCAGCCCCCAGAACATGCCCAAAGTCCTTACTGAAGGTTTTTAGCTGAGAGGCCTAATTTAGAAGGAATAAAATAAATGATATTGACCTTCTAAAAACCTTGTCCAAAATAATTTTTTTTCCTTGTAAATGTTACTTGGAGACTCTGAGACCAATGATGAACGGCAAAGCAGCTTGAGGCTGATAAAATACTGTAAGGACAGCTGGCTTGGCCACATAGCCAGAAGGCCTGGCCCAGTGGGGTCCGACCCCCAGTGGCTGTAGGTCCAGAGGATGGCCGCAACCCCCACGACCCCCTTGTGGGGGGGTGCAGCTGTGCACACCTCAGGATGGATGGGAGCTGTGTTGAGGGCCCACAGTGCTTGCCTGGGGTCCTTCACTGTGGGAGACCAGCCCTAGACAGCCCCTGGACAGCTCCCACACTGCCCCAGCCCCTGGATGGCTCCTGCACTGACATAGACCCCAAATGCCTGCTATGCCACGGAAGGTGGCAGAGCCAGCTGAGGACAGCGAGGAAGGAGCCCCCATGGGCTCAAGTGGCCCCAGCTGCTGACAGGAAACACATGGAGGTTAGCAGAAAGGCAGACGTGTGGCTGGAAGGGCCACGCATGAGGCTGTCAGCATGGGAGGCCCACTGCCCCTTCTGACAGGGAGAAGGTGATTTAACCCAAAGGAGACTTTAAGTGCTCTCCCCACAAAAGCGGTAACTATGTAAGGAAGTTCTCGGGCTAATGGGCTGGGAGCAAAGATCACTTCACAAATGACATAGATGAGAACATCACAGACTCCTCGAATATATTCCAATCCATTTGTCAAGTTTACCCCAATAAGGCTGGGACAGGCTTCCTATCTGCATCTCCAATACACAGTGTACACCCCAATAAAGCTGGGAGAACAGGTTCCCTGGCTGCACCTCCAGATACACAGTGGACACCCAAATAAAGCTGGGAGAACAGGCTCCCTGTCTGCACCTCCAATATACAGTGTATGCCCCAGTACAACTGGGATGAGTGTCTCGCTGGCTGAACCTCCAATACACAGCTGTACACCCCAGTACAGCTGGGAGGACAGGTTTCCTGGCTGCACCTCCAGGTACAGTGTACAGCCCGGTACAGCTGGGAGGACAGGTTCCCTGGCTGCACCTCCAGGTACAGTGTA
>NW_003852470.1:534249-541243 GCF_000181295.1 Otolemur garnettii | reverse complement strand
AGGTTCCCTGGCTGCACCTCCAGGTACAGTGTATAGCCCGGTACAGCTGGGAGGACAGGTTCCCTGGCTGCACCTCCAGGTACAGTGTACAGCCCAGTACAGCTGGGAGGAAGGTTCCCTGGCTGCACCTCCAGGTGCACAGTGACATGAACAACCTTGCTTTCAGGTGCAATTGTGAAACTTTCAATTCATTATCTGTGAGGAGGAAGGAGGAGAATGGACAGATGGGGCTGGTGGAGAGTAGTGTACTGTGAGCACCTCACAAGGAGGAGGGTGAGGGCAGGTGTGCACCTCACAAGGAGGAGGAAAGTCAGGACAGGTGAGCACTTCACAGGGAGATGGGTGAGGGCAGGTGAGCACCTTGCAGGGAGGGCACAGGTGAGCACCCCACAGGGAGAAGGAGGCAGGTGTGCCTTCTCTCGTTGTTCCTGGCTCCCCACCTGTGGGCAGATTTCGTTTCGTTTTCTGGTGCCCATCAGGAACTAGAGTCAGGCTATACCTGTCAGGAATTGCTCAAGGGACTCTGAGAAATGGTGTATTCGGACATAAATTTTCTGTCCTTGCAAGCCACAGTGTCCTCATTCTGCCACAGTGCTAACAGATCAGTTCTGTCTCAGCACAGAGTCAGGTGCCCCTAGGTTGGAGCCAGGCTGGGCATGCTGACCTCGCGTGGGCGAGGGCTCCCACCCAGCCGTACAGCTCTGCCGCTCTCCCTCCTCTCCCCTCCCCACTGTGTGCCCGGGTCAGACTGTCCTCTGGGGCTGTCTGGCTGGGCAGCTGCACCCTACCTCAGGGATAGATGTCCCCCTCCTCTCCCTGGCCCTGCCTGCCCCCTCCAGGGACATCCCTGTCTTTCATCTCAAACCTTCCCCCTCAGGCTTCTCACCGCAGTGATTTTAATTTAATTCTGGGTGCTCCTTCCTTCCCTGGTTTTTCTTTTCTCCCAACATCTTGTTTGGGTTTCTGGTTATAACATCTTAGACCTAAGGTCCTTAGCAATGAGTTCAGCGTCTTGGTTTGTTAGGGAGGGAACTTGCTTTCATTCCCCCTGGGCTGGATGTGAAGGAACCTCCAGGTATGTGGGGGGCTCTCTCCTGGTTCACCAGCATTTGTGGGTGGGAGGGAGAGGGCATGTGTATGGGCAGCACCCCACTCTGGTGTGTTGCTGATTTGTTCATATCTGTGATTGAATTTCAGATTTTATTTGAGTGTCCAGAGGCCTGTCCCCACTGCCCCCTCTCTGGCCTTGGCATAGATGGCATTAGCACCATGGTCCCCCTGGAGGCAGCAAGGCAGCAGCATCCAGATATTTTTGTTTCCGTTCCCTTTTCTTTCCATTTCTTCTAAAATGCTTAAAGGAATTTAGAGAATTTTACCTTATTCCTGGGGAATAAAGAGTTCACTTGGCCTCCAAGGTCAACAGTGATTTAAATTACCTGGAGAACATAAAGAAAGTTGGCCTTTATGAGGGCATGGATCCCTGATCCGTGGGAGACCTATGCCATCTCCCCCAGCACCAGGCTGCTGCAGTCAGATGGTGCAGCCATGTTCAGCATCCACCTAGCACATCCAGGCCACCCTGAGGGTCCTGGGTAGCTATGCTAAGTCATACTGACTGCTGTGTTTGCGACTTACATGAGGGTCCCTGGGCCGGTGTGTGCAGGATGGTGACCCTGCATCCCCAGCACAGCCCCAGATGAGGACAACTTGGCCAGGAGTAACCAGGTTTCTGCCATTAGCTAGAGGACACCTGCCCCAGGCCCAGGACACCACAGGCAGAGCACCTGTGGGTAGCAGGAACATCACTGGTAGGTGACATCATTGGTAGGGACGTGGGGTTGGGGGACACGGCTGTTGGGCAAGGCTCTGGAAGCTCCGGGATGCTGTCAGAGGACAGAGCCCTCCATGCTCTGGCCTGGAGCCCTAGGACATAGGCCCATGGTCTCTGCCAATGTATATCAGAGGACTCCGCCACTGTCTCAGCACCATTGGGGACAGGCACAGGCTGATAATTGGGCACCCGGGCCCTGTTGACAAGAGCCACCTACTTCCCATCTTGAAGGGACATGCCAGAAGCCCAAGTCACAGAGCACATGGCTCAGACCCTGGTCTGACTCCACAGCAAGGGTAAAACAGCAGGTCTCCGAATGCAGCTGCCTGCTATGTCAGTACATCTGCAGGAGGCATTAACACACAGTGGTCACATCTATCTTTTATGTGATGGAGTAAAAAACTCCCCATCTGTACATGATGTGCAAAAGCTGCTGACACAGAGCTTCAAGGTCGCCCAGGGCTCAGGCTTCACCCTGCATAGTGAGAGCTGGGGGTGAGAGGGACTGAGGGTCTCCCAGCCTGATGACAGTAGAGCACCAGGGAAGGTGCCACACAGTGACCCCCTGGCTCCTCAGAGTCCATACCCATACCCGCTAGGTCAGGTTAAGCCCACGCAGCTGACTCCTGTCGTCCCCTCTGACACACGCACATTCACAGTTGATCTGGGGTTTTAGCACCCAGTGTTTCCAGTGACTTCCAGACAATAGCCTCTATACTTGTTAACAGAGTGGCCTTTTCCAGAAAGGCCCAGAAGGCCAAGGTGTGGGGGCAGCCTCTGGGAAAACAGGAATGGCTGCAGCTCCAGGTCTGCCCAGCTCGGGCCTCCCTGAGGGCTGCAGGAATGAGGGGCAGATGCCAATACCCACTGGGGAACCCCCAGGAGTTGGCAGGTGTGACCAATACTGCCCCACCCCAGGGTGCCCACCTGCCTAGCCCAGCCTACAGCTGCCCAGAGAAGAGGGAAGACTCTTCTCCTCCTACAGGTGGGCCAGGGTCTGCACCCTCAGCCTCAGGGCACACATTAGGGCCATCCACACAGATCAAATCAATGCGTGTGCTGCCTGTCCCACAAGACTGTGTCCCAATCCCTGAGGTCTGAGCCCAGGGGCCCCCAGGTGCCAACCAGGTGAGTCCTACCCCTTGGACCATTGCCCTAGGCCTCCACAGGGAGTCAAGAACTGTCCTCCTCAAGTCTCACAACACTATCCACCCTGCAAGTACTGTGCCCACAAGACAACAGCCCTCCCAGGGACCCCACCTCCCCTCATCTGAGCCCTGCACCCACAGCAGGTGCACAGTGTCCTCTGAGCCCCGCCCCCTAGGCAGTGGGTGTTTGGTGCTCAGAGGACAGGGGAGGAAAGTGCTCTATGATGAAGCTTGTGTCAAATTCCAGCCTTACAGTTGAATGCAGATACCTCATTAAGAGGCCAATCATTTCTAAAGGTTAAATATGATGGTGCTTAAAAAATAATTCTAGCTGTTTAAATTTAGGGCACTGAACAAAGTTCAGTCCAAGCACGTTCTCTGGCTCGAGGCAGGCAACATGCCCTTTGATGGTACATCAGACCTTCAAGCTCACTCTCACCTCTCACCCCAGGTGCCAGTGTGCATGCTCGGTTTCCTACTGGAAGTCATGTGGCACTCTGGCCGGACTCTCCTGCCTCTCCTGGACAGTTAGATGTCCCTGCCTCAGGTTGCTTCTCTCCACCTTCCTGGTGGGTTTCTCTCTCCCAGGAGCCCATCTGGAAGAGGGTGCTATGCCTCCTGGGGCTTCCCCACAGTTGCTTTATCTGGGGGCCCATACCTCCATACCGGCCTCCTGACAGAGATGTGGAAGGCCTGCTGCAAAGGCCAAATCCCTGACCCACGCCCAGCGACCTTGAACTTACTATAAACTGAATTATAACTCATGCTTTTCCATCCATGAAGTTCATCCATGTGGCAAATGTCCCCCTCTTTCTTAGACACAGAGTCTTGCCCCCCCATTTAATTGTAGGTGGAATTATTTATGTGAACACACCACAAATACTACCATTGATAAACATTTAAGTTGTTTTCAAAGTTTAGCTTTTAGGAAAAATACTGATATTCTGTGCCTTTCTTTAGTAGATATCAGTACTCATTTTTCTTAGGTAATTTCCCAGAATTAGAGTTTGGGATCATAGAGTACGAGCATTTCAGCATCAGTAGATACCACCTACATTGTTTTCTAGAATGGTTGTGCCTATGTGTCCTGCACAGACTTCTGGGCTCCCTCAGCATCCATGATTTCAGTGCTCAGACAAGGGGTGTGTGTGGTGCCCACTGCACTCCTACTCAGTGTTTCCTTGGTGACTCAGGGTGTTGACTAACTTATAACACACCTACCAGCCATTCAAATACCTGCTTTTGTGAGGTATCCGTTCACATCTTTTCCAATTTCTTTTTTAGACCATCAGTCTTTTCTGTCATAGAGTTCAGAATGTATTCTGGATCATGGATACCTACATTTCAACATACATTACAAATAATATTTTCCAAGTCCACAGCTTACTTTCTCTTAATGGTGCCTTTTCATGGTATCCAGTGTTTTTCTGTTCTAATTTTTGTAATTGTAATTCTGATATAATTTCTGCATGTCTTCTTTTTAAAAATCTCTGCCTCTCCGAGGTCTTGAGAATAGTCTCTTGATTTCTTTCAGAAGCTGTATTGCTTTCCCTCAGGTCTGCTAGTAACTGGAATCAGAGTTTGGGGTTGGTGCTGTGTGTGTGGCTCAGCCCCTTCTCCATCTCACCAGCAACTAATGCAGTAATACCTGCTGCAAGAGCCAGAATCCTAAGTGGGAGGAAATGTGGATCAGTTTCTGGACTCTTCTGGTCCTGGGGTCTGGTTTCTGCCCTCGCGTTGGCAGCACACTGACTCACTGCAGCATTAGCGGAAGTCTCGGTATTTAAAAGTAGAAGGCCTACAGCTTCTATTATCTTAAGATCGCCTTGGGACCAAGATGAGTGCCCACGTCCACCCTGGTGGTGGCCAAGCCTGGGCCTGGGTACAATGGAGCAGTGGGCGGAACACGGGCCAAGGAGCTCTGCAGGGACGGGAGATGCAGGTTTGCTTGAGAGCCATGCACAGACTGGGTGCAGGGTCAAAGTGTGGAGGGGCCCAGCCTGGACAGGACAGCCCTGCTTCTAGACAGCCAGGGCTCTTGAGGCCACTGGACACAGGGAGAGCTACACATCCTCTGACTGAGTTTTCTTTATGGGAAGGTTTTTCAGTTTACACATCGTAGTTCTTCTGAGGCCAGTAAGTGATATCTCAAAGAATTAGCACATGTCACCTGAATAAACCCATGCGTGGATATAGAATTGTTCACCATATTCCCTTGTCATATCACCTTTGAATGTCAGTTTAGTCTGTGGTTATTTGGCCTTTCCTTTCTGATCTTTATAACTTCTTTTTTCTAGATTGTCTTGCTGTGGATGTATGCATTTCATGAACATTTTCAATAAAACAACTTTTGACTTTATTAATTTTTTGTTTTATATTTCCCAGTGCCTGTATTTCTACTCTCAAATTTACTGTTTCTATGATTCTACTTATTTGGCTTTGACTAGCTATTTTTCTAGCTTCTGGAGTTGGGAGGTTAGATTATCAGTTTTCAACCTTCCCTCTCTCCTAATGTGCGTTAGAATAGTACCTTCCCACTTGCTTTAGCTGCACATCCCACCTTTTTTTTTTTAAGAGACAGAGTCTCACTTTGTCGCCCTCAGTAGAGTGCCATGGCGTCACAGCTCACAGCAACCTCCAGCTCTTGGGCTTACGCAATTCTCTTGCCTCAGCTTCCTGAGAAGCTGGTACCACAGGAGCCCATCATAACACCCTCCTATTTTGTTGTTGTTGCTGTTGTTGCAGTTTGGCTGGGGGCAAGTTTGAACCCGCCACCCTTGGTACATGAGGCTGGCGCCCTACTCACTGAGCCACAGGCACCGCCCACATCCCACCTTTTTATATGTACTATGTTCATTATTTAATTCAAACTATTTTCTGTTTTTCATGTTAAGTTCTCCTATGGCCTATGTACTATTTCAAAGTGTGTTGCTTAATTTCTAAACACCTGGAAATCTTCCAGTTATCTTGTTCTCGTGATTCCTATTTTAATTCTACTGGAGTTAGACATCATGCTCAGTATGATTTCAAACTTCTGAAATTTGTTGAGACTTGTTTATGCTGAGTCGTGCTCCTGTGTTGGTAAGGTGCACTTGGAAAAGTCTGTATTCTCCTATTGCTGTGTGTGGTGTTCAACATGGTCAGTTAGGTCAAGTTAGTTACGGAGGTCATTCAAAGGGTCTAGATTCTGACTGATTTTCTTTCTGTTTGTTTTACTGTATGCCTAGACCCAGCTGCCTTCTGAGCCTGTCTTATGTCAAACTGCACACACACTCCTTAGTCTGAGGGATCTTTCCCCATGGGCACACCAATTCCCTGTTCTCATCGCTCTCAGATGCAGCTGTTGTGTGTTTGCCAAATCCACAGGAAGGAAGACCCTTAGAAAGGAGTGAGAAGGCAGGTGGGTAGATGGGAACATGAACAAACAGATGAATAGATGGATGGATAAATGGATGGGAGACAGATAGACAGACAGCTGGCCAGAGGGATGTGGATGGGTAGGCAGGTGGCAGAATGAATGAGTGGATGAGTGGATGGGCAAATGGATGAGTGGATGGATGGGTAGATGGATGGATAGGTGGATGGGTGGATAGGTGGATGAGTAAATAGGTGGAAGGGTGGATGGGTGGATGGGCAGATGGGTGGATGGCTGGGTGGATGGGCAGATGGGTGGATGGATGGGTGGATGGGCAGATGGGTGGGTGGATGGGCAGGCAGATGGGTGGGTAGATGGATAGATGGGTGGATGGGTGGATGATGCATAGGTAGACAGGTGGGTGGATGGATGGATGGATGGATGAGTGGATGGATAGATAGATAGAGGATAAGTGGGTGGGTGGGTAGATGGATAGATGGATGAGTGGATGGTTGGATGAGTGGGTGGATATGTGAACGGATGGATGAGTGGATGGATAGATGGATGGGTGGATGAATGGATAAGCAACTGGATGGATAGATGGGTGGGTGGATGAATGGATAAGCAACTGGATGGATAGATGGGTGGGTGGATGAATGG
>NW_003852470.1:520922-534229 GCF_000181295.1 Otolemur garnettii | reverse complement strand
GATAAGCAACTGGATGGATAGATGGGTGGGTGGATGAATGGATAAGCAACTGGATGGATAGATGGGTGGGTGGATGAATGGATAAGCAACTGGATAGATAGATGGGTGGGTGAATGGATGGGTAGATGAGTGAATGGATGGGTGGGTGGGTGCATAAGTGAGTGGATGGGTGGATGGATGAATGAGTAGATGGGTGGATGGGTGGATAAGTGGATGGATGGAAAGGTGGGTGGGTAGATGAATGAGTGGATGTATGTATGGGGGGGCAGGAAATGGATAGATGGATAAGTGGATGGATAGGTGGGCACCTGTGTCCCCAACTCCTCCTGAGAGCTGGAGAGCACCGCCGGTCTGCATCAGCCCCCTGTAGCCATGGTACCTAGAATCCAGGCTCTTCACAACCCCCAAGTCTCCTGGCACTCATCCCCTATCCCAGACCCAGAGTCGTCCTCCACCCCTCCTCCCCCAGCTTCATGCAGGGGACTCTCAGGATGTTCCCTGAAACCGAGCTGGTAACTGTTTCTTGGCTTTGTTTATCAAGCAAATTAGGAGACATTGAGCCTCCCAAGGTCTGGGGATTCACTGTGGAGGGATGAGGGCCAACTGTCAAGACCATACTGGGAGCCCGGGAGGCCTCAGCCATAAATGCCACTGCCCACTTTGAGCACCAGCCACTCCACTGACTTCCAGACAGCAAAGAAGCCCAAGTGTAGGACCCCAAGCCCTCAGCACAGGAGCAAGCACCAGGGACCAGGGCTTGGGTCACAGGCCTGCCCATGGCCATGCGGGAGTTGCATGGAGGAGGCAGCACAGCCCAGGCCTTAGTCACCGTCCCTGCCCACCTGGAGAAGCAAGTGGAGTCCCATGTTGAGGAAGACGGCCCTGGCCCCCACCATACAGACACTGGGAGGCACTCAGGTCATGGCCAGGAAGCCCATGACTGTGGCAGAGATTCAGGGTACCGGGCCTCAGGGCTTCCTCAGGTGTAGAGTGGGCTGGCACTTTCCTTTAGCCACCCCTGACTCTGAAGCATGACGGGGGAGGGAGGGCAGAGACTGGAAGGAGGAACTTGAGTCAACTTGAAAGACAACTCAAAGGTCTGGCTGGGTCTATATTGCATCTGGAGAAAGCTGCTTCATCAGGAATCTTATTAAACTACAGATTAGGAAGGCTGGTTTTATCAGTAGTTTAGAAACAACTAAGGGCCACAACTGCAGGGCGATAGACCACAGGGCTTACCTGCACATTCCACGAGGACCCTATACCCTGTAGGGTTGGACACCCTCAGGAGGATGCCCAGGCAGGCTTTGCTCCACCTCAAGTCTGGGGCCTGTAACTGTCCTTGGGCTCCAGAGGTTGCCCAGCAAGTCTAGACACCATCCAAACTTGCTGGGCAACCTCTGCTTGGCCCCCACAGGTCCTGGGTCCATTGCTGTCCTCCATTCCCAGGGGAGCAGGCAGGGAGTCGACCACGTGCAGCTAGGGGACAGCAAATGCTGGGGGCTCTCCCAGAGGAAGGGCCTGATGCTGACAAGTGGGCTGCAGGCAGCCTGTGAACTGGACACTCCCTCCCTCCGCACATATAGGACAGATGCCCTCGCCCTGTCCCCTCTTCTTCCTTACCTCCACCTAATCCTCCAGCACTGTAGGACCTCCTGGGCAGGTCTTAGCCATACTCTGGGGACTCCAAGGCCCTTCCGCCTGCACAGCCACCGGCTCCTTGCCTAAGACTCGCCTGCACACACCCACGGCTTCCTTGGAGTGCTTGTGTTGCCTACGGCTCTAGCTGGGAGAGCTATGGAACATATGGATGCACTGGTCAAATATTTGGAGTTTGTGAGATGTATTTTGAAATTAATGAGGATTTTAGCTTTTATAGACTTTCAAAACACATAAACATGCTTCTAAGAGCTTCTGCGTAGACTGGAGCTTCTGTGTGGACCTGGCTCTGCGTTGGCTCTGCTGCCTTCTGCCCTGTGGTGTCCAGAAGCCATGGGCGTCCTGCTCCATTACACATATTGTGTTCATGTGGGTGCAGGGGGCTGAGGCGCTGTCCTTCAGGCTGTTCAGGGTGCAGCTGACAGTGGTTTCCAAGAGGTTGGAGTCTTCCATGAGGACACAGCTGCCCCTGCTCAGCCTTGCCTGTCCACAGCCCTGGCTGGGACCTGTAGACATGGTTGGCACATTGTTCCTCACTCCTGTATCCCCCGTGTGACCCCAGAGGGCAGAGCTCCCACTGTGCCCTCACTGCATCTCCTTGTATAGGAGCAGTATTTGGGAAAACAGGGGAATGTGAAGGTGACACCAACATCCCTGAGGCCCTAGATGTGCACCAGCAACAGGCATATGAGTCCCAATGACCCACCCATTCCTTAGTATTTTAAATGGCTCTAAATTTCTGCCATTGCCAACAGCTCAAAGCAAGAAAATTATTAGAAATTTTAAAATAAAAAAGATTATTTTTAGGATCAAAGGTATTTGGAATGGGGGAAATAAATATTTTAAGATATAAAGAATTGGACAATTTTCCTGGGGTGTGCAAAAATTGTTAATCCTAGAAAAACCAGGGACTCAGGAATATTAATTTTCAAATAATCATTTTGACCAAATTGCTGGGTGGAATGACTTGCCTGAACCACACCTAATTTTGTGGATTTGCTCTGTCCAGTGGCCAGAAGCACTGGCAGGAATCAGGCCAGAGGCAGTGCAGGGAGCGGGGGGACAGTGACACCAGTCACTGTGAGCTGGGCAGTGGCTGGGTGAGAACTGCAAGGACCAGGATAGTGCCCAGGATGGGACTGCGCCTGCCCCACTCATTCCTCAGACCCCAGAGCCCGTGGATTGAGCCTACCCTGAGCCTCAGGCCAGGGAAGATATTTCATGAGTGACTGGAGAATGGCCTTCTTGAGTCAAGAGGCAAATGCGGGTGGGCACAAGAGTGGCTGGTCCTGTCTGAGCTGGACCAGGACCCTGAGGGGTGTGGTGTGAGTTGGGGCCAGGCAGGCATCCAGCCACCATGCAGGGATGGCAGAGAAAGGCCCCAGAGCTGGGCCCACTCCTGGGAGGACCCAGAGAGAAGAGGGCAGCCCCGGCCCAGGAATGTTCTATGAAAACCAGGTCATTTGGCTAATTCTTCTGGTCTAGAAACTGGAATCATCTCTAAACTTGAAAACTGCCTGATAATTGGCTGCTTCTATTTTGGCCTTCTTCCAACCTGTGAGATCAAGATGGAGGCCAGCAGGTGGAGCAGTGCAGCTCCCACAGGGGGATGCTGGATGGGATGGCCCCTGCACTCCACATCTGCTCCTGAGGGCTCAGTACTTCCCAGCTCAGGGAATCACCTGCACAGAACAGGAACACCAAGGTGCTCTATGTGTCTTTGTAAAGCCAGGGTTGCATGGCCTGTGCTCTGCTGTTGGACTTAGTGGGACATTCTGGAAATATAGGAGTGTCTACTGCTGAGCTGAGCAGCACAGCCCTGCATGTGTGTCTTTCCCTATGATTCACCCTCCCTGGAATTCCATGCCATGTGTGCACTGGAGTCTCTGGGAGGCCATTTCACCCCATCCCTGTGGCTGGAGGCCTAGACAATGCTGCAGCCTTGGGCAATGCAGATGGCGGTGCAAGTGAGACACTCAGGAGCCTTCTTGGGTGGCCACTGTGCTTGCTCCCAAGCACCAGTGGTCCCCAGGTGTGTTGCACCCCAGCTCAGGGACTGTCCATTAATGTCCAGGACTGCAACAGAGCCAGTGGGTGTCAGATAACAGGCTTGTTGGAGCCTTGACCACTCACCATCCCTGTAGCCCACAAGGATGCCAACACATTCTGTGCCAGGCCCCTCAGGAGCCAGGGAAAGGCTCTGCAGAGCTGAGCTGCACCATGAGCAGTGGGCTGCAGGTGCTTCCTAGACTCCAAGGTCTGGTCCCCACTTTGTGCCAGGCACGGCCTCCTGCCCTCCATAGTCTCCCTGCAGAGTTGCTTCTGTTGCTGTGTGGCCAGCATTTGCTCCAGGGCCCAGCTCCTCGAGGGCTCTAGACAGGTTAGTTGGTGAGCTCATCCAACCATGGGCAACTGAGGATACTGGAAGGCATGTCATGGGTGTAAAGGAGCCTGTGGGGCCACGGGGGCGGGGGGCAGGGAGCAAGAGGCAGCACCTGCACTGTGCTGTCCCAGGACAACTGTGTGCAAACCCAGCCCCACTCTCTGCCAGACACTGCCGCGTTTCTGGTGCCACAGTACACACACCAGCCTCGCTGCCTCTTCCACAGCCTGCAGGGTCTGGTGTGCTCTGCTGTGAAGGGACACAGAGCAGGCAGGAGCCTCAGGTGCACCTAGCCTCCACGCCTCCATAGACCTACAGGAGGGGACTCCCAGGGCTACCTGTCCCCCACCAGGAGCACATACTGCTTTCCTCCTGCCAAAGCCCCACAAGCTCAGCATGCCTGAGGGTTGTGGGCAGGAGGGGTCCTTCACACCATCTGCAGGGAGGAGACTGTATCTGATGCCTGGGAGGCCAGTGATGACCCTGCCCTGCCCAGACCAGAGCCTCTCAGCACACCCCAGCCCTCACACCCAACCCAGTTCCCTGCAGTTTCCACACCTACAGCTCACCCCAGGCCACCAAGGCCTTGGCTTTTGAGCCTGGACATGCCAGGGCCTCAGGGAACTAAAGCCTTACAGAGTAAAACCCACCAGAGACCCTTCTTCAGCTGGGGCCGAAAACACCCTACAGCTGTCCGTGGGTCACAGGAAGCTGCATGCAGGGCCCTAGCAGCCTCCAGGAGCTTGGATGGAGGTCGAACCACCCCTCACCCCTGGGGCTTCAACACGCACTTTATTAAAGCAGCAGCTTTGAGAATGCTGTAAGTTTGTTAATTTTCTTATTTGGTTCTTAAAATAGGCTTCACCTCAGGATAAGAACCCATTTGTTGGCTCAAGTCTTGGTTGGAGATGGTCTGCACAAATTCAAATCCACCATAGGGGAGGCGCACGGTTGCCATGGCAACCAGAGAGCCGTATTTAATTCCGCTCTGAATGCAGCAGGGCAGGGAGGCTGTGGCCGCAGGTCCTGTGCCCATGGGCCAGGCTGCCCACCCACCCACGGAGACCGACCACCCATCTTCAGGGCTTCTGTGCTCAGGTTCTGAGTCCCCAGGAAATGGTGGAAAGCCAGCAACTCCGAGACCTCCCAAGGTCAGAAAAGAGGCATGTCCTGCCTCAGCCACAGGCAGCACTTGGGGCCCTTCTTATTCCAGACTTGTGGGTTTTAGTAAGCATCCCACAGCCCCTCCAAACCTCAGTAGAGGGGCTGGATGATCGCACTCAGTCACTGGCCCACCCTTGGGTCCTGCCAACCATGGCAGCCCTAACCCTAACACAAACCCGCAAGATACACAGAGAGACCCAGTCTCCTGGGTTCCCTGTGCCCTGAGTGTTTGTGACTAAGGACTTCAAGTCAATGGGGCCTGATCTATCTGAGCAGGGACTCGACAAAGTTCCCTCCCTAAGAAGGCAGTGCCCATAGCAGCCACCTGCCAGCTGCTCCCACACCAGGCACTAAGGGAGCAAGGGCCCTGGGAGGGCCGGGGCTTTGGTCAATGCCCAGTGTTTCAGAGAAGGGGCAGTTACCTCCTCATCCACAGGAAGGTCTGGTGGACCCCACATAGAAGACAAGAGGAAACTGACCCTTCCAGAAGGGAGACAGTGGCTCAGCGCAGGGAGACGGAGGGGTGAGCACCATTCATACTGGGGACACTTGTGAGCTGGCCGGGTGCAAGGGCTGCATCTGAAGAGCTTTCCTTTGTAGGATGGGTGGGGATGGCACCAAAGTGAGACTGTGCCTGTTCCCTGTAGGGAGGGCCAGAAAGGGCAAACCCCCTTTACCCAGAACAGGGCTTCCCTTGCTCATTTCTTTCAAGGACATCTTTGCTTCCACAGCAGGACTCTGGACTGAGGTCCAGGGCCAGTGCAGTTCCTTGCCTGCTCTCACACAGCCTGAGAGCTGAATGTTTTTAGTTCTGAATGGTCAAAAAATCAAAAGAAAAATAATATATCATGGCACATAAAAATTACAAGGAATTCAAACCTCAGTGTCTGCAAAGATGCCCTGCCCACTCACCAATCGCAGCGGTGGTGCTCAGCAGAGCAAGACTCCCACCCTTGAGGCTGACAGAGCTGGGAGGGCCTTGTGTGCTCCATTGTGAAGGAACACAGGGAACATCCACTTGTGCTCACTGAGACTGCTGTCCACTCAGTGAGGCTGTTGTCTACCTGCCGAGGCTGCTGTCCACCTGCTGAGGCTGCTGTCCACTCAATGAGGCTGCTGTCCACCTGCCAAGGCTGCCATCTACTCGGTGAGGCTGTTGTCCACTTGCCGAGACTACCATCCATCTGGTGAGGCTGCTGTGCACAGTTCTCCAATCAGGCACCAACCCAGGTACTGCCATAGAGGGACTATGCAGATGCAGTTAACACCAACACACAGTCAGCCATCTGTGCCTGGAGGGCCATGTAGGCTGACCTGGCCACTCAATGGATGGACAGGCTGCAGAGAAGACAGAGGACTCCCTGAAGAGAAAGGAAACCCAACAGGGATGGCAGCACCAGCTCCTGCCCCAGAGTCCCAGCTGGTCAGCCTGCCATCCCTCCCCTGTGTCAGCTGACTTCAGGCAATACATCTCTTAACCTGCAGAAGGACTGAACACAACATAAATAAACAAGGACATTTCCTGGCTCTGCATCCAGAGTAAGCCCACCTACAGCTGGTGACCCAGCTCAGTAGCTGTGCCGGTGAACCACTCCCTGCCTACAACCTCACCTTCTCTACCATGAGAACTACTGATCCTGTTTTAACAGCTTTGCTTTATTTGTTTTGGTCTCAATTTGCTTCCCTTCTTGCCACTGTCCTGATCTTCCCTGTCTTTTGTTCCTCTTGTTCTCCTCTCAGCAGTTAAGAGAAGGAGGAAGCTGGTAAGTGTCCTCAGCCAAGTGCTTCTGTGACACCTGGTGGGACATTTCCTTCCAACAGAAACTGGAAAGGTGAGCGGGTGGTAGGACTTTGTGTGGTGTTCGCTCTGCATCCTGGAGTGTGGAGGCTGCACCAATCTCCAGGGCAGGGTGAGCGTGGATGTTCTGAGGCTGCCAGGCAGGCTGAGCAGAGGCTCACAGCTAGGCACCACCCTGAAGCCTGCATGAGGCCACACGATGCCCAGGCCCTCTGGGATGCTCTGTAGCAAGTGAGGTCCCTCTGAGCTGTGGGTGAGAATTGGTCACAGCAGCTGCAATCTCAAGCCCCTCTGCATATACAAGCCTGTGGAGACGAGGCCAGGCCAGTGGCACGGCACAGCAGCAAAGAGCGGGATGGGCCTGAGCCCGGAGCTGCCATGCGGAACCAGAGACCAGAGTTTCTGGCTGTTCCCTGCCTCAGCTTCCCCATCTCACAGCTGTGCTTTCTGTGTCTGGGGCACATCCCAGACTCCATGTGAGGCTGCGCAAGAGGCAGTACCTTGTCCTCACCCCCCACCCCGAAGCCCTCTGGACCCTGAGGCAGCTGAGGAGGGATGGTTATGAGTGACTGGAGGCTGCCCCACCACACCCCTGTTCTTCACAGCTCTTGTCCATGTGGCCACACTAGCTCTGTCCTACAGTCCCTCTCCTTCCCGAGTTAGTGTTGGTTTGGACTCCTGGGTGCTGGCCCCAGGTAGGTCCTGACTTTACCAGGCAAAGTGCAGATGGGGAAACCACACAACGCAGAGTGCCCATCTGCTTTGACCCTCACCTATGGGGGGACTCCCAAAACACCCAAGACCCTCTGTGCATCCCACCTGGATACCAGGGGTGTGATATCATTTCTGTCTGGAGCACGTACATGCTGAGGACAGGGTAGGAGGGGCTCCTCCAGGGCCCCGGCATGGCTGGCTCCCCTACCCCAGCACACAGACAGCATCTTCTGTACATTCTAAGCAAGACATCCTCCCCCAGGGACCACTGTCCAGGCTCTGCACAGTGGAGAGACAGGTCCATGGCCCTGCAAGGGCATGGGCAGGGGTCCTGGCCAGGATGAGCTCTGATCCTGGGCCCAAAGCGGCCCCATGATGTGCTGGGAGCACTTTGAGGAGACACAGGCCAATGTGTGCCCACTGCCACAGCCCATTCCTGAGGAAGACTCTGAAGAGGGTGCATGTGGGCATGTAAGACTTCAGGGGCAGAACCCCTGAGGACACCCTGGCCTGAGGCATCCAGGCAGAATCCTTGGATTCAGGGGGCCCTACCCCACTAATGTGCCCAGGACCACCTGCCAGAAGCAACCACAGTGGTCCAGGACTGTACTGAAGCCCAGGGACAGTTGACAAGGGGAAGTCAGGGCAGCTAGACTGGGGCCTTGAGGGCTTTACCCAGCTCAACACAGACCCTGTGGGGACAACATCCCTTGTCCCCCACAGGTGACAGAGCTCAGCACAGCATCCCACAAAGGAGCAATGGGAGCACCAGGTAGGAGAATAGAGGAGAGTGGGGAGCATGGGGTGGGAGGGGGCAGAGGAGAGTGGGGAATATAGTTTGGGGTGTGGCCCTGCAGGCCAGGAGCAACCCATTCTGAAGCATCTGCCAGGTGCTAAGGAGGCCGTATCCGCCTCCAATTCTATCTTCTTCACCAAGGCCCCACAGTAGGACAGGCTTGGAGCCCCTCATAATCAGAGCCTGCAAGGCCTGGGACTCTCCTTCTCCCAGCAAGGGCCAGTGTCCAGGAACCTGGGGGTGGAGCTGCCACACAGGGCTGGGGGCCCAGGAAGGAAGGGTGGGTGGTATGCTGCCTTCCCCAAGTGGCGACTCCCAGTTCACTTTTGTTGGGTAATGACCCCACAGCTGGTGCCTCCCTGGAGAAGTGAGCTAGTGGAGGAAACTAAATTCAGTGGTGACCCCCCTCTTGGGGTGGACAGCCCTGGTGAGCAGGGGTGCTCCTGGCCTGGAGTAGCTACTCCCCAACCTCAGTGTCTCAGGTGAGACGCTGTGTTGCCCTCTGTTGTCCCCAGCTCAGGGTGTTCTCAGTGAGGCTGGAGTCTGAGGGGCTGGGAACGGGGCCAGGGTGGGAGAGGGCACTGTCTGCACAGCTGTAGGCCTGTCTATACCGGCTGGCTCTGCCCTGCTGACTCATGCAGGGATGGATTCATTGTGGGTTCACTTCAGTTTCTGGCATATTTGCGTTTGAGAATATTTTAATGCAAGGACTGAAAATTCCTTCAAAACCATTTCTTTTCACATTTCCATTCCTGGAACCGTCAACAGACAAGAGATTTCCTTCAACAATCAAATCAGTCATCCAGTCCACCTTTCGGGGACGTGTTTCAATGTGAGTTGTCTCATTCTGCTGGAAGCAAAAGGCGACCCCAGGCCGATTGTCTCTTTAAATCGCTCCGCAGCGTGACGGGCTGGGAGGAACCATTGCTCGGCCGCGGGGAGCCGCCGCCGTCCCCATGGTTACGCTCCCGCTGCCGGCCCAGTCCGTGGTCGCACTGTAGCTGTCGCCGCGGAAGGCGGGCGCAGAGGCGACTGTGGTGCTGGCGCGCGCGAAGCCGCCTGCCGAGAGCGCAGCGCGCGTCCGTCCCCGGCTCTGACTCAGCCTCTGCGCTCCGGCGGCCGCCGCCACCGCCCGCCGCAGCCCTGCAATCTGTTGATAACTCCGTTAGCCGCCGCCTTCCGGGATGGACTGCTGCCCCTCGGCCAGGGGACCGCACCGCGCCGCGCCCGCCGCAGGCAGCTTCGGACCGCTGGCCATCCAGCTCCTGCCAGTATAGGTGAGAAGGGGCCAGGCGCTGAGCCAGGGGCCTCCCTCTCGGGACGCAGCCTCGCCGGGGCCCTCTCTGGGCAGAAACGCCAGCCAGGCGAGGCGATTCCTGTAGCTCCTGCTTTGGGAAAGCAAATTCCGAGCAACTTTGGGTTGAACAGGGGCTGGAGCCTCGGCCAAGACCGGGCAGCTTCGGCACAGGTCACAGCAGCTCCTGGGGACAACGCCAGCCCTGAGGTCGGGGCATTCAGGCGCCAACGGTGCCGCTTGCCCAGGTCTGGCGGTGGGTTGGGAGATTCGTCCCAGGTACATCTGGTACTCCTGGTTGAAACAGACAGATGTGTGTGTCTAGCTGTGTACAGCTGGAACGGTTGAGAGTGTCTCTGGAGTTGGGACGGTGACCACAGAACAGTCTTTAAATATGGAGAAGGAGGCACTCCCCGGAGGGCAGCATCTGCCTGCAGACACGTTGGGTCCTCCCTGGGAACCTTTCCTTGTTGAGGACTCCACAGGCTGGCCTGGGGAGAGGGGCAAACTTGCCAGATAGGGCTGTGAGCCACGGTGGGGAGGACCCCCAGCCGTTCTTCTGACCATGCACTGTCTTCACAGATGGACACAGCCTGGAGACCCCCACCATCCCCATCACGGTCACCCTGACGCACACTGCCTGGGAGCACAACCGCCTGGCTGCTGTTTGGGACTTTGACCTTCCGGATGGCCATGGAGGCTGGTGGAGAGAAGGGCGCGACATAATCGCCTGGCCTGTGGCACCTCCAGGGCACTCACACTTCAGTAACTTTGCAGAGCTCATGGTGAGTACGGGCCCCCAGGGCCCCTCTCCCCGGGCTGGCCTTGGGAGGGCTGCCACCCACTCCTTCCCTGCAGCTGAGGGCAGAAGAGTTGTGGGCGATTAGTTCCGGAGTCAGGCTTAGGGCTGGGCACAGGTCCCTCCCACATGAGGGGTCAGGAGTACCGCCTGGGTCTCCAGGCCGTCTGTCTCAGTGCTCCTCAGAAATGGCTTGCTCTTGTTGATCATACTAATTAGTTGTAGGCCTAAATGTTCAATCATTTAATCAGTGGAGGTGACATCCTCCAAGGCGCTGGAGTGTCGGCACTGCCCCTCCCCCCAACCCCCCTCCTCCTTCCCTTCTGAGGGGCTCCTGAAGCCCCTCCCCCACCCCTCCCTGTCAGCAAGTTGACCCAGCCCCAGTGAGCGTGGGTGGGCTTCACAGCGGAGGCTACAGCACAGCAAATGGGGACGGTGTCTCTCGTGTCTCTCGC
Source organism: Otolemur garnettii (assembly GCF_000181295.1). Taxonomy (NCBI): domain Eukaryota; kingdom Metazoa; phylum Chordata; class Mammalia; order Primates; family Galagidae; genus Otolemur; species Otolemur garnettii. The sequence continues at coordinate 523,167 of NW_003852470.1, read as the reverse complement.
CAGGAGGGGAGAAGCTCCTGCAAGCTTTTATTGTGGTTGCTGCCAGTCTGGATTTAGAAAGGTTGACAGCCGAGTAAACAATGCGTTGTGTGTGCTAAAGGACAGCTGACAGAGGCAGCAAGGACCAGGGTGCGTGCAGAGAATGCCGATAGCCTGGTAGGATAGGGAGGCCGTGCTGGCCCGGCATGAATGCTCAGAGCCACTGAGCGTCATCTGCTCGTGTGAAGTGGAGCACACAGGCTGTCCCGGTCACCTGCTCCTTTTCTTCCTGTGCCATTCACAATGTCCAAATGAGAGAAATACCTTTGGCCTGAATTCAGCATCAGCTCAAGGTGCTGCCCAGGCCTCTGAGCTGGAGGACTTGCCTTCCTAACATCTGACAAGGTCACATGATCTGACATGTAGCCCCTCCTGAAGCTGCCACTTCTCACCCACAGGTTCCACACCTAGAGTGTTCAGGGCCTTTGGGTTGGCAGCACTCTGGCTTTTCCTTCTCAAATTTAGACCCTCATTTGCAAAATGGAGACCTGCCATTGGCAGATGAAAGGTGAGTTGAGGGTGCCTTGGAGGCCTGGGTGGCCGCAGCAACCCTGGGGGCTGGGGGGCAATCTTGGCCCCCTCTTCCCCTCTGCTCTGACCCTCCACCCTTCTGTGCAAAGCTGTACAGAGAAGAGGGGCTTCCCCTGCCCAAGCTGAGCCACCTGAGCAGTCTGAGTTTACTGCACACTCTCCTGGCATCCCTGATGCTGTCCAGCCAGGGCTCCTGCCACCAAGACTCAGAACTGTAGCTTTGCCTGGGAACTTGGGATTAGTTTGTGGAGTTTCATTGTTAACATTCATTTGCACCTGAGACATATTTGAACAAAATAGAGAATGTGTGGTTACGTTCCAAGTTGTATGAATCTGGTTCAAGCTCTTTTCTGCTTAATCTCTGAGTTCATGGTGTCATGAGGTTCATCTGACAGCTGTGGGGTGTGGGAAGGAAGCCGGGGTGCATGACCAGGGAGTGTGTTCCTGACTCTGCTGGACCCGCACCAGGGCTACCGACACTTGCTGAAGGGCAAACAGCCTTCTGAGTCCGTGAGAAGACACAGGCCTGCTTTTCTGGCCATAGCTCTGCCTGCCAGTCACTAAAGTGTAAAGTGGCACTGAATTCTCTTGGTAGGGCCTTGAGCTCTCCTCGCTGCCTGCTCCCTGTCCACCTCTGGCACTGACAGACCAGACGGCAAACACCCTGGGCAGGCCCTATATCGGCCTGGCATCCAGTATTTTTTTTTTTTGAGACAGTCTCACCATGTCACCCTCAGTAGAGTCCTATGGCGTCACAGCTCACAGCAACTTCAAACTCTTGGGCTTTAGGAATTCTGTTGCCTCAGCCTCCCAGGTAGCTGGGAATACAGGTGCCCACCACAATGCCCAGCTATTCTTTTGTTGCAGTTGTCATTGTTTAGCAGGCCGGGGCCAGGCTTAAACCTGCTAGCCTCAGTGTATGTGGCCACTCCCTATTCACTGAGCTACGGGCACTGAGCCCACATCCCTGGCATCCAATATTAAAGCTGAGTGCTCCTCCCCCATCCACCTTCACCCTGCTGTTAATCAGCAGCAGCAGGTGGAAACTTGCTGGTTTCTGCAGGAGATGCCATCAGCACTTAGATCCAAGCAGACACCAGAGTGTGTGTTGGCCGAAAAGGGCACTCTGGTGCCTTGTCACACCTCTGTGCTTTCTCTTTGTCTGCCCCCTTGGAAGTTCCCAAGCCGGGAGGGCAGATAGAGGCACCTTGCATGTGGTACAGACTCTGGTTTGCCCGGCAACACATCTCCCAGGGTCAAGAATTAAGTAGAATAATATGATTGTCACAAGTAACACAGTAGGGTATATATATTGGGTATGTACACTCTGGGGATACAGAGTGGTATGTTACAGCGTGGTGTCATACAGTATAGCGTGGGGGTACAGCGTGGTATGTTACAGCGTGGTGTCATACAGTATAGCGTGGGGGTACAGCGTGGTATGTTACAGCGTGGTGTCATACAGTATAGCGTGGGATACAGCGTGGTATGTTACGGCGTTGTGTCTTATGGTATAGTGTGGGGATACAGTGTGGTATGTTAGAGCGTGGTGTCATACAGTATAGCGTGGGGGTACAGCGTGGTATGTTACAGCGTGGTGTCTTATGGTGTAGCATGGGGGTACAGCATGGTATGTTACAGCGTGGTGTCATACGGTGTAGCATGGGGGTACAGC
>NW_003852470.1:505055-520019 GCF_000181295.1 Otolemur garnettii | reverse complement strand
TTATGGTGTAGCGTGGGGTACAGCATGGTATGTTACAGCGTGGTGTCATATGGTGTAGCAGGGGGGTACAGCATGGTATGTTACAGCGTGGTGTCATACAGTATAGTGTGGGGGTACAGAGTGGTATGTTACAGTGTGGTGTCTTATGGTGTAGCATGGGGGTACAGCGTGGTATGTTACAGCGTGGTGTCATACAATATAGCGTGGGGGTACAGCATGGTATGTTACAGCGTGGTGTCTTAGTAGGTATAGTGTGGGGGTACAGCATGGTATGTTACAGCATGGTGTCTTATGGTGTAGCGTGGGGTACAGCATGGTATGTTACAGCGTGGTGTCTTATGGTATAGTGTGGGGGTACAGTGTGGTATGTTACAGCATAGTGTCATACAGTGTAGCGTGGGGGTACAGCATGGTATGTTACAGCGTGGTGTCTTATGGTGTAGCGTGGGGTACAGCGTGGTATGTTACAGCGTGGTGTCATACAGTGTAGCGTGGGGGTACAGCATGGTATGTTACAGCATGGTGTCTTATGGTATAGTGTGGGGGTACAGCATGGTATGTTGCAGTGCAGCATGGGCCCTGGAGTGACTTACTTTCAATAATCACAGTGTTGAAGTGTCACGGTTTGGAATAAGTTCACCCTCTCTTTAGTATTCAGGCCTGCTGCTGGTGCCACAAAAACCTGATTTTAGTGACTGTGCTTGGGTATGACTGCCTGGTGGCTGCCAGTGACCTCAGTAGGGTTTGGGGGCTCTCACAGGGAGCTCAGCCCCACTTGCCCTAAATTCAGGGCTGACCTTGGTGTTATTGGTGGTGTCTTTTGCTGTGTCCTGCAGTGGTCTGGAAGCTGGGATGGCAGGAAAGCCCAGACCTGACCCAGCCCGTTTGGGGCAGAGGAGCCCAGAGACAAAGCTTGCTCGGATGCCTCTTAGAACTCAGCTCACACTTCCATTTCTGAACATATAAGAGCCTGACATTCAAAAAAAGATGTGATGGAACCTAAACCTCCAAAGAGATGGGCAGGTAGTGAAAGGGTGAGGACCTTGGGCTGCACAGACAGCAGACATGCCGAAGCACAATGCTAGGCTCATAGCCACACCCCAGAGGTGGGGGCCAGGAGGGTCAAGAGGGGCACACTGGCAGGTGCTTCTGAGGCTCCATGGCGGACAGGTAGCTTTCAAAGGGCTGGACAAGGACTGAGCCAAAGATGGGTCACGGGGCATCATCTGAGTCATCAGAAAGCAGGTGAACCTGCATGGTGGGCTCATCTTCTCTAGAACCCTGCAGGCACCTGTGCCCGGGAGGTGGAAAGAGGCCTGGGAACTGCCTCCCCAGTGGGTAGGGATGTCTGTCACATTTACAGATATTTCAGAACTTTAGTAATTGTTTTTGATTTGTTGCTTTTTATTCAGTCCTGTATCTAAATTACTAAAACTGCCAAACCTACAGAGGGGCAAGTTGTCATCCCACCTAACATACCCCCTGCAATTAAGAACTTTAAACAAGCAAGAACCAGTCTAGAAAGAAAGGCCCTATGATATTATTCAACATGTTTTTCTCCAAATATTTTCATAATTTTACTAGCCTACATGTCCCTCTGAAAAAAGAAAACTGCACCCCAGCCCATATACCACAAGGGTGGTCGGTATGCTCCAAGAACAGAGGTGTTCTCTTCTGCCTCTTCCTGAACGTGGCCCTGGAGGTGATCAGACCCTTGATGCGACTCTTATTAAAAAGGCAAGCTCTAATGAAATCAGTCTTCCCAGCACAGAACCAGGAGCAAGAGCAAGAAGGGAGAAAAGACCTGCTTCCTCCCTTGCCAAATGGAGCCTGTGGGCCTGGTCCAGAGAGGAGGGTGCCAGCCGGTGGATCCGCACCCCTTCCCACTGCAGGCTCGAGTCTTGGTCAGACTAGGACTCTGGACTCTCTCTGCCCATCTTCCCTCCTTCCTCCTTGTCTTTCTTTATACCCTGACCCTTTTGATTTACAGAACACTCTGAAAAGGATGCATCCAGCTAAAATAATAATGGAATGTAAGAAGAAATTAAGACTCTAAGAAAGGAGAAATGCACAGGAGCCCCAGGCCGCAGGGCCAGCCCATCTATTAGTGTCACTGAGCCTGGCCTGCAGGGAGCTGGACGCCTGGGTTCCTTCTGCCTGGCTCTTGAAGCAGCCCAGTGGCAGAGCTGCCTTGATCCTTCCCTGCCCTACCAAGACATCTCTCTGCCTTTATAGCCTCAGAGGAACTTGTTTGTCCATCAGCCACATATCGAACCATCATCATGATTTCAAGTATTGGCAAAGGAGAGTCTTCCAAGAGGAATTCATACATGTGTGAACTTTAAAATATAAAATATATCTCTGTTTTGCATTACCTACTTTGAATTTTAAATGTCACCTCTAAAAATGTAGAAAGGCACTGTCGATAATTCTAATCTGGAGAAAGAAAAAAAGAAAACCGAACCAAATTGAATCTCTGTTTTTTATCAAACATGTTCTGACCCCCGGGTAATTTTGTCTCCCGTTGCAGAAGCCCTTCCTACACAGTGAAGGCCCCAGGCCCACATGCCTGAAGGCCTCCCATGGCCATGTGAGGGTCAAACTCCTCTCCTTGAGGCCAGGTCCTTGTGGATGGAGCCTCAAGATGTGGCCATCCAATGAGCAGTAACCCCCACATTGGCATGGCCCAGCTGGGTACCCCTGGCCCTGGCAGCATCCTCAGGACACACCTGTACATCATGAACCAGTTCTCGGCGGTGTTTGCCTCGTGCCTGAAAGACAGTTCTGACTTCTTATTTGGCTTAACATGAAGGGGTTTTATGTGTGTGAATAAAACCTGCTGATAAGATGTATTTAGACATTAGCTCTTTTGTATGGGCCCTAGGCACCCCTAGGTGGGGTGTAGCTCATGGGCACAGGACCACAGGGTGTAGCTGCTGCTCTGGGCCCCCTAGCCAAGCCCTCCCACCCACCATGGCTGCCCACCTCTCCACCCCCGTTGCCAGCAGAGGAGCCTGAAACCAGCACCAAGGCAGCCATGGTGCAGCACCCATGGGAGGCTGTGGAGGGCTTGTGAGCACCCCAGAGGGGCAGGCCCACCTGCCCTCCAACACAATGGCCACCAAGTTCTTGTTCCAGGACACCCAGAGAGACCTGGACACAGAGGATGGACCACACACTTGCCTTTTCCCGCATATCCGGACTTCAAACTAGTAATAGGACCATAGCAGGCATTACGTAAGAAGTGCTCAGATGTTTCCGCAGACCCTGATTTCACAGGAAGGAAAAGCCGCCGACTCTCATGGAGAGAACCATGTGGACAAGCTCCCAGACATCACTTGTGCCAGTCAAGCCTTAACTTCTGACAACCTCACATGTACTCTTCACCTCTCAACAGCAGAAAGCATGTTAGAATGTGACCAGGAAAACTCTACTTCCCATGACTTTCGGAGTCACTTGCACTTGGCGGGAAGCTGGTGTGAATGGGGCCCACCCAGCCTTGGTGCTCACACAATGATGGCAGAACCAGAGATCGGGAGTAACTGTTGAGATACAGTCTGGTGACCCTGGGAGCTGTCCCTATAGGCGGCAGCCCCCCAGCTGGGTCTGGGACCAGACACTCTATAGAATCTGGACAGAGGCCCACACAGTTCAGCAGTGCCCAAAGGGAAATAGGGGGTCTCCTAGCCCAAAATCTGCCCCCAAATCTTCAGGGGTCTGTTCAGAGTGTGCCATGGATCCAGTGCTGGACATAGCTTTCTATCTCCGGCCTGGTGCTCCATGTCCAGGAAGAAAGGGGCAGGCTCTGAATACACCCTGGGGATGCAGAGAGCTCTGCCAAGACCTCCCAACTCTGCCATCACTCCCATCAGACAGCTCCTGTTCCCAGGACAGAGAGCCCAGCTGCTGCCCACTCTGGCCACTGGCACCACATTTGTGCTTCCCTGTGGGCAGGGTGCCTGGCCAGGAGGCTTCCCTGGTGAGCTAGGCCAGCCCTCTAGTGTGTGGACCACAGACCCTTCCCCAGGGCCCTGGCTGAGTGCAGGCAAGCAGGATCTCCAGGTCCCTTGTGGAGGGCCCACAGGCCTTGGTGTCCCTGACATCAGGAGAGGCTGCCCGCCAGCAGTCCTTCACACGAGGAGGATTTCTATTTCCTGAGTTATTCAGCCTGGAGCCAACAGATGGCTTCCCACTGTCTGACTGCCCAGGGAGGTGCCAGCCGTGGGCAGCTTTGTAGGCTGAGGGAGCGGCTGGCTTGGCTGCAGGCCCCAACCTACTGCCAGAGAAACTCTTGTGGTCTCACAGGGGATGTCGGGGGCAGTGGACACTGGCCCACCCCCCAGCCCAGGGCTTCTCCCTGGGGGCTGAGCAAAGGATGGGCTGGGGAGTGACTTCACCCTCTGCCCAAACAGCAGATCCACAGCACCCCCCTGTGAGGTCCTGACAAGATGGCAGCACCCACCCAGCTGCATCAGTCTGTTTGTGGCATCACAGCAAAGTGCCCCAGGGGCCTGGAAGGGCTGGCCCACCAAGGTGGCAGGTGTTTGTACTAAGGCCTTGCCTGGTCCACAGATCCCTGCATGCTCTTTTCTTTCTTTTAGAAAAACCTGATGTTTATTTTCTACCAACCTTATGTCCATCTTGTTTAAAAGTTAGTGCAAGGACAGCTAAGACCACTCAGTGGTTATTCCCACTTATTCAGTGGCTGTTCCAACCCATTCACTGGCCTGAGCAGTGGGAGCAGCACATCAGTCTCTGGGCACTCCAGTCTCCAGTGGGAACTGCTGCCTAGGCACAAGAGGGCACCTGCAGCCTTCTGACCAGTCTGCCACCTTGAGCTGAGTAGCAGTACACGCAGGAGCTGGAGCAGTCCATTTACCCTGAAATTCCTCCTTGGTCACAGCTCTCTCTGTGGCAGCCTGCTCTTCCTTTTCAGTCTCTTCAGGATCTCTGTAGAACTAGAAATGAGGCATAACTTCCCACTAGTGTTCAGGGGAGATGGTGCCACAGATACAGAGAACTTCCCGGGCCAACATCGCCCACATCAGACCTACTGAGTGAGCTCCCTTGTTGTTGCCTGGGATGGCAATGTCCACATAACACAGAGGAGAATCTGAGTTACACAGAGCAATGGGAGGCAGGTAACATACGACACCTCTGTGAGAGGCTGGTGATCAGTCCTGGGGTGAGTAACCACTAGAAGATGAGGCTCGCAGAAGGCTGCCTGGATCTGGTTAGTGAAGGTTCCAGGAGTGAAGTGGCCAGCAATAGGAGTGGCTCCTGGGGCAGCAGCAAACTTGAGCACACTCACTGGCCAGTATTCCTGGAGGATATGATGCTGACATCTGCAGGGTTTTCAATGGCAACAATGTCCCGAGCTGCCACCAGAAGCTTCTCTCAGGTCCTCTTCAGATTTATGATGTAGATGCCATCACTTTTCCTTTTGTAGATGTACTATTCCATTTGGAAGTCAAGTTTGGTGCACCTAAGTGGGTGGTTCCTGCTGCAAGGAATTTGAGGAATCCTTCATTTACAGGACATCAAGGACTCCAGACATTGTGGAAGTTTCCCTTTAATTTATGGTGGGAATCCAGAACAATGCCATGTAGACCCTCCCTGAGCAGTGCAAAAAGCTGGTCGCATGTTCTGATGTGTCCCCATGCAGATACTGCGCACACACCTGCCACCCCGTGTGTCCTATGCTAGACACAGTGCACCTCTCCTCTCCCGTGTGACAGATGGGACATGAGACCCTGTCTGGCCCAAACATGTCCAGCTGGGCACGCTCCCAGCTCACCCCAGAGGACCCTGGTTTCCTTGCACTCTGGCCTCAAGCCCTTACTCAAACTATGTACAACGCACAGTGTAGCCTGCAATGTCCAGAAGGGACATGGGGCCCCAGCTGCATCCACAGTGCCTAACAGCCACAGCTCTTTCTCTGTGGACTCAAGCTAATGCTACATGGACTTACAGAAACTGGACACAAAATTCTAGGAGGGTTACAAGCAGGATTTCCCTAGGTGTGACGTTCAGCAGTGGGGTGGGTAATCTGTGCCTCCCCCACCTCTCTGAAAGGCACACCCCGATCCCACCAGGCAGATGAGGTGCCATCAGGTGGAAGCTGGCACTGGCCCCTTCCCCCCACTAGCCATGTGGGATGAAGAGCAGAAGTGCCACCACCCCCCCAGCTTGCCTTTAGGGCATGTAGAGTCACCTGGGCTGGGCACACTGGCCAGGTGCAGACAGACCATGTCCAGTGCCCACACCATGAGCAGGGCCTTTCACAGCCACCAGCCCAGACAAGTGGCTCACAGGGAAGGCTAGACCCAAGTAGGGAAGCAGAAGCCTCGGCCACTGCACAAGCCTGTGGGTCACCTAGTGTCCTGTCTCCTCCCTAGGATCTGAAGACCGTGCTGTCCCTGCCGCAGTACCCAGGGGAGTTCCTGCACCCCGTGGTATATGCGTGCACCGCCGTCATGCTGCTCTGCCTCCTCGCCTCCGCTGTCACATACATTGTGCACCAGAGGTGAGCCTGGCTGGGGTCCCACACCCCATGGTATCCTCCTTTCCCTTCAAACAATTCCCCCAAAGTGAGACCTCACTCCCTCCAGGGGCAGAGGTGCTCAGGCAGCCACACCCACCACTCCCAGCCTCCAGCGGGTCTTCCCAAGGCAGCTCCTGTGTGCTTGACAGGGTGAAGTAGGCTCCTCCTGAAACAGCTCAGGTCTGCGGGGTGCCCTGGGACCCCCACATCCTGGGGGAGGTGGAATGGCCTGTAGAACATGTGGAGATGCTAGGAAATGTGATGGTCCCACACAACAGGGTCAAGCATAGTCAAAGTCATGGGCAGTCACAAGGCCATGGTCACTGGCAGAGGCTTGGGAGTATCTGTAGCTGTGGTCCCAACAGGAAGCCAAGGCTCACAGGTAAAGACTTGGGCACACCCAAAATTAGATAGACTCCGTGGCTTGTAAACAATAGAAGTTGATTCCTCGAGGTTCTACAGACTGGACATCCCAGGTGAAGGCACCAGCCGGTTTGATGTCTGGGGAGGCTGCTGCTTAGTTCACAGACAGCACCTTCTTACCATGTCCTCACAGGGCGGCATGGGTAATATAGCATTCTGGGGCCTCTTTTATAAAAGCATTGATCCCAACTGAGTCTGCACATGTGACTTGGTAAGGAAAACAAACCCTCAGACCACAGTACCTGTAATCACAGAAAGAGGCTTGAGCATGTTCAAGGCCGTAGTCACGCAATCCAGGGATATTTGTCCAAGCCCAGCCTCTTCCCTAGGTAACAGACAACTGGGGGAAGTCTGTCCTGGGCCCTGGGGAGCTACTTGCATCTGAGACTCTGCACAGTCATGGGGTCTCAGGGCCCCAGATGGTCCCTGCAGACCCCTTTCCAGTGCAGCATCCCTAAGTGATATCACTCAGGACTGTCCCTGGCACAGCCCATCTCTGCTGCCTGACCTGGTCCTGTGGACAGTCACTGCTGCCCTGTAGAGGGCTGGCCACCCTGAGGACAGGGCTAGATAGGATGAAGGCTCAGTTCCTAACAGGGGACCCTTCTCTCCACAGTGCCATCCGGATCAGCCGGAAAGGCCGCCACATGCTGCTGAATTTTTGCTTCCATGCGGCTCTGACCTTCACGGTGTTTGCAGGCGGCATCAACCGCACCCAGTACCCCATCCTATGCCAGGCGGTGAGTCCTCTGCACCTTCATGGGCCACGGGAGCAAGTGTGCTGTCATCTCCCCCAAGGGCGTGTGGTGGTGCCCGTCTTGTGTGACTCCATCTGCCCGCACTTGAGCTTCTCGCTGCCTGAACCCACCCGGCTGTTTTGCTGAATGTTTTATCATATAAAACAGTATGTTTTTCTCCAGACCGCTTTACTATAAGGGCTCTGGTGACACGGCAACTAGGTGTGTAATGCCCCAAACCGGGGCTCTTCCTGGGGACAGGGACACCACCTGGCTCTACAGAGAGCCTGGTGGGGAGGAGCATGGGCAGGGCACTTGCTCCCAGCCCTAGCAGGACCTGCAGAGGCTGCACCTCCTGTGAATGGGAGGGGAAGCTTGGTCAGGTAGGTTACTGGGGTGTCCAGGCTGTGGCCATGTGCCCCGTGTGGGCCCTGCAGAGAGTTTCCTAGATGTCCCGCTCCTCAGCCAAAGGTGGAGCCTCAGGGCATCTGGGACAGAAAAGAACCAGAAAGGCAGGAGAGGGGCCTTCCCCATATCTGGGGCCTGGCCTGGCCCCACAGCTGAGCCTGGTCCTGCCCTCTGGGCTGCAGCTCCTCCAGGGTGGCATCTGTCTGTGGCCAGCCCTACCTGGAGCTGCTCTATGCCTAGCCCTACCCAGGGGTGCCAGCCCCAACAGTCAGCCCCAGGCCCCAGGCTCAGTGGGTGGGAGTGCTCCCCCATACGCTGCAAGGTGTCTCACCCAGCCCTGTGGTTCCATCCTTCCCTAAGTGTGCCAGGCCTATGGGACCGCACTCAGCCTGCTGTGCCCAGGCAATTTGGCTCCCCACTGGCCCCATAACTCAGCAAGCAGTGAGGATGGCTGTGTGCACAACTCCACCAGGTACCTCCCGTACCTGGCACTGATGTTGGGCAGCTATCTGCCCACCCTGGTGACCTATCTACCTGCACTGACAGTAGAGGCAAACCTGCCCTGGGGTAGACAAAGGGCTATCCTCAGGAAGCCAGGCTGAGAGTGCTGGTCCACCCAGCACCTTTCCCCCTAGCACTGGCACAATTACAATTGAGGCCACAGAGTGCCCACACACACAGGACAGTCCTGTTACCCCAGCCTGTACATGGAGGAGATAGCCCATCTACGTAACTGTGCATCTGGACCAGCCACCAGAAAGCCATGGCCACTGCCTGAGCCTAGCCCATGTGGCCCAGCAGAGATGTCTCTAGCACATGCCTGAATAGGGCCATGGTAGACGCAATTGCTTTATGGAAACAGCCACAGAAAGCAGCTGGGGGTCCAGTTTCTGTCCTCCCTGCAGGGGCCTCTGGGCAGCCCTGAGATGGGTCATGTCTGTGTCTGTGCTTGGCCATCCAGGCTCCCCACACATTGCAGCAAAGCCACCAGCCTCATGTGAGCCCCACTGGAGCCTTAGAAAACCTCAGACTATCCCAGGCCCTGACCAGGCTCCCAGAGAACCCCACAGGTGACAGCCCAGGGGGACACTCGACATGTATGATGGGCGGGGGCAGGTCTGGACTCTGGAGAGGTGAAATCTTGAGGACATGGTGTGGGTGAGCTGTGTGCCCCTCCCTGGGATGGTGTCCCAGGGGAAGCTGCTTTGTATTCTGGAATCAGAAAGACAATAGCCTCTCCCACGCTCTATCCTGGCCTCACAGTCACCCTCCAGAAGTTGGTGTTCATTCACCTGGGGCCTACGGGGTGCTGGGCACAGCCACATGGAGCCTATGTGCCCTAGGGGGTGTGCACAGCAAACACGCACACAGTGCCATGGGGCCATCACAGCTAGAGAGGCCTAAGAGGAGGAAGCTGGGCTCAGGGCCCATGTGCTCCTTTACCCTGCACTTTGAGGGTATGACCAGAGTTCCTATCACTGATTCTGAAGCTTCTGAAAAGCAGGGGCTGGGCAGGCTCCTCATGTGGGCCTCAAGGATACTCTTGGCCCTATGGCTGCCCTCACCACCCTGCCGGAGGTGAGGTTAAACACAGCTGCAGGAAGGCAGGCCACACCCAGCAAAGGGTTCCTGACTGCCAACCCCAGACCCCTTCCCACTGAGCTAGCCCAGCACCCCACGGGGTGGGGCAAGGGGCACAGCGCCCAAAGCCCTGGGGAGAACAGATGGTTGTCATGGCAACAGATGACCATGGACCTCATTAAAGTATTTAAGCGGCTTCATGAGCAAAGACAGATGGCCGCCCTTGGCCCCATGTAGCTGAGCCTTGGCACTGGCCCTGGACACCCAGGGTCTGGGGTGGGCAGCAGAACCCTGTCTGGACACCAGGGCAGCGTCTCCACAACATCTCTGTGTCCAGCCTGAGGACCACATTTGGGAGACACCGTTCTATTTACATCTCCCATAACCACTGTACACAGCAAGGCCCCGGCCCTCCTCACTACCCAGGCAGCTCCCTGAGGCCTGAGGGCCATTGTCTCTGACCACTTCTGGTTGTACAGGACACCTACAGCCATGCTGCTGCCCTCTTCCTGGGCCCTGCTTTGGCCACACATGGGCCCTCACACATAGGGCCAGGCCCAGAGAAAGGCTGGCTCTCTCTGGCCACCACCACGTGCAGGGAGCTCCCCTGGAGCCATGAACAAAGCCCCCACCTTTCCACTCCCCAAAGCCTCATCCATTATCATAGTGTTTCCTCATAAGTAAAACTGGAGCTGCAGGTTTAACGCATCATTATAATGGCACAATGTTAGCCTTATTCAGAGTCTCTGTGTTCCTTAAACATTTACATCCTTTCCAATTATAGCAATGTTTTACTTGTCATTTCAAAATGTCAGGTTATTACTCCAAGACAGCCTCGTTTTATACACTCAGAGGGAGACAGGTAGAGTGTGGGATGCTGTCCCTGTCCCCTCCTGACATACAAGGTCGGGAGCCCCAGCAGGCTGGGGAGACCCCTGCTGAGGACACCCCTCAACTTGGACTCCTGTGTAGAGCTTAGAAGCCCAAGCCTCCAACCCACAGGGCCCTGGGCCTGAGCCCCCAGTGACCACAGGAAGCTGTGTGCATACAGGCCCCCACAGGCTGGCGCAGACTCTCTCAAGGACATGCACACAGCCCTCCAGCTGCCACAGGCTCCCATGTGCTCGCTGCCCCCATCTCAGTTCAAGGGTCTTTGCAGCCCACGTGTCCCCAGTGAATGCTGGAGCCCCTGTGTTGTCCCCAGCTGCCCTGAGCTAGCCTGCTAGCCCTTCTGCTGCTGCCATTCTTGTCACTAGACAGCTGCCTCCTGAAGGTGCCCAGGGAGCTCCAGGCTCCACAGCTTGAGCATCAGGGAGGCAGGGCTGGGGCTGGGGGCCGGCTGACCGCTCCTTCTTCCAGGTGGGCATTGCACTGCACTACTCCACGCTTGCCACCATGCTGTGGATTGGAGTGACTGCCAGGAACATCTACCAGCAGGTGACAAAGAAGGCCCCGCCATGCACGAACGGAGACCAGCCTCGGCTCCCTAGGCAGCGGCTGCTCAGGTACTGAGTCTCCTCACACACATGGCCACCCATGGGGAACCGGGGTGACACCAGGTACATTTGCTGGGTCTGGACAAACTCCTCAACAGGGGTGATAGGAGCCAGTATACCTAGGGGCTTAGGGGCAGGGAGGTGAGCCTGTGACAGGGTAGATCTGGATGGTGAATTGGGGACAGGATGGGAGGGCAAGAGGTGACCTAGGGACAAGATGGGGGGCCAGCATCTATAGCTGGGCCATCGGGTCTGGGACACCACCTGTGTGCCTCATGTGTGACACCCCTGTGCTGCTGAGTTATCCTGAGATCCTTGATGGGGGCTGTGCATGGAGACTTGCCCAACTGGCCTTGGTGGCCATCTGGCCCCTAGTGTCCATGGTAGCCTCAGTGACATTGGACACCTGTTTCTTAGCTGGTAGAAAACGATGGCTCACTCAAACACCAATTTCAAGGTGACCCTGGCCTGGGCCCCTTGCTATGGGGCTGGCAGGCCTGCCCAGCTAGTGGTCCCTTGGCCTTCCTCAGGCCAGGACTCATGGGAAACTCAGCAAGGACCAGGGACATGCCTAGGGGTACAGGGCCAGCCGGAGGGCGAGGACACATTGCCATCTGCAAGTGAAGAGGCTCCCCTCCCACCGTTTTGGGGCTGGGAACCCCTGAGACAGAAGCTCTTGCTCACCATGTGCCAGGGCAGCAGCTTCCGTGGGGCGTCCTCAGGGCTGTGCCGTTTGCTTGGCTGAGTCACAGCTTCATTGCAAATCCTAGAGTTGGCAAAAACCACACTCAAGAGTGTGGCCCACGAGGAGTCGAGCATGGGCGCCAACCTGCCCTGTCCTCCTGGTGCTCCCTGGGACTCCTTGAACGCCCACCCCAGACACCTGTGCATTTTGCCCAGGTGGTGCCTGCAGGGGGCATTGCTGCCAGTGCCAGGTGTGGCCACATGAAGGCCCCAGCCTGGCAGCACCTCCATGGGTTGAAAGCAGCAGAAAAACTCATTCTAAAGCAGAAAGAAGTATGTCCTATGTCACGTAAATATGGCCAGTTTCCACCCAGACTATTTCTAACACTGATTTCCAGGCCCTGGTGAGCTGTACCCATGGCCAAGCAGCTGGGTACCAGCTCCATTACCTCGCCTCTGCTGGAGACAATTGAGGTTCCCTGTGTTTAAAAATCACTCTCAGAATGTGTTTCCTCCTCTGTGAAAGTGGGACAGGGCCACAGAGCATTGGGTGCTCCTCTCTGCTACAGAGCCAGGCCAGGTGCTGTAGACAGGGCCTGGCTCAGCAGTGCTGGGTGGCGATCCACCTAGGGCTTACATGTTTGCCGCAGTGCTCTAAGGAATCTCGAGGTTCCTGTCAGGGCTGCCTGGAGACCCTGCCACCATCCCCCATGTGGGCCCCTCCCCTATCTGGGCGCCTTACCAGTATAGAAAGGCCTGGACATTCTGGGGGCATCTGTAGGGGGCTGTGACACTGCAGAGTTCCTTAGAGACTGGCTGACCTGGTTACTCCACTCTCCCCAGCCACACTTCCTCCCACCTCGTGGCCCGCCATGGTGGCTGATTGTGGCCTTACTGTGTCCTCCTGGTGGCAGATGCAGACTCGGGGGTGAGGGTGCTAGCTTTGCACTTTGTAGAGGGCCTGGTGCTTTCTCTGGCCTGGCCTGGGTGGGGTGGAAGGTGAATGTGCAGGGGCCGCACCTTCCAGGGAGGCGGGGCTGACAGGCAGTCTTTCCTCTCAGTCCCCAACGGGGTCACTCTGAGGCTATGCTGCACAGCATGGACTTCCCCCATGGTGGGGCCACTACAGACACCCCAACTGGGTCCTATGCAGGGGAGGGCACAGGTGAGCAGGGGAACAGACCACACAGGATGCTGAGCACAGTCTTAGGGAAAGGTCAGAGAAGGCCAAAATGCCTTAGACAATGTGGCAGGTCGTGTGTCTCAAAGGTACACTGCTCAGGGCTCAGAGTGACCCTCATTAGCCACAGACAGCATTTATCATGGGCCACACTTGCTCTGACCTCCAGTGGGATGGCACTGCAGCTGGAGACCACACCAGGAGGTGTTGCCGGGTCAGCTGGTTGAAGCATCCATTCCTCAAGCTCGGCACACCTTGGTGTTTGTTTAGGTCTTTGATCTCTTTCAGTGACGCTTTGTCATTTCCAGCACACAAGTCTTGTACCTCATTGGATGAATGTTTCTCCCCAAGTATTTTACTCTTTTTATTATAAATGGAATTATTTTCTGAATTTTCTTTTTGGATTGTTCGTTGGTTGTGTATAGAAATACAACTGATTTGGGGATGTTGATCTTGTGTCCTGCGACTTTGTAAGTGCCTGCTATTAGCGCTGATCAGGTGTTGTTAATTCTTTAGGATTTCCCACATGTATGGTGATCGTGCTGTCTGTGCACAGAGGTGGTTTAATTAATGCTTCTTCCATTCCAATCTGGGTGGCTTTTATTACTTTTTCTTGCCTAATTATTCCAGCAGGAGCATCCAATGCAATGTTAGTCTTCTTGCTTTTTTTCTTAATCTAGTGAAAGGTTTACCAATTTTGATGATTTTACTTATTTATTTTTGGAGAGAGAGTCTCACTCCGTCACTCAGGCTGGAATGCAGTGGCATCATCATAGCTCACTGCAACCTCAAACTCCTGGGCTCCTGCAATCCTCCAGCCTCAGCCTCCCAGTGACTGGGACTACAGGTGCCACCACGTCCAGCTAATTGTTGATCTTGTTAAAGAACCGATTTTGGTTTCATCGGTTTTCTCTATTTTTCCATTCTCTGTTTTTTTTGTGTCTCTGCTCTAGTCTTCACCATCTCCTTTCTTCTGCTAGCTTTAGGGTTTAGTTTGCCCTTCTTTATTCATTGTCCTCATGGTATAAAATTAGATTATTTATTTGAGATCTTTTTCTTTTTGATGTAGACATTTACAGCTATAAATTTTCCTCTGAGCGTTACTTTTGCCACACCCCTGAGGTATGTTGTGGAATTTTTTTCCATTTATCTCAAAAGTATTTGCTCGTTTTCCTTGTGGGCTCTTCTTTGGCTTGTTGTTTATTTGATTATGTTACTTTTCACAGCTCACTAGGTGTTGGTGGATAGGGGGATCCACCCTCTCTAGAATGGTGCAAAATTTTTAGAAACACACTGTATGAATGAAATCCCAGCTTCATCATACTGAATCCTGTGGTTCCAGCTGATTTGTGTCTGGAGAGACCCTCATTACAGTGATGACAAGCAGGATGTCATTTCCTCCATGTCTGCTGAGAAGCTCTGTCTCTGGGGTCAGGCCCTCTGGAAGATTAGGGCAGGGGTGATTCTGCACATCCCACTGTGTGGCCTGCTACAGCCAGGTAGGCATCATCTGCCTCCCCCACCTGTGAGGAGGGGAGCAGGTGAGGGGCGGGATCCTGCCTCCAGACCTCACCAAGCAGAGCCACCAGCCTTTCTGGTGTGTTCAGTATAGGCTTGGCTGTGTAAGTTGAGTGCGAGTCTTGTGCAGGACCCGAGAGTTCTGTGTCAGGGCTGTGCTGCTGGGAGGCCCACCATGAGCCTCTGGCCAACAGAAGTGCTAGGCAGATGCAGAGAGGGAGTCTGAGGAAGGACAGGCCCCCACCTAAACCAGGGTTGGGGGATCCTGTCATGAGGATGGTCAGATGGCCTGGCTGGCCCCTCCTCAGTGTCCCTGTGGGACCAGCACCTCCACCTCCTCAGTGTCCATGTGACCCAGCACCTCCCCCTCCTCAGTGTCCATGTGACCCAGCA
>NW_003852470.1:493817-500476 GCF_000181295.1 Otolemur garnettii | reverse complement strand
CCTCAGTGTCCATGTGACCCAGTACCTCCCCCTCCTCAGTGTCCATATGACCCAGTACCTCCCCCTCTTCAGTGTCCACATGGACCCAGCACCTCCTAATCTTCAGTGTCCATGTGGACCCATCACCTCCACCCTCAGCATCCACCTGGACCCAGCACCACTCCCTCTCACTGTCAACATGACCCAGCACAGCCATGCATCCTCAAGCACCCTGTACATGAGACTGGCTGGACAGGCAAGTGTTTCAAGTGGGCAAAGGCACCTGTCTCAGGCCCTGATGGTCAGCCCAGGTTCAGAGCAGGCCTCTGAGAGTATGCATCATTTCACATTTCCTACTCCCTTGGCCAGCCAAAGGAAAGCCCCTCCAGGAGCAGGCAGACCTCACTGTGGCATAGTAGATGCTCAGAGACTAATTCCCAGTGGAGTGAGGTGTAATTGCAGCCTAGTTTTGTAGTCTCTTGCCCTCCCTGGTAAAGTGTGCCAAGGCGGTTCCTATTACTTAAAGTCTGCTGGCAGAGAAGAGCATCACAGTAGCACCAAGACATGGTGTCTCACACCCTGGGGCTAGCATGGTAAAGGCCACCCATGCCCCCTTTCACCCAGCACTGGACACAGGCTTGTCCCTGACAGCGGAGGAGCATGCCCTGGGGCTCCCTCAGCCAGGAACCTCTCCTCAGGCCAAATTCTAAAGACTGCTGTGAGTTTGGGATATGCTCATGGCCATGTACTGGGTGTGGGTTGGCCCCACAGGGCTTCAGGTGCACTGGCCCTGGGATCAGCCAGCAGGGCAAGTCCACTCCCTCTGTCCTGTTTGGAGCTCACACCAGTGGACCTGTGCTCAGGATGAACTGCCTCGGACAAGTTGGGGTCACAGCCGGGGGACAGGCACCAGCCAACCCACCCTCCTCATGGAAGGCCAAGGGGAAACAGAGGCCCAGAGAGAGGGAGGAGCCAAGGGCACCACAGGAAGGCCAAAGCTCTGAGCTCCTAATGAACCAGCTTCCCCTTGTGGATTCTCGGACCTGGAGTTAGTCACTTTGTCCAGCCCTGAGTTTCACAGATGAAGAAACTGAGGTCAGAGATACATGGGGCTTTCCTAGAGCCAGGGCCAGACCTTCAGGACCTGGTGTCTCACACACTATCAGCCCTTGGATGCATGAACTCCACGGACATTGGAGCAGAAGGGTCAGAGGACAAGGGCCATGGTGGGGGGTGTCCCCATTGCCCACTGATGGCAGCACCTACTGAGGACAAGGAGCCACGGCAGCACCGGGGCCTCTCAGGCAGCCCCTCCCTGGTGCCCACACACGCAGCTCCCTGTGACAAGGTGCAAAAGACTCCAGAACCTTGGCAGGCTGAGCAGGGGATACCTAGGCTGGAGCCTGTGTCTAGTGGTGGTCCCTCATGGCTGCATGTAGCTAGGCATCCTGGTCCACAGCCCTCACCTTGGAAGGCGAGAGCTCCTTGTGGCAAAAAGACCCACAGCTCTACCTGCAGGCCTGTCTCTAAGCAGCCCCAGGTGCAGAGTCCCTGTCACCTCTCTGGATGCTGTCTCAGAGCTTCTACAGAGATAGCTGTTCCCATCCTCCCCTGGACACCTCACCCCCACCAACCAGGATTCCCCCAGCACCTGCCACACCCTCCTACCTCCGTCTGTGAGACCCACTGCAGATGCACATTGGCACCTCTGAGGTGCTGTGCTAGGCAGGTGGCTGTGAACAGCTCTCTGATCTTTACTGTGATGGTCAGTCTGTTCCCCTGGAATTTAGAAGTTGTAATCAACACAAAGATGCTACTTGGTGCACCCAGCAGTCCTAGGGATGTTCATCAGGCAGAGATGTATTCAGGGCGCATAGGAATATACAGATGTCAGAAGCATCCTGGCCTCATCTGTCACCTGAGCAGGGCTGCCCATCTTCCAAATGATGGATTCTGTTCCCATCAGAACAGAACTCAGGCTGGGTGGGTGTCCTGGCAGAGACGGCACAAGCATTTGCATCCCCACCCCCCACTCAGGGGAAATCATGCAGGTCAGCCTAGGTGGTCAGCTGGTGGGGGAGCTCCAGAGTAAAGAGAAGTGCCAAGGGGTCTGTGTCTGGCCACAAGGCTACCACTGAACCAGCCTGGACACCTGAGCTCCAAAGAGCACAGTAGATTGGGGACCATTTGAAAGGGTAGCCACAGCTGCCAGGCTTGGCCAGTGGTTGGGCTAGAATGTGTGCAGTGCCGGGCAGGGGTGCCAGAGGCAGAGTATGGGGAGGACTCAGCCACACAGGATCATGCAACACCCAGGACATAGGCCATCATCAACACTCGGGAACCAGGCCCATGGGCACAGGGGACCCAGCATGGTCCAGGGGCTCCCGTCACCCCTCCCAGCTGCCTCCAACCACCCCTCTGCTGGGCCACATTGCCAAAGCCTTGTGGCCTCACTGTGCTTCCCACAGAGCCATCTAGCCCTGACCCTGGACGTCCCTATGCTATTGGCAGGACCCAGACCCAGCCCAGGACAGGCTTCCCTGCATAAGAACAGTGAATGGGAGAAGGCACAGAGCTCTGCTAACCAGAGGCCCATCCTCGCCACAGGCCACCCACCCACCTACCCTGCCCTTAGCCTACCTGTCATCCACACTCTCAGCCACTTCTTGGTCCCCTGGCTCTGCTGGCCCAGCCCCACTGGCCCCTCTGCAGCTTCCCAGCCTTGCCCTTCTCCCCACCCCATCCTTCTCCCCACACCACATCCCATCAGTCAGACCCAGCCCTCTGGCCAATTCCAAGCAGACAGAACTGAGGCCCTAAGGAAAGGCACAGTCTCCGTCCCTGGGCTTGAAGCATGTCAGGGGCAGTCACCCTGATGCTGCAGTTCTGAGGCCTGGGAACCCCAGCCCTACTGCTCACCCACCCTGGGTCTGCCCTGCCCCCGAGGCCCAGACAGCAGGTGACACAGTGGGCATGGCCTTGTGATGGAGAGAGTTTCAGAGCTGGATTCTCAGGTCTGGCTCTGGAGGGCTTCTGGGCACTGGGGTGCAGACATCACAGAAATTCTTGCATGAATCCTCACTGAGAATGTCAGAAGACCTGTGGCAGGAAGCTAGGAGGCCCCGTGGGATCAAATGGTGGTTAACACCAAGTTCTCTCCCACGTGGCTGGGACAAGGATACCCACCTTGCAGAGTACAGCACACACCTGCATGTCCCTCTGCTCAGCCCATCCACAGAGAGTCCCTGATCTCCTGCTGCCTCCTATCCTCCAAGAAGTAGGTCCACACGGAATGAAACCGATTGAGATGTCAGGTGACAGGGGCAGGTCTGAGCACAGGTATAGGGCAGAAGGGAGTGCTCTGAGCATCCTGTCAATCCCTGGGAGCAGCTCAAGGGATGGGGGCCTCAGGCAGTCATGCTCACTGGACTCAGTCCTAGGCTTTTGTCCTACATTGAGACATAATGTGTAGGCGGGAGAGGAAGGCACAAGTCAGCCTGACCCAGAGTCACATGTACCAGAGCAGGGGTCAGTGCCCTGCACTAACTGAAAGCCACACATGGTCTGGTCCAGAGTGAACACTGCTGGCCACCCTCCCACAAGTGGACAGAGGGAAACTGTCCCAGGTACAGAGACGGTGTTAGCCTGCCCCTCCTCACTGCCCTGGCCCCCAAGACCCCAGGCCATGTGCACTGGGCACAGAGCAGGTGCCCTCCCTCTGAGCTCCCAGGGCACCCAGCACACAGCAGTCACCTGAGGACACGTCCAGCTCAGAGCCCCACAAAGATGAGGCTGGACAAAGCCAAGAACTCAGCATGGCCACATGGAACATGCAGTTTGGGAAGGTCCCTCTCACTGTGAACATGGCCAAGGCAGAGCTCAGAGCATGTTCAAGCCCTTGTCAGCCTGGCCACTGCCCCAGGCAGTGCTCCCTGGTCCCGCCCATAGCAGGCTGTCAGGCCCGAGAAGAGCGTGACTGTCCCTGAGTTCTGCCAGCTCTCATCTTTGCCTGTTTCACACATGGCCTCAGGTGTTGAAATAGCTAGGGCAGCTGGCAACAATTTGGAGACAGGGGCTGAAAACACCCAGCCCACCCCTGCTGGCAAAGGTCTCAGGACCCCAAGCCAGCTCCAGCTGGCAGCCAGCAATCACCACTGACCTCTAGGCCCAGACCTCTGCTCACTCATGGCTGTCTTCCCGTGCATCCATCTGCTGACCAAGGCTGTGCTTGGAGGCAGGAACTGGACCAGAGGGTGCAGCCTGGGAAGTACAGGGCCTATCCCCAGCTACCTACTGCTGCCCCAAATCTTCACTGCCTTGGGTGTTGGATCCTTTCTGGCCTTACCACCTGTAGATACTAGAACCCATGAGCTTTGTCCTGCCTCACCCCCACACTCCTGTACTTGCCACTCCACTGAAGAGCAAGACCCCTGGAGGACCCTCACCTGGTGGCTGTGCAGTCCAGGGAGGCCTCGGTGCGCACACCCCAAATCACAGCACCCACACTCCAGTTGAGGCCTCTCCTGCCTCACATCTCTTGGGGTCCATTTTGATGGTGCTGTCACCTGAGCTATGCTTTAACCTGCTGCTTCATGGCGAGTGCTTTTGGGAATGGTGTGTGTGTGCACATGTGTGTATGCATTTGTACCTGTATGTGTGCATGCATGTGTGTGTGCGTGCATGAGTGCCTGTGTGAATGTGTGCATGTGTACATGCATGCATGCCTGTGCATGTGTGCACATGTCCGTGTGTGCGTGCACCTGTGAGTGCACGTGTGCTCACATGCCTATGTGTGCCTGCATGTGCGTGTGCCTGCATGTGTACACCTATGTGTGCATGTGTGCTCACGTGCCTGTGTGTGCATGCATGCACATGTGCCTGCATGTATGGGCACACCTTGGAGACACTGTGTATTTGGTTGCAGATCACCACAATAAAGGCAGTCACACGAATGTCTTGGTTTCCCAGTGCCTGTGAAACTTACATGTACACTATTCTGTCATTTATTAAGTGTGCAATTGTATCGTGTCTAAAAAAACGTAATACCTGAATGTAAAAAAACATTATTGCTAAAAATGCTAGTGACCAGCTGAGCCTTCAAGTCACAGTCTTTTGCCAGTGGAGGATCCTATCTGGATGCTGATGGTGCTGTCTGACCAGGGTGGCAGGTGCTGGAAGCAGGGCCAACAGGGGCAGTTTTTTAAGTAAGACAACAGTGAAGTTTGCCTCATCCACTGACTCTTCCTTTCATAAGAGATTTCTGTGCAGCACTCAATGCTGTTCAGTAGCATTTCACCCACAGTAGAACTTCTTTCAAAAGTGGAGTCAAGGCTCGGCGCCTATAGGTCAGTGGCTAAGGCATCAGCCACATACAACAGAGCTGGCAGGTTTGAACCCAGCCCAGGCCTGCCAAACATGACATCCACAATCGGAAAAAAAAAAAAGCTGGGCATTGTGGCAGGCACCTGTAGTCCCAGCTACTTGGGAGGCTGAGGCAAGAGAATTGCTTAAGCCCCAGAGTTTGAGGTTGCTGTGAGCTGTGACCTCACGGCACTCTACCAAGAGCAACATAGTGCGACTCTGTCTCAAAAAAAATTTTTAAAAAAAGTGGAGTCAACTCTTGCAAACCCTGCTGCCTCTTTGTCATCTAAGTTGATAGAAGATTCTAAATCCATTGTTGTCATTTCAACAATGCCCACACCACCTTCACCAGGAGTGGATTCCGTCTCAAGAAACCACTTTATTGGACAGCAACAGACAGTAACCCCTCGCCTGCTCAAGTTCCATCCTGAGATTGCAGCAGTTCAGTCCCAGCTGCTGGCCCCACTTCTCATCCTAGTTCTCCTGCTGTTTCCACCACATCTGCAGTTCCTTCCTCCACGGAGGTCTGGAGCCCCTCAGAGCCACCATGAGGGTTGGGACCAACTTCTTCCAAACTCCTGCTCATGCTGATATTCTGACCTCCCATGAGTCATGAATGTTCTTAATGCATCTAGAAAGGTGAACCCTTTCCAGAAGTTTTTCAATTTATTCATCAGATCCATCAGTGGAATCACTGACTATGGCAGCTGTGTCTTTGGAAATGTAATTCTGGAGTAATGAGACTTGAAAGTCAGAAGTATTCCTTGATCCATGGGCTGCAGAATGGACGTTGTGGCTACATGAAAACAGCATCAATTCCCTGTTCATCTCCATGAGCTCCTGGGTGGCCAGATAGATACATTTTCAGCGGACAGTAAGATTTGAAAGGAATCTTTTTTGTTCTGAACAGTAGGTCTCAGTGATGGGCTTTAAATATTCAGTAAACCATGCTTTATATAGGGGCTATCATCTAAGCTTTCTTGTTCCTTTTACAGAGCACAGGCAGAGAAGATTTAGCATAATTCCTAAGGGCTCTATGATTTTCAGAATGGTCAGTGAGCACTAGTTTCAACTTAAGTCACCTGCTGTGTTAACCCCTAGTGATAGAGTCAGGCTGTGCTTTGAAACTTTGAAGCCAGGCACTGAGTCCTCTCCAGCCAGGACAGTCCTAGATGGCCTGTTCTTCTGACACGAGGCCATTCCATCTGCACTGAGGGTTTGTCGCTAGTGCCTTCTGGGTGTCCCCTTCATCGGTGGCCTTCTGGGTGTCCCCTTCATCGGTGGCCTTCTGGGTGTCCCCTTCATCGGTGGCCTTCTGG
>NW_003852470.1:486636-493786 GCF_000181295.1 Otolemur garnettii | reverse complement strand
CTTCATCGGTGGCCTTCTGGGTGTCCCCTTCATCGGTGGCCTTCTGGATCTCACTGCAGCTTCTCATCAGCACCTGCTGCCTCACTTTGTACTTTATGTTATGGAGGTGGCTTCTCTCCTAAACCTCATGAACCAACCTCTGCTGGCTTCAGACTTTTCTCTGCAGCTTCCTCACGTCTCTCAGCTTTCCCAGAATTGAAGAGAGTTGGGCCTTGCTGTGGACTAGGCTTTGGCTTAAGGGACTGTTGTGGCTGGTTTAATCTTCTGTCCAGACCCTAAAGCGCCCTCTGTACCAGCAGTGAGGCTGAATCTCTTTCTTACCATCCGCGTGGCACTGGAGTGGCATTTCTGGTCTCCTTCAGGAGCTGCGTTTACAGCTGGGCTCACTGTTTGGCACAAGAGGCCCAGCTCTGGGCCTGTCTCAGCTTTTGATGTACCTTCCTTACTGAACCCAGTCATCTCTGGCTTTAGATTTAACGTGAGACATGTGGGACTCATCCTTTCACCTGAGCACTTGGGGGCCAGGGTAGGGATATTAACTGGCCTAACTTCAATACTGCTGTGTCTTGAGGACAAGGGAGGCCCAGGGAGAGGGAGAGTCAGGAATCGCTGGTCAGTAGGGCAGGCAGAG
The DNA here is from genome assembly GCF_000181295.1 of Otolemur garnettii. Classification (NCBI taxonomy): domain Eukaryota; kingdom Metazoa; phylum Chordata; class Mammalia; order Primates; family Galagidae; genus Otolemur; species Otolemur garnettii. Next base: position 493,155 of record NW_003852470.1, on the reverse strand, counting down.
CCCACCAAGCACTGCTGGATGTTAAGCCTCCCTGTCTCATGTGGGTGCAATTCATGGCACCCCAAAACACCTGCAGTAGTGACATCAAAGATCACTGATCACAGAGAATCATAGAAGACACAATAATGATGAAAAGTTTGACATATTGTGAAAATTACCTAAACATGACACAGAGACATGAAGTAAGCATGTGCTGTCAGAAAAATGGCACTAATGGACCTGATGGCCACAGGGTTGCCACAAACATTCAATCTGTAAAAGCCACATGGTCAGTGCAGCACAGTAAAGCAAAGTTCAGTGTAAAGAGGTGTGGCTGCACATGCGTGTGTGCACATGGGTCTGCATGTGTGCATATGACTACACACACGTGTGCACATGCATAGGGCTGCACATGTGTATGGCTACACACACGTGTGTGCACAGTATATAGTTGCAAGTGTGTGAGTATGCTACAGGTGTGTAAAAGCAAGTATGTGCTCAGGTTGTGTGTGTGAACATAAGTGTGCTTGTGTGGGATGTATGTTGGTATGAGTACATGTGAGCGCACACATGTGCATGAAACTGTCATGCAGGCAGGCGTGGAGGTGTGAAGGGGGCACAGGGCAGCGGCAGCACAGATGAGTGTCCCACAGGTTGCTGGCTCAGAGCCAAGCCCACAGGTGCAGGGTAGTCCTAGAGGAGTATCCTCCTAGGGAGGACGCCTGCATCCAGGCGGCTGCTCCAGGCGGCTGCCCAGCACCCTCACTCAGGCACTGACTGACCTGTGCTATGTCTGGCAGGGCTGCATGGAGTGAGCACCCTCAGTCGGGGTCCTTCTCCAGAGCCTCTCCAAGTCCTCCAGTTGGTTTGTGCAGACTGGACCATCAGCCCTGTTGGCTGCTCGAGTCCCCAGATTTGGGGACCAAGCTGAGTCTGGGCTGGCAGATGGGTGCAGTGGGCAGGTCAGCCCCTCCTTTAGGAAGCCCTCCTCCTTATGGGTTTGGTCCTTTCTGTCATCTTTCTTTTTCTTTTTTAAAATACTTTTCATTTCAAGCTCTGAGTGTGTAATGGACACTACATTGATATGTGCCACACACAGGGGAGGGGCTCTTGGAGCTGTGCAGTGACTGCAGGCGAGGAGGCCCTTTGGGTACCATCTGGCCAGCTGTGCATCTCCCAGCTGAGACTGACTCCTAGCCACACACATGTGGGATGTGACTTGGAGTCACACACGTGGGTCAGCTCCATGGGGTCTCTCGTATCTGGTTCCTTCCGCACCTGCCTGCAGGGCTCACTGCACGGAGGCCTCAGCTCTCACTTCCCCAGAGCAGCCTCCATGAGCCCACTCTCCATGCTGGCACGGGAGCTGGGCCTCCCCAACCTCTTTGGGAGGCACCTGCTGAGGCTCCTCAGGTGCTTCACCTTCTCTGACTGGGCTGGGGAGTGGCTGCTCCGCTCCACAGGGCAGCCTCATTCAGCTATGCATGTGAACTTCCCCACTGCTGCTGAGTCAGCTCTGAAGCAGAAGTCTGTGACCATGTTCTTGTGTTCTGTGCTTTTTTGTCTTACTTAAGGAATCTGGTCCTCACTTGACATTCAGTTCTCTCCCTCCAGCCCCAAATTCACCCAGGTCACTTTCTATGAGTGACATAGGCTAGCCCTCATGGCTGGGACAAATCTCACAACCTCTGTGACTTAAAGCAACACAGACATAGCATCTAACTCCTGGGGTCAGAAGTCCAGCATCAGGTTACCAGGCAAAGGCAGGGCAGGGAAGTTCCTCCCTGCATGTCTTCCCAGCACTGGACACTGTCGTAGCCACCTGCACTCAGGACTTGGGCCCCCATGCCCTGAAAGCCTGCAGCCTGGTGTCCTCTGTCTGCTTTGACTTCTGCCCTCCCTCTCGTAAGGACCCCTGTGATGACATCAGGCCTACCCAAACAATGCAGAACACTCTCCGTCTCAAGACCCTTCTCCTAACCACATCTGCAAAGTCCCTTTTGCCATGGAAAGTAAGACACTCACAGGTCCAGAGAGTAGGTCCTGGGCATTGTAGGGGACCTGGAACTGGCATCCAGTTCTCGTGTGCAAACGCTCATGCACCCCCTTTTATGAATAGCCTGTCTGTCCCCCACCACGTGCCCCATGCATTTTTGAGCTGAGATAAAGTGCTTTGTGTTCAGGCCAATCTCTGGGGTCCCAGCTTGTCCCTCAGTAAGCTGTCTCGTCCAGATTGCTATACCCCAACAGCCCTCTGGAGGCCTATGCTCTGCAGGGAGCAAGCTCTGATTCTGGCATCTTAGGATCTGGCTCACAGCTTCAAAGGGGAAGCAGTTAGGATTTCACTGAGATTCAGATTCACCCTTCCTTCCTAGAAACTGTCGCCTAAAGGAAGAGGTTCATCAGATCCCTGGAAGCCATGTGACCTCAAGATGTCCCAGCAGCTGGACACCTGGAGCCACACCAGCTCAACACCTGGAGAGCCGAGCTCAAGGGGAGGGGACTGGGTTGGGCTCCAAAGCCAGGTTTACTAAGCCCAGTGGTGTGTGCTGGGCACTTGGAAGACAGAAACTCACGTGGCTTGAATGAGACTCAGTGCAACAGAGGTGACATTTGAGTGTCCAGAGGAGAACGCTCTGGAAGGCCCCCAGGTGAGGCTCACTCTCCATCAGAGAGAATGTGACCTCGGCCTACCTGGTGGCCAACGTCTGCTGGCCACCAGGCTAGGTGGGTTCCCAGCCCCAGGTCAGCGGGACCAACTCTCCCAACACCACTTGGCTGAGGCTGGTGCCAAGGTGCCTATGTCAGTCTTGGTATGGTGGACACTGAGCCCAGCAGAGTTCCACAGACATCTATAGGGGTAACCACCAAATAGCAGCAAGAAAAATACAGCCAGGCCAGGATAGCCTGCAGAGGCCTCCAACATCCTCTCTTGACAGACCTCTCATCACATGCCAGGCAGAGGGCCCAAGGGTGGGCTCAGAGATTGTGTTGCTCATGGGAAGGGGTCTCCTACCTGGTCAGCTATGGAAAACACCAAACCCTCTGAGCAGTGGCTGTGACTGCAGGAGGTCCCCTGGGGTCAGTCACCCCAGGAGCTGCAGCCATACGAAAGGCAGAGGAACTGGCAGTGCTGAGTTTCCCCATGAGTCCCAGGCAGAAGCCCTGGGCAAGTCAGCCTTCACTATCCATCAGGGGTGCCAGGGGACCCTCTCAGGGATGCCTTGCTGCAGGAGTCCTCAGGGGCTCACCCAGCTCATGAGGGCACAGGGGCATCACACATTGGCCCTGTGGAGCAGAGCAAGCCCGGAGTCATCTTGCCACATGGCTCGCTAGCCCTGCCGAGGACATTAAAGAGCACCTGTGGGCCTTTCTCTTGTCGAGGTAGTGGAACACCTGGGCAGGGAGCCCTCTACCCACACAGAGCAGGCCCTTGGGTTCCCTGTGCACAACACAGCAGGACCCAGGGGCTTTGTATGCCAACACCAACCCTAGGGCACAGCAGAGGGTTCCCTGTGCCTAAAATCAGTGGTCAGCTGGGCTGGACAGCTGAGCCCAGGGTGGGGCTCTCTCAGCCCTGCTAGAACAAGCTCTAGATAGGACTGTCTCAAGCCTGGGTGCCCAGCATGTGCCACTAGTAAAGGATGTTGTTTTGTGATTTTGTCCTATTTTACCTGCTAACCAACTTCATGGCTGTCACTTTTCTTGTTGCACTGGAATCCACTTTTTTAAAATTTTTTTAAATTATTATTTGAGAATCATAGAGGGTACAAAGAATTAGTTTACACTGTTTGTATTTGTTAGATAAAGTCCCTCTTAGAATTGTGTCCTGCCCCCAAGAGGTGTGCCATACACTGTGACCCCCATCTCCCTCCTTCCCCCTCTTTCCCTACTCCCTCATTCCTCTACTCCCCATCTTGTATTAGATCATCTACTGACTTCATATTAGAATTGAGTACATTGGCTTCTTGCTTCTCCATTCTTTACTAAGATGCTTTACTAAAAAGAATGTGTTCCACCTCCATCCAAGTTAATAGGAAGGATGGAAAGTCTCCATCTTTTTTAGTGACTGAATAGTATTCCATGGTATACACATACCACAGCTGGTTAATCCATTCCTGGGTTGGTGGGCATTTAGGTTGTTTCCACATTTGGGCAATTGTAAATTGAGCTACAATAAACAGTCTAGTGCAAATGTCCTTATGATAAAAGGATATTTTTTCCTTCTGGGTAGATGCCTAGTAATGGGATTGCAGGATCAAATGGGAGGTATAATTTGAGTTCTTTGCAGATTCTCAATATTTCCACCCAAAAAGATTGTATTAGTTTGCAGTCCCACCAGCAGTGTAAAAGTGTTCACTTCTCTCCACATCTTAAAGCATCTGTAGCTTTAAGACTTTGTGATGTGGGTCATTCTCACTGGGGTTAGGTGATATCTCAGAGTCATTTTGATTTGCATTTCTCTGATGATTAGGGATGAAGAGCATTTTTTTTTTTTTTTTTGTAGAGACAGTCTCATTTTATCACCCTCGGTAGAGTGCCATGGTATCACATAGCTCACAGCAACCATCAACTCCCCAGCTTAGGTGATTCTCCTGCCTCAGCCTCCAGAGAAGCTGGGACCACCGGCACCCACCACAACACCCGGCTGTTTTTTGTTGCAGTATGGCCGGGGCCGGGTTTGAACCTGCCACCCTCGGTATATGGGGCTGGCGCCCTACCCACTGAGCCACAGGTGCCACCCCCCATTTTTTTTATGAGTATTTTTGATATATTAGCCATCCATCTGCCTTCTTTAGAGAAGGTTCTATTCATCTCTCTTGCCGAGTGATATATGGGATTGTTGGGGTGGGGGATTGTTGATTAATTTGGGTTCTGTATAGATCCTAGTTATCAATCTTTTGTCTGATTCATAATATGAAAATATCTTTTCCCATTCTGAATGTTGTCTATTTGTTTTCATGGTTGTTTCCTTATCTGTACAGAAGCTTTTCAGTTTAATTAAGTCCCATTTGTTTATTTTTGTTGTTGCAATTAGCACAGAAGTCTTCTTCATAAAATCTTTTCTCAGGCCAATATCTTCAAGTGTTTCCCCCACACATTATTCAAGGATTGTTTCATGCCTTAGATTTAGATCTTTTATCCATCTTGAATCAATTTTTGTAAGTGGTGAGAGGTATGACTCCAGTTTCAGTCTTTTTCGTGTGGTTATCCAGTTCTCCCAGCACCATTTATTGACTAGGGATTCTTTTCCCCAGTGTATGTTCTTGTTTGGTTTATCAAAGATCAGGTGGCTGTAAGATGTTAGTTTCATCTCATGGTTTTCTATTCAGTTCCAAATGTCAGTGCCTCTATTTTTGTGCCAATACCATGCTGTTTTGATCCCAGTGGCCTTGTACCATAAAGTCTTATAGGATGATACTCATGGAATTGTTTTTATTACTAAGAATTGCCTTTGCTATATGGGGTTTCTTCTATTTTTGTCCCATACAAAGTGAAGAATTATTTTCTCCAAGTCTTGAAAGTAGGATGTTAGTATTTTAATAAGGATGGCATTGAATCTGTAGATTGCTTTGGGAAGGATAGACATTTTGACAGTGTTGATTCTTCCCAGCCATGAGCATAGTATGTTCTTTCATTTGTTAATATCTTCTGCTATTTCTTTTCTTAGGGTTTCATAATTTTCTTTGTAGATGTCCTTCATCTTTTTTGTTATATATATTCCTAGGTAGTTATTTTTATTTTGAAGCTACTGTTAAGGGAATTGCGTACTTGATTAGCTTCTCATCTTGGCCATTACTGGCATACTGGCAGTATGGCATAGTCATAGTCCACAAAGGACTGGCATAGTCCACAAAGGCTACTGATTTGTGGACATTGATTTTATATCCTGAAACATTACTATATTTTTTGATCACTTCCAGGAATCTTTGGGGTTCTTTCAGTATAGGATCATATCATCAGCAAAAAGGAAGAATTTGACCTCCTCTGCACCCATTTGGATGCCCTTTTTCTCCTTCTCCTGCCTGATTGTATTGGCTAGAACTTCCAGGACTATGTTGAATAGTAGTGGCGATAGAGGACAACCTTGTCTGGTTCCAGTTCTAAGTGGAAAATCTTTCAGTTTTACTCCATTCAGTATAATATTAGCTGTGAGTTTGTTGTAGATGGCTTTAATTAGATTAAGAAATGTGCCACTGGATCAGTGCCCGTAGCTCAGTGAGTAGGGTGCCAGCCGTATACACCAAAGCTGGAGAGTTTGAGCCCAGGCCTGCTAAACAACAATGACAACTGCAACCAAAAAATAGATGGGTGTCGTGGCAGGCATCTGTAGTCCCAGCTACTCCAGAGGCTGAGGCAAGAGAATTGCTTAAGCCCAAGAGTTTGAGATTGCTGTGAGCTATGACACCATAGCACTCTAGCAAGGACAACATAGTTAAGACTCTGTCTAAAAAACAAACAAACAAAAAGAAATGTGCCACCTATGCATATATTCTTCAGTGACATAATTAGTAAAGGATGTTGAATTTTTTTTTTTTT
>NW_003852470.1:453697-486357 GCF_000181295.1 Otolemur garnettii | reverse complement strand
GAATGCTTTTTCTGCATCTGTTGAGAGGAACTTTGTTTTTGCTTCTGTAGATAATGGTGAATTACATTTATGGACTTGCATCCCTGGGATGAAACCTACTTGATTGTGATGAATGATTTTTTTAATGTGTGGCTATAATCAATTGAATAGGATTTTGTTGAGAATTTTTGCATCTATATTCATTAGTGAAATTGGTCTGAAATTCTCCTTTTTAGTTGGATCTTTTCCTGGTTTGGGTATCTGGGTGATGTTTGCTTTGTAGAATGTGTTGGGGAAGATTCCTTCCTTTTCAGTTCATTGGAATAATTTCTGTAGTATGGGTATAAGCTCTTGTTTGAAGGTTTGATAGAATTCTGGTATAAAGCCATCTGAACCAGGGCATTTTTTTTTTTTAGTTGGGAGAATTTATTGTTTCTTAGATCTCAATTCTTGAAATCAGTCTGTTCAAAAGTCTATTTCTTCCTGGCTAAGTCTAGGGAGAGGGTGTGATCCATTTCCTCCACATTGTCAAATTTCTGGGCACAGAGTTTCTTGTAGTACTCAGAGAATATCTCTTGTATCTCTATGGCATCTGCTGTTATTTCCCCTTTATCATTTCCGATTGAGGTTATTAGAGATTTTGCTTTTGTGTTTCTAGTTAATCTGGCTGAAGGTTTGTCGATTTTATTTATTTTTTCAAAAACCAACTTTTTGTTTCATTAATTTTCTGAATGATGCTTTTGTCTTCAATTTCATTAATCTCTGGTTTAGTTTTGGTTATTTCTTTTCTTCTGCTGGGTTTGGAATGAGATTATTCTTCTTTTTCCAATTCCATAGATGGTTCATGAGTTTATTGATGCACCCTCTTTCTGGTTTTCAAATATAGGCATCTAATGTGATGAATTTCCTTCTACAACTGCTTTTGCTTTATCCCACAGGTTTTGGTAACTTGTGTCTTCATTGTTGTTATGTTTAAAGATTTTAAAGATTTCCTCTTTTATCTCTTTCTGAACCCAACTACCATTCAGCATAAGGCTATATAATTTCCAAGTCTTTGTGCGGGGGATAAATGTTTTTGTTGGAGTTGAGTTCCACCTTTACTGCCTTGTGGTCTGAGAAGATACAAAGTATAATTTCTATAATTCTTTTAATTTTTCTGAGGGTTGATTTGTATCCTAGGATGTGGTAGATTTGGGAGTACATACCATGGGCTGATGAGAAAAAAATATATATTCCTTAGCTTTGGGATGTTGTGTTCTGTGTATGTCTACTAAGCCCATTTGTTGTAGGGTCACATTTAAGTCCTTTGTATCTTTGTTTAGTTTCTGTTTAGAGGATCTGTCCAGTTCTGTTAGAGGGGTGTTGAAGTCCCTGACTATAATGATGTTATGGGATATCATATTGCTCAGACCCCTCAAGGTCTGTTTCATAAATCTGGGAGCATTTAAGTTGGGTGCATAAATATCAAAATGTCTTCTTGTTGTCTTGTTCCTTTGATGAGCATAAAGGGTCCATCTTTGTCTTTTTTAACTTTAGTTGCTTTAAATCTGCTTGTATCTGAAAATAAGATTGCAACCCGTCCTTTATTTCCATTAGCTTGAAATATTATTTTCCATCCCTTAACCCTGAGTCTTGATTTGTCTTTCAAGGATAGGTGTGTCTCCTGGAGACAGCATATAGATGGCTTGTGCTTTTTTACCCAGTCAGCCAGCCTGTGCCTCTTCAGCAGTGAATTCAGTCCATTGAGAATTCATTTATTGAGAGAATAAGTGTGGTGGAGTTCTATTCATCTTATTTTGTGAAAGTTCATTGTGTATTTTAACTTTTGTGCCATTATAGAAGCTAAGTTTTGACCTTTAGTTTCTAGGTGTTTACTTTGCTGGTTGTCTATTATGGTGATCAGTGTTGAGAATAGGTCTAAGTGTTGAGAGCTGGTCTTCTTGTGGCAAATTTCCTCAGTGCTTGTATATCCTCAAAAGACTCGATTTCTCCATCAGTTTTAAAACTTAGTTTAGCAGAATACAGAATTCTGGGCTGAAAATTATTTTGTTTAAGAATGTTGGAGGTGGTGAAATCTCTTTCTTCGTTTCTGCTTACTCAACCCCATTTTTTTTCCTTCTTTTTGCCTCATTGTCAGTGGAGAACATGCTGGCCCTTCACATCAGCAGCGGCCAATTATAACCTTGCCTAGGCCTGATTAATAGAAAGAAAAAACAACCACAATATTCATTATAAAATAATTTTTAAGACAATTTCCTTTCACTTAATTCTATTTCTCTGAAAAATATTAACCACCCCCTCAGTTCAATGCAAATGTACTGAGTAGTTTTTAAAAAGTTTCTGCAGTAGGAATTATCATAAGATGGCTAACTAGAAACAGCTTTAACTAGAGGTTCATGGCCAACTGGAGAGATATTGGACTAAAGTGGATGGAAGCCGAATGAAAGGAGCTCTACACTGAGAGGACTGCATGAGGTACACATCACCCAGGCTGAACCAAGTGGCGGAAACAAGAAAGTGGAAGAAAAACAACACTGCAGTGGTGGCACTGCAATGGTGAAGAGTGGACTCATCAGGGACAACCTATGAATTGAACTAAAAAGGTATAATTAACATATTAAAAAAGAAAAAAGAGGAAAAAGCTGAAAATACTCATGAGGAAGAATTTGCTGAAGAACTCTGGCAACATGAAATATCAGAGCAGGCTCAGCACCCATAGCACAGTGGTTACAGTGCCAGCCACATACACTGAGGGTGGCAGGTTCGAACCTGGCCCAGGTCAGCTAAAAACTATAACAACAACAAAAAAAAATAGCTGGGCATTGTGGCAGGCGCCTGTAGTTGCAGCTACTTGGGAGGCTGAAGCAAGAGAATCATTTAAGCCCAGGAGTTCAAGGTTGCTGTGAGCTGTGATGCCACGATACTCTACCAAGGGTGACATAGTAAGACTGAGGCTCTGTCTCAAAAAAAAGAAAGAAAGAAAAGAAAAGAAATATCAGAACAGATCAACACCTCCTGGGAACATCAAAGAAAATACAACAGAGAATCCCATCCACAGAGAAATTGCTGAAATATCAGCTATAGAATTTAGAATATGGATAGCAAATAAGATAATTGGAATGGAGGGAAAGATGGAAACAGAGAACCAAAAAACAGTTCAGAAGTTGTCTCAAGAAATTAATGAGTTCAAAGACAAAGTCACCAAGGATATGAGCATAATGAGGAAAGATATAGCAGAGCTTAAGGAATTGAAAAAGGTATTTAAGGAGCTTCAAAATGCAGACTCCTCAGAAATAGAGTTGAGCAGTGCAAAGAAAGAATTTAGATAAAGAAGACAAGACTTTGGACTATCCCAAGCATTCAAAGAGGCAGAAAAGTCTAGGCGCCTGTAGCTCAAGCGGCTAAGGCACCAGCCACATACACCAGAGCTGCCAAACAGCCCAGGCCTGCCAAACAACAATAACAACTACAACCAAAAAGTAACCAGGCATTGTGGCAGGCACCTGTAGTCCCAGGTACTTGGGAGGCTGAGACTAGGAATCACTTAAGCCCAGGAGTTGAAGGTTGCTGTGAGCTGTGATGCCAAGGCACTCTATCCAGGACATTAGCTTGAGGCTATGTCTCAAAAAAAAAAAAAAAAAAGGCAGAAAAATGGAGAAAAAGAACAGAATATTCCTTGAGAGAATTATGGGATCATTCCAAGAAACCAAGCATCTGAATTATAGGAATTCCTGAAGGAGAAGAAGATGATACCATAGGCACAAATTCTCTGCTCCAAGACATTATGGTGGAAAATTTTCCAAGTGTTGCAAGAGTCACTGAAATTCAGATAATAGATAGTTTCAGAACCCCAGCATGACTCAATCCAAACAAAGCATCTCCCAGACACATCGTAATTAATTTTGCCAATATTAAAATGAAGGAAAAACTTCTGCAAGCAGCCAAGCATAAGAAAAGTATTACTTACAAGGGAAAAGTATGAGGATGACTGCAGATCTTTCAGCCAAAACTTTCCAAACCAGAAAAGAATGGTCATTGACTTTCAATCTTCTTAAACAAAACAATTTCCAGCCCAGAATCCTATACTGTGGTAAACTGAGTTTCATTTGTGATGGGGAAATCAAATACTTCACTGACATCCACATGCTGAGGAAATTTGCCATGACACTACCAGCTCTACAGAAAATACTCAGACCTATTCTTTGTAACAAGCAACAGGATGGTACACCACCAAAGTAAATCTACCCAGAAATAAAGAACAAAGCCTAGCTTCCACAATGGTGAGAGCATAAAATTAAACTTTGGACTTCTGAAAAACAGGATGTCCAAAACTCTGCCATATCCATCAGTTCTCTCAATTAATGTGAATGGTCTGAATTCTCCTTTAAAGAGGCTGGCCCACTGGATACAAAAACTCAGGCCAGATATCTGTTGCCTACAAGAAACTCAGCTTACCTCAAAGCAAAATTAATTGGCAAAAGATAAAACAAGACTCAAGGTAAAAGGATGGGAAATGGTATTCCAGGCAAATGAAAAGTAGGAAAAAGCTGGGGTTGCAATCTTGTATGCAGATACAATAGGATTCAAACCAACATAAATAAAGACAAAGATGGACACTTCATACTGGTCAAGGGAAACACAATATGAAGAGATTTCAGTAGTTAACATCTATGTACCCTATCTGAATGCTCCTTGATATATAACTGATCTGAACAATATGATATCTTTCCACACTATAATAGTTGGGGATTTTAATACCTCATTGGCAATACTGGACAGATCCTCCTAGCAGAAACTAAACAAAGAAATAACAGACTTAAACAAGATCCTGGAACAAATGACTTTTATAGAACACTTTATCCTAACACAAAACCAAATAAACATTCTTCTCATGAGGTCACAGATGTCTTTCAAAATTGATCGTATCTTAGGTCACAAGGCTAACCTAAACAAATCCAAAAGAATAAAAATTATCCTCTGAAATCTTCTCAGACCATCATGGAATAAAAGTTGAACTCAACAGCAACAGAAATCGTCCTGCTCAGATAAAATCATGGAAACTGAATAACCTTATGCTGAATGATAGCTAGGTCTTGAGATCAAGAAGGAGATCATTAGATTTCTGAAATAAAACAATAATGAAGCCACAAACTATCAAAACCTGTGGGATACAGCAAAGGCATTCCTTAGAGGGAAATTTATAGCATTAGATGCTTTCATCAAGAAAACAGAAAGAGAGAAAGTCAGCAACCGAATGGGCCATCTCAAGCAACTGGAAAAGGAAGAACAATCTAATCCCAAATCCAGCAGAAAAAAGGAAATAACCAAAATTAGAGCAGAACTAAATGAAATTGAAAACAAAAGAATTATTCAGTAGATCAGAGAAACAAAAAGTTGGTTCTTTGAAAAGATTAATAAAATTGGCAAACCCTTAGCTAGACTAACCAGAAACAGAAAAACATGATCTCTAATAACTATAATCAGAAATGATAAAGGAGAAATAACAACAGATGCCACAGAAATACAAAAGATTCTCAACAATTACTACAAAAACTCTATTCCCAGAAATATAAAAATGTAGAGGAGATGAACTGATATCTGGAAGCACAATACTTTCCAAAACTCAGCCAGAAAGATTTAGAAATCCTGAATAGACTAATATCAAGTACTGAAATAGCATCAATTATACTAAATCTCAAAAAAGAAAAGTAAAGCTCTGGGCCAGATGGCTTCACACCAGAATTCTATCAAACCTTCAAAGAGGAACTAGTTCCTATAATGCACAAACTTTTCCAAAATATAGAGAAAGACAGAATCCTCCCAACCACATTCTATGAAGTAAAAATCACCCTGATCCTCAACCAGGAAAAGACCCAACAAAAAAAGAAAACTATATACCAATATCATTAATGAATTTCAATACAAAAATATTCAACAAGATATTAGCAAACACAATACAACAACACATTAAAAAGGTGATACACCATAATCAAGTGGGTTTTATCCCAGTGACACAGGGTTGGTTCAACATACACAAATCTATAAATATACCACATAACCATATGATTCTTTCAATTGATGCAGAAAAGGCTTTTGACAATATCCAGCATCCTTTCATAGTAAAAACACCCAAGAAAATAGGCTTAGAAGGAACATTCCTTAAGCTGATAGAGGCTATCTACAGCAAACCCACAGCCAATATCATATTGAATGGAGTAAAACTGAAAGCATTCCCTCTCAAACCTGGGACTAGACAAGTATGTCCACTGTCTTCACTATTATTTAACATAGTGTTGGAAGTCCTAGCCATTGCAATCAAGCAAGAGAATTCAAATGGGGGCAGAGGAGGTCAAACTCTCCCTCTTTGCAGATGACATGATCTTATGCCTGGGAAATCCCAGGGACTCAACTACAAAGCTCTTAGAATTGATCAAGGAAAATAGCAGCGTCTCCAGTTACAAAATCAATACCCAGAAATCTGTAGCCTTCATATATGCCAACAATTTTCAAGCCAAGAACAAAATCAAAGACTCTATTCCTTTTACAAAAGCACCAAAGAAGATGAAATACCTGGGACTATATCTAACAAAAGATGTGAAAGATCTCTGTAAAGAGAATTATGAAACTTTGAGAAAGGAAATAGCAGAAGATATCAACAAATGGAAAAACATACCATGCTCATGGCTCGGAAGAATCAACATCATTAAAATGTCCCTACTACCCAAAGCAGTCTATAAATTTAATTAAATCCCCATCAAAGCACCAATGTCATACTTTAAAGATCCTGAAGAAATTGTACTTTGATTCATATGGAACCAGGAAAAAACCCAAATAGCAAATACAATTCTTAGAAATAAAAACGAGGCTCAGTGCCTATAGTTCAACCGGCTAAGGCGCCAGCCACGTACACCTAAGGTGGCAGGTTCGAATCCCCAGCCCGGACCCACCAAACAGCAATGACGGCTACAACCAAAAAATAGCCGGGCATTGTGGCAGGCGCCTGTGGTCCCAGCAACTTGGGAGGCAGAGGTAGGAGACTCACTTGAGCCCAGGAGTTGGAGGTTGCTGTGAGCTGTAATGCCGCAGCACTCTACCCAGGGGGACAGCTTGAGGCTCTGTCTCAAAAAAAAAAAAGAAATAAAAATGAATCTGGAGGGATCACGTTGCCAGACTTCAGGTAATATTACAAAGCTATAGTGATCAAAAAAGCATGGTACTATCACAAAAATAGAGACACAGATTGGGAGGCACCTGTGGCTCAGTGGAGTAGGGCGCTGACCCCATATGCCAGAGGTGACGGGTTCAAACCCAGCCCCATCAAAAACTAAAAAAAGAAAAAAAGAAAAAAAAATAGAAACACAGATCTATGGAACAGGATAGAGAATCTAGAGATGAACCCAGCCACATATCATCATTTAATATTTGACAAGCCTGGCTCAGTGCCTGTGGCTCACGTGGCTAAGGCGCCAGCCACATACACCTAAGGTGGTGGGTTTGAATCCAGCCTGGGCCCGCCAAAACAATGACGGCTGCAACCAAAAAATAGCCAGGCATTGTGGTGGGCGCCTGTGGTCCCAGGTACTTGGGAGGCTGAGGCAAGAGAATCGCTTGAGCCCAGGAGTTGGAGGTTGCTGTGAGCTGTGATGCCACAGCACTCTACCCAGGGGGATAGCTTGAGGCTGTCTCAAAAATATATATATATATACATATATATATTTGATAAGCCTAACAAAAACATGCAATGGGGAAAAGAATCCTTATTTAACAAATGATGCTGGGAGAACTGGTTAGCCACATGCAGAAGACTGAAACTAGATCCACACCTCTCACCATTGACCAAAATTGATTCTCACTGGATAAAAGATTGAAATTTAAGACACAAAACAACAAAAATTCTAGAATAGAGTGTGGGGAAAACACTTGAAGATATTGGCCTGGGAAAAACTTTATAAGGAAGACACCTCCTAGCAATTGCAGCAACACCAAAAATAAATAACTAGGACTTGATCAAGCTAAAAAGCTTTTGCATAGCTAAGAGCACCACAGAGCAGACAGACAGCCCTCAGAATGGGAGAAGATTTTTGCATGTTATGAATCTGACAAAGGCCTGATAACTAGAATCCACAGAGAACTGAAATTAAACAATAAGAAAAGTGCAAATAGCCCCCTCTAGGTAAGTGATTTGAACAGAAACTTCTCTGAGATGACAGACAAATGGCAACAAACACATGAAAAAGTGCTCATCGTCTTTAATCATCAGAAAAATGCAAATTAAAACCACTCTGAGATACCACCTAACACCAGCAAGATTAGCCCACATCACAAAGTCCCAAAGCTGCAGACGCTGGCATGGATGTGGAGAGAACACTTCTACACTGCTGGTGGGATTGCAAGCTAATACAACCTTTATGGAAAGAAGTATGGAGAATCCTCAAAGAACTAAAAGTCATTGATCTTCCATATGATCCCGCAATCCGATTACTAGGGTCTGCCCTGGACCACTCCCGAACGACTGTTGGTCTTCCCTGGGCCACTCCAATGACCATGGGTCTGTCCTGGACCACTCCTGGATGATTGTGGGTCTGCGCTGGACCACTCCTAGATGACCATGGGTCTGCCCTGGACCACTCCTGACAACCATGGGTCTGTTCTGTTCCCTTTGTCAGTTTGTCCTTTCTCTGGGACCACATTGTCTTGATACTGTGGCTTTTTAGTATGTCTTGAAATCAGATAATGTGAGTCCTTGAAGATGGCATTGAATAGTCTTCTACATTTTCTTATAAATGTTGGAATCAACTTTTAAACTCTTACATAACCCCATCTGCTGGGGTTATGATTGGAATTTTTATGTCATTGTTAATAACATACTTATTCTATTTTCCAAATAACACAGTAAAGTGGGCTCCAAAACTAGGGTCCAACCTGGGACCAGGCCAAGGAGTTTCTTGGCTTCGTGCAGGAAAGAATTTAAGAGCAAGCTGATAGAGTAAAGCAAAACCAAGTTTATTAAAGGAAGAAGAGGAGAGAAAAGAAGGCTACCCCATAGACAGGGCAGTGGCTATCTCTCAGAGCAACAGAGAGTTTCCAGGATATACCTGGAATGTTAAGCAGAGCAAGAATTAGTCATAATATTGTCTGAAAGATCTTATGTAACGCTGGTGTTATTTTCTCCCTAGATGTGTGATCAAACTTACCTGTGAACCTGTTACATGTTTTAAAATATTTAATTCAATTTTTTTTGCTAGATACAGGACATTCCAATTTTGTGATTCTTTTTGTTCTATTTTGGTAATTTTTATTTTTCAAGGAACTTGTCCATTTCCTCTAAGTTGCCAAGTTTTTTGGAATACAGTTATTTATAATATAGGCCTACTGTTCTTTTAGTCTCTGAGGGATATGTAGTGATAATGGCTCTTTCCTGCTACAGCCTGCTTATTTGTCTTCTCTTTTCTTGTTAAGTCTAGCTAAGAGTTTGTAGTTTTGTTGATTTTTCTTCAGAAAACAATGCTTGGTTTGGGTAATTTTAACTGTGTTTTTAAAATTATTTTTTCTGCTCTTATCTTTATTATCTTCTTCCTCCAGTTACTTTGTACCTACTTTGATCTTTTATTTTTCTACTTTGTTAAGGCAGATTCTTAGGTTACTAAATTTTAGGTTTTTCCTTTTTTCTGCTTAAAGCTATAAATTTCCCTCTAAGACCTACTTTAGCTACATTCCAGAAATCTGGATTATGTTGTATGTTATTTATCGTTCTTTAAATACTTTCTAAATCCCCTTGGGGTATCTTCCTTGCTCCATAACAAATATTTGGGTTTTCCTAGT
The DNA here is from genome assembly GCF_000181295.1 of Otolemur garnettii. NCBI lineage: Eukaryota > Metazoa > Chordata > Mammalia > Primates > Galagidae > Otolemur > Otolemur garnettii. The sequence goes on along the minus strand of NW_003852470.1, from coordinate 476,556 downwards.
AACCTTGTTGTTAACTTCTCATTTAATTATCATCAGGGAATATATTCTGATTGGTCTTGATTCCAGTCCTTTTACATTTATTGAGACCTGTTTTGTGGTGCATGGTCTCATCCACCATGACAAACAGACCGTGTGTGTTTGAAAAGAATGTGATGCCACTGCTAGGTATGAGGTCCTATGAGAGCAGTTAAACCAAAGTGGTCAACATTATTGTCCACAGCCTTGTTTCTTTACTGATTCCTGTGTAGTTCTATCAGTTGCTAAGAGAAGGGTGTGAAAATCACCAGCTATGATTTTGGAATTGTCTGTTTCTCTTTTAATTTTGCCAATTTGGGGGACTATTTTTGTTTGTTGATTGATTTGGTTGGTTGGTTGTTTTGAGGCAGAGTCTCACTTTGTTGCCCTGGGTAGAATACTGTGGCATCCTCATAACTCACAGCAACCTCAAACTCCTGGGATCCTCTTGTATCAGCCTCCCAAGTAGCTAGGAATACAGGTGCCCACCACAATGCCCAGCTAATTTTTCTATTCTTAGTATAGACAGGGTCTTGCTCTTGCTCAGGCTGATCTCAAACACTAAGCTAAAGCAATCCACCTGCTTCAGCCTCCCAGAGTGCTGGGCTTACAGGTATGAGCCACTGAGCCCAGCTGGGATCATGTATTTTGAACCCTTTGTCAGACATGCTGTGGCTGTGCGGTCTGCCTGACAGAAGCACACTGATGTCATTCTGAAGTGCTCCTTTATGTCCTTGTCTCTGGCGTCATGTAACCCCTCTAGTTCTTGTGGGCTCACAGTAGGCACCACAGGGCATTTTCCATCTATTCACTTCCAACCTATCTGTGTCTTTGTACTGAGGGTGTTTCTGTTCCCAACAGCGCATAACTAGGTCTTCCTTTCTTAGCTATTCTGACAATGTCTGCCTTTGAGGAGGAGTATTTAGTCCATTAAAGTTTATGTAATTTTGAATTGGTTGGACTTAGTCTCCATGTGACTACTTATTTTTGTTTGTTTGTTTGTTTGTTTTTCAAGGAAAGACTTTAATAGAGGGAAAAAGCAGAATGGAAACTGACCAGGTGTCAGCTCTCCATTTGACTACTTGTTTTCTTTTTTTTCCTCTTTTTGTTGTTGTTTTGTTGGTTTTTATTCTTCCTTTACTTCCCTTCGTTTGGATTATTTTAATATTTTTTACATTTTTGTTTTAATTTCTCTATTAGCTAGTGATATTTTTGTGTTTTTAATTATCATCATTTAGCATTTAAAGCCCACAACCTTTTCACAGTCTACTGAGAGAAAAATTTGTACTGTTCCACATAAAAATATGTAGGAACCTGACAACTACATAGAACCATCTTCTGTCCTTTATGTCACAGATACACATAGATCACCCATTATGAACTCCACAGGGCAATGTTAAAACTCTTTCTTTAAACAGTCACATGTATTTTGAAGAAGTTAAGAAGAAACAAAATGTTTTGTATTACCTTGGTAATTAGGGTTCCTGGTGTTCGTCATTCCTTTCTAATGACCCAAGTTTCCCTCTGGTACAATATCTCCCTGACCTGAAAATTTTCACTTAGCATTTCTTAAAGTACAGGTTTTCTGATGGCAAATTCTCTTAGTCTTATTTCTATCTTCAAGTCCGTATTTCACCTTTATTCTTGAAGGATATTAATAATTTCTTGGGATATAGAATTCTGGGAAGCAGATTCCCAGGGTTTCATGGAGAGTGACCCTAAGTGGAACCACCTACCCCCACCCTTGGATCTGGAGTACATGTTACAGTGCTTGCCAAGGACATGGGCCAACTTGAGGAGTTTGTGATAGATATCCAGAGGAAAAGCATCCTGTTCATGAGGAATCCTCTCCGAGCTGGCCCCTTCCACAGGCCAGCATGGCTCTGTGGGGCTGGCAGCTGTGGGGGGCAGCACATGTGACAGACAGCATAGCTCTGTGGGGCTGGCAGCTATGGGCCAGCATGGCTCTGTGGGGCTGGCAGCTGTGGGCCAGCATGGCTCTGTGGGGCTGGTAGCTGTGGGGGGCAGCACGTGTGACAGCCAGCATGGCTCTGTGGGACTGGCAGCTGTGGGCCAGCATGGCTATGTGGGTCTGCCAGCTGTGGGTGGTAGCACATGTGACAGGGGAGCATGGCCTGTGGTCTGTGCATAGGTGGTGAACTTGGTGTAGCTCCAGGTCCTCAGATGCATGTCATCCTGTGTCCAGGGTCAGACACTTGAACTCTGTCACTGGAGTTGTTGGCTGAGGCCCAGTGGAAGGGAAAGTCAGCCCATTCCTGCCCAGTAGGTCAGCTCCTATCAGGATTAAATGCTGCCCCTCCAGGACACGAGGTCAAATGTGTGCAGCCCCCAAGCAGCTGGACACAGAAAGGCTGCATGGGTCTGATAAGGAGCTGGATGGTCCCTCCAAGTTTTTCCTCCTGAGGCTATGAGTGGGGCCTTAAAACTCTTGCACTGCATAGTCACTGGACATAGGCTGCCCTTGGGAAGGAGGCATGATCTGGGACCCTGAAGTGGCCCAGGTGACCCCAGTCAGCATCCACTGGGGTCCAGTCCTCACACTGTGGGTGCATGTGACCCCTCAGTGTCTGTGCTGCCTTCCCCCAGGGCCTTCCTATTGTCCATATTGAGTGTACAGTGGGAACCAGAACACACCCAAAGCACCAGGGCCTGTCCAGGATCCTCTGGGCATGCTGCAGCCAACAGGAGGCAAAGAGAGGTGGCCCTGGGCTCCTGGGTGGTTGCTGGTGCCAGTCTGATGAAGATGCGATGCTTGGCCTCTCCTTCATACCAAGGAAGGTGGGAAGGGTAGTGCTGTCCTTCTCGAGGACTCAGGTACCTTCTGCTCTCTGACAGGTTCTATCTCGTCAGCGGAGGGGTTCCGTTCATCATCTGTGGCGTCACAGCTGCCACAAACATCAGGAATTACGGGACAGAGGACGAGGATACTGCATAGTGAGTACAGGGCCACCAGGGGTGGGGGTTGTGGAGAGTGGGCCACCTGCCCAGAGGAGGGCAGCCAAGGAAGGCTGTCACTCTCTGCCTGTGGACCCTGAGCTGAGGCCCACCTGGGCAGGGGTCCAGCTACCTGCTAACTGTCCAGGTGCTGCTGTGAGGGATCTCATGAGGTAGAGCAACCAGTCTTGGCCCCAACCTGGAATGATCACCCAGGCTGTGACCTTACTCTGCCTGTGCTGCCCACAGATATGTGGAGCCCTTCCTCTCTAAAGACTTAGTTTCCCCCATAATCTCTTCCTGTGGACATGGGAGGCTGGGTTTTCCTTAGAAAAGAAGGGGCTGAGGAACTAGGTACAGGGGCTCATGCCTGTAATCCCAGCACTCTGGGAGGCCAAGGTAGGAGGATCACTTGAGCTCAGAAGTTCAAGACCAACCTGAACAAGTAGGTCTCTTTTGAGTGAGACCTATCTCTACTAAAAATAGAAAAACTAGCTGGACCTTGTGGTGGGCACCTGTAGTCTCACCTACTCAGGAGGCTGAGGCAGGAGGATGGATCAAACCCAGGAGTTTGAGGTTTCTGTGAGCTAGGCTGACCATGTCACTCTACCCCTGGCAACAGAGTAAGACTCTGTCTCAAAAAAAAAAAAAAAAAAGCTTGGGAGACAAAAGCAATTTGAGCTCAGCTAAGAATGGAAGCCCCATCCCTGAGTAGTGACAGATCCAACCTAGCCCACCTCCAACATTCCTCACCATCCTGGATGCCACCTCCTTCTCGTGCTGCCCAGGACACCAGGAACACCTGCTGCTTGCCCGCCCTCTCTCCCCAGGACCCCCTTACCCATGCCATCCCCCCACACACCTGGCTTCACCCACCCAGATCCATCCTCCGGGCCTGTCCAGCCTGGCAAACCCAGGGTGCCTCCGCCCAAGCTAGCCCAGGTCACCTTCCTGTGGCTGCCCTGCCCTCCCATAGACACTGGACACAGACCGTCTCAGGGCAGGTGGGCGGCTGGCCTAGGCCACTTGTGGGCGGGTCCAGTCCTGTACAGCTGCCACGCCTGGGCCAGGCCTCAGGCTGGGTTGGAGGCTCCCCAGTCTGGATGCACGGAGGCGGAGTTTCCGCCGCAGCCGGCCCGCCTGATGCGAGTCTCCCCACAGCTGCTGGATGGCCTGGGAACCCAGCCTGGGCGCCTTCTATGGGCCGGCCGCCTTCATTGCCCTGGTCACCTGCGTGTACCTGCTTGGCACTTATGTGCAGCTCCGGCGCCACCCAGAGCGCAGGTATGAGCTGCGGGCGCGGACGGAGGAGACTCAGCGGCTGGCGGGGCCTGAGGGCGGCCTGAGGGTGGCGCGGCCCTGCTCTCCGCCAGCCCGCGACGTCCCCGCCGCCTCGCTGCTGCAGAATGAGCACTCGCTGCAGGCCCAGCTGCGGGCCGCCGCCTTCACGCTGTTCCTGTTCGCTGCCACCTGGGCCTTTGGAGCGCTAGCCGTGTCCCAGGGCCACTTCCTGGACATGGTCTTCAGCTGCCTGTATGGTGCCTTCTGCGTGACACTGGGGCTCTTCGTGCTCATCCACCACTGTGCCAAGCGGGAGGATGTGTGGCGATGCTGGTGGGCCTGCTGCCCCTCCCGCACCGACGGCCCTGCCGCAGAGCCAGGGACTCGCGCAGCGCTCCACGCCAACGGGGATGCGCCATGCCTCGGCCAGCTGCGGGGCTTCAGCCACACGCCTGGCCACTGCAAGATGACCAATCTGCAGGCCGCCCAGGGCCACGTCAGCTGCCTGTCGCCAGCCACCCCGTGCTGCGCCCAGATGCACTGCGAGCAGTTGATGGAGGAGGAGGCCCACTCACACCTCCATGAGGAGGATGCCTTCAGGCACGACCCCCATCTGCACAGGTGCCTTAAGGGCAGAACTAAGCCACACTACTTCAGCCGGCCCCGGACGTCCACCGAGCTGGAGTACGCCTATCACATCCCTTCCAGCCTGGACGGCAGCCCCCACAGCTCACGCACAGACAGCCCCTCCAGCTCGCTGGAGGTCCCAGCGGGGGCTCACGCGCTGGCCTGCTGTGCCCAGGGTGACCCTTTCCCCCTGGTCAGCCAGCCAGAGAGTGACAGCGCTGTCCTCTATGGCTGCCCCTCAAGGCTGGGCAGGGAGGCAGCCCTTGGCCCTGGCCACTTAGAGATGCTCCGGAGGACACAGTCTCTGCCCTTCGGGAGTCCTGGCCAGAATGGGCTGCTCCAGGGGGACCTGCAAGAATGCCTGCCATTCGGCACCGACCGGACGGGCAACATCCGAACGGGGCCCTGGAAAAACGAAACTACAGTGTAGATTGGGGGTGGTCTTGTCCCTGGAGGAGCCTCAGAGCTGTCTGCCACGTGAGGCCTGTGGGGGTTCACCAAAGTGGCCAGCCCTTTCAGAAGTGGTTCACACCCCCAGCTGACTCTTCCCTGTGAAAGAGCCTAGCAAGGGAAAAAAACACTCTTGCCATGCCCACCTCTGCTGATCCCAAGGTCAGATTGCCTGTCCACCCACAGTCACACCCTCTGGACAGCATCCAGTCCCGGGATTCTGTCAAAGGGAACCCCCTCCAGTGGCTCCACACTGTGTCTGAGGCCTGTGGAGCCCTGGCCCCCTGCTGACCCAGCCTCAGAGAGGCTCCCTCTAGTGTCCCTTGTGTCCCACATGTGTCTTAGGCTCTGTCCCTGGCTTGGCAGCCTGGCTGCCCCAGTGCTCTGGCTGTGAGCCTCTCCCTGTCCCATGTCCAAACTGCCCTTCATCTTCATTGGGGAACCCCTGGCCTCTCTGCCAGCCTCGTGTCCACTGTCAATTCTGGCCACCAGCAGGCTAAAGAACTGTGCAGACACTGGAGGATGCAGACTTGGTGTCACTAGGGAGAGGGCACTCAGGGCCCATACCCTGGGAAGATGCCCAACTGTTCTTTCATACACTCAACTTACAAAACCAGCCACCCCCAGGGCTGGATGCCTCTCCAGTGGGGCGCTTGGGGAAGAGATAACTCCTATTCACAGAAGAAGAGGAGCTGCCGAGTGGGATGGTCATCATGGACAAAGTCCCTTCCCTTTAGTTGCAGCTCCATGAACATCTGGGCACAGAGCCCTGCCTCAAAGGACAGATGTTGGTGACAACAGGACTTCTGTGAGAGCAGGTGGCCCAGCCTTCTGTGCAAGGGAGCCCCATAAGGCAGGAGCCCATGTGTCCAAAGGAACATGCATGTGAGACTGTGCACAGCTGTCTCTTCCCCCTCTCCTCCTCTCCTCCCTATCTGTGGCAAATTTGCACAGGTCCACATACACACATGTACACAAATGTGCACACCACACACGTGTACACACTCAGAGGCACTGTTTTCCACACACATGCACACACTCCCTAAGCACTGTGTTTTCATGCAGACAGTGTCACAGACGTGTCAGTGTGCTCTGCCATCTGGGTGGGGAGGGACACAGCAGGGGAACTCCCTGCTGCACACCTTGGAGGAGGGCATGGGGTGCTTTCCAGACAGCTGATGCTCAGTATCTGAGTACAAGGAGCCTTGCTCCCTGGGGTGTTTGTGAACTAACAGTGGTGGTGTAGCTCACCACCCCATGCTCCACCCACCACAGACCCATGTGTCTTTACAGGTCAACCAGACAAGCAATCAAATGACCGCCAAGCGGTTCTGTTTCCATCACTGTCCCCCGTTCACCTGCTCCCATAGCTGATATGACCCAGAAACCGCCGCTATGCTGTGTATACACAGTAGAACTGTCCAGATAAAAATCCAGTATTTTGCATTGTCTGTCCTTTGTGAGTCTGGTCAATGGCATCCCTGTGTGTTCCTTGCCACCGATGTGGGCAGGGGGCACCTTGGTGTGTGGTCCTTGCTTCTGTGTCCTGGGTCGGGCTGGGGGCTAGCGAGGCTGCTATCCCTGGCCCTTGCAGTCCTGCCCATCCTTTCTGCCCTCACTCCCACTGAGCAAAGAGGACCTCACCATTCAACCAAAGAAAGCCAGAATTAAACACTAATTTCTTCATGTCTCGATATTGATATAGCCTCTTGAGTCCATGTGGGGCCACGGCTGCGAAGGACCCATTTACATGAAATACTTGTGGGGTGTGAAGGTGCTCACCACAGCGACATCAGGGAGCCTGCACATAGAGTCAGTTTCCCAGGCCCAAGTCCTATAGCCCAGTCACTTCTTTCCTTCATGTGTATGCTAGTGTGCATGTGTGTAGGCAGGTGTAGTGTGTGCGTGCATGCATGTGTGAGTGTGGCATGAGTGTGCAAGTGTGTGTGCATGCATGTGTGTGGGTGTGGTGTGAGTGTTGGTGGTTGTGATATGAGCGTGGGTGGGTGTGGTGTGAGTGAGTGTTGGTGGTTGTGATATGAGGGTGGGTGTGGTGTGAGTATGTGTGCATGTGTGTGCATGCCTACATGCATGAGTGTGCATGCAGCTGTGTGTAGAGGTGCTTGCACATGAGTTGCATGTGGGTTGTGTGGGGCACACATGCACAACTGTACCAGTGCACATCTGTGCATGTACTCTTGAGAGGGACAGTGTGAGTGGGCCCTCAGCCTGGCCTCTGTGCTAGTGTCTCACCAGGGTGACATCCCTGATGACACTCTATGAGGACTTCCATCTGCCTGAAGGACATCAAGGCAGAAGCTGCTGGTGCCTTTCAGCCCTGTGAGTCTTCTCTGGAGCAGACCTAGCTAAGGAAGGGCACGGTGCTCGTCAGATGGTGGCACCTGCTGCCTCTCCTGTGAGGCACCAGACAGGGCTTGGCTCTGGTCCACCTGCTCTGGCTCTGAGCAGGTTACTCCTGCTGCACTAGTGGAGCAAGGTATCCCCCTGGCTGGCAGAGGCTCTACAAGAAGCAGATGGCTCAGGGGAACTCTGGTCCTTGAGAGTGGGGGCTTTTGTGCATGATCTGGTCCAAGGGACAGCTCTTGCTGCCCAATGGCCAACTGTCCAGGCCTCCTGTGGCCTGTAGGACCAGTGGCCTGAGCACAGACACACCTGCACCACAGACAATCCTCCAAGGACCCCAGATGCAGGATACCAGGCATCCCCATGAGACAGCAGCCTGACCTCACAGAGACAAGGGTGAGCCCACATAGGCAAAAGTGGGTGCCAGACTCAGCCTTACAGCTTTACCTCTAAGGAATCCCAGGTACTGCCTGGTGCCTTCAGGGCCCAGCTGTTCCTCCCCTTCTGGTGCTAAGAGGACACCTAACATTGCCCCTAAGTATTTCCATGCCACATAAATTCTAGCACATTATGGAGGAATCAGGAGACTCTCACACAGAGGGAGCCCTGCTCAAGCCTGCAGGCCAACAGCTCCCTGCAGCCTCCACGCAGACAGGGCCACCTGCTGGAGAAAGGGAACAGACCAGCAAGGCAGAAATGTCCCTGCCCTGTCCCAGACAGTACTCTTGGTCCACGTCTCAGAGGGTGAGGGTGAGTCCCCCTTGTCGGGGGCAGCCTGGGTAAGCACCCTGTCTGTGTCCTGGCTCACAGAGTAATTTTGGTCCATGTCCCAGAGGCTGAGTCCCCCTGGTGATGCCACCCCAGAGGGGCTCTCATTTCTTTGTCCTGCTGGACACTGTTGCTGCTCTGTCCAGTGAGTTGAGTACTTGTGTCTGTCCCTCTGCAGGAGGGTCTGGGCATTACTGAGACCACTCTCTTGGTGACAGCAGAGTGAGTGAATGTTCACATCAGTGTGTCAGGGCTGGTGGTGGCAATGAGCAGAACTGCTGTGCCTTCGGAGCTACGTCAGTCTGCCTGGTCTTTGTGTCATGGCAGTGGCTAGTGCTTGTGGCATGGGGTGAGCACCGCAGTCCACACCACGTGTGGCGATGCTCCTGTATATGTGGCTGAAATGGGTGCCCATGCTCCATGGCCCATGAGGAAGATGGGGGGCTCACCCTGTGTCTGGGGCTTGGGCACCTGGGTGCAGTTTGGCCAGTGGCCTGCACCACACGAATGGAGTTTAAAGTCAATGATTGCCCAGCACTGTGTGTTAACAGATGGTAAGGCAGACTTTATCCATGACCACTGAGTGATGCGTGCAGGGAGCACCCCACCCCATGGGGTCTTGCCCTGGGGAGAGAGACCAGGCTCACCCCGAGTATCACCTGCCACATGGGAACTTGTCACCACACAGCAGGTGGGCTAGGGATGAAACATGACCCAGAGGAGATACCCAGAGTGAGGGAACTCAGCAGGGTGCTTGCTGGAGACAGGCCAAGGGACCGGTAACCAGCTGGAGAGGTGGAGGAGGAGCCGAGAGGAGGTTGAGCGGGAGCCCTGGCTGAACTGACTATGTAAGAGCTGCTGGGCCAGGTTTGCAGGGACATCACAGATAGGCCTCGTAGAAGGTACAGACCCAAAACTGAGTCAGGCAGAGGCCCTGCCAGTACCAGGAGCAGCCTGAGAGGGCTCTGTCCTCTCATGGGCTGGTGGTCCCCATGGAGAGCCACATCCCTGTGTCCCCTTGGAGCTTGTGGCTGATGCAGGATGACAGCATCTATGCTACTTAACGGTCTCTTTTCCCTACTGGGAGAAAGTTTAGGAGACTCAGGATGCTGGAGCTCAGTGACAGGAAACAGGCCAAAACCAAATGTATCTCACACAGTGCCACAAACGTGAAGAAAGGGGCTGATTCCCAGGGGACGTGGGGGGTTTACTCTGCTTAAAACCCACAAAGGAAACACCGCAAGCTAGAGGGCTGACCCTGCTGGCTTCTCCAGAGAGTGCCCCAGGCCCATGTTAAGCCCTAAGTGGCTGGAACAAGGCCCTAGTGGGGTGCCCATGCAGGCCGGGCGGAGCAACAGGAGGTCCAGATCCCACTCAGCCATCCAGGGCTGGGAAATCAGAGTTGGTATTTGTTCTTGGCAGGGTCCCTCATGAATACATCCAGTGAGAACACACTACAGGGGGTGTCAGTCATAAAACCTGCAGTTGCCACAGCCAGGACACTTGCAGCCTGGAGGAAGTTGGGCCACTAGGCCCAGGGCCTGACAACCCCTGAGCCTGTGGTGCAGACCAACCTTCAACAAGCAAGAAGCCCTGCCTGGCTGCAGGGACACACCACATCTGCCTGGATCTTGGAATAAATACCCCATGCCAGCCGGAGCTATAGACAGTCCCTCAAGGCAGGGCCCTCACTACCAGGGATGCCCCAGTGTGGGGCCTCCATGCAGGGGAGGTGCTACCCAGAACAGCCGGGACAGAAACAGGCATGTGCAGCCAGCGAGAGCCAGGGCAGGCTGGATGCACATAGCACAGCAGATCTTCCTAATGTGACATGCCCAAGTCCTAGCCCCAGGCACCTGTGGGTAGACCTTATGTGGAAACAGCATCTTTGCAGATGTGACCAAATTTAGAAGAGTCTTCTCAGAGCAGGGTGGTTGCTGTCTGGGTGGGAAGAAGAAAGTTTGGATACAGAAACACTGAGACTTGGGAGTGGAGGCAGAGGCTGGAGTGATGCATCCACGAGCCAGCAAGCATCCAGAATTGCTGGATACCTCCAGAAGCCAGGAGTGGCAAGGGACAGCCTCACCTTGAGGCTTCCACATGGGCCTGACTTCAGACACCCGACCTTCACAACTGTGGGCTGCAGTGATTCGCTCTGGGGTCCAAGGAAACACAGGTGCCCAGAAAAAGCAAGCTCCCTGCCTCTGCCCAGAGAATTCTTCTATGCTCCCACCAGCTCCATGTACCCCAGAGCCTTTCTACTAGCCACCTCTCTGCCAGGACTGCTCTTCCCGAGTGACCAGGGTTCACTCCCTCACTTCCACTTAGGAAATGGACAAACATGACCTCTGTGGGCCCTTCCCTGATGGCTGTCCAAACTGTCACATCCTATCAATTTCTACATACTGTATGATGTGCTTTTTGTAATTATATCTGAAACTTACTATGACCTATTAAGCCTGACAATTTTTTTTTTTTTTTTGAGACAGTCTCACTGTGTTGCCCTGGATAAAGTGCCATGGCATCATAGCTCACAGCAACCTCAAACTCCTGGGCTTAAGTGATTCTCCTGCCTCAGCCTCCCAAGTAGCCGGGACCACAGGCACCCGCCACCACACCCAGCTATTTTTTGTCATAGTTGTCATTGTTTAGCAGGCCCAGGCCAGGATTGAACCCACCAGCCCCAGTGTATATGGCTGGCACCCTAGCTGCTGAGCTATATACATTTGGCACTGAGCCAAACCTGGCAATTAAATTTGCAAACTCATCCGGGGAAAAAATGCTACATCCATCACTACTGAATATCATCACTACAGTCACCTTCAAAGTACTCCCCTTAGGAAGCTGTGCAATGACACCAGCCCCCAGTCCATTCTTCAAAGCAATTTTGGAACTCTTTCTGGAATGGCCATCAGAACCATCATCATATTACTTTGATGTCCTGAATATCATCCAAATGTCTTCCTTTCAAAATTTCCTTTATCTTTGTGTAAAGAAAAAAGTCATTGGCAGCCAGATCAGGTGAGTAGGGAGGGTATTCCAACACAGTTATTTGTTTACCGGCTAAAAGCTCTCTCATAGACAGTGTGATGTGAGCTGGTGCATTGTTGTGATCCAAGAGCCATGAGTTATTGGCCCAGGTATTCTGTTAAGATTTTCCTGTTTCTCTATCGATGTTTACATGGTCTGCTATGCTTCTCACAATTAGCCCAGGATTTTGATGCACAATTTGATGAACTTTTCCAATGTTTTCCTCAGTTTTGCTTGTTACTAACTGCCCTAATCTCTCTGCATCCATGACACTTTCTCTCCCCTCAGAAAAGCACTGAACCCATTTGTACACTGCCATTTTCTTCCTGGCATTATCCCCATAAACTTGGATTAACATGTTCCTGATTTCACTTCCACTCTTGCTGAGTTTAACAGAAGAAATCCAATACTTGTTTGTTGCTCTAATTCAAGCTTCAACATTCTCACAACAGCGCACAAAAGCTTAATGATTGCCACTCAGCAAGACACCACCACACTTTCACACACACACAGCTGTGAGACACTGATATACCAGGGTTAGGAGCACTCACTGAGCTGTTTGTACAGTGCTGCCAACATAGGCACATGGTGGCAAGTTTGTGAATTTAATTATGAGATCTGTATTTGGAATAAATAGTGCCAGAGGAACAAACTAAAACCCTCTCAGGGGAAATGCAGGGAAAATTGTTCCCTGACCTTGAGCATAGGCTCACTTTCTGCTTGAGAGACCTAAAGAGTCACAAGAATGACACGTGAGTTGTGTACATGCAGGAGGGCAGAAAACTGACCTCCAAGAGAGAATGTGTATGTCAGCTGTGGTGATAAAGATTCTCTGGATTCCAAAGTCTCTTGATGCTGGATGCAAAGGTTGTATTCAAGGTCTGTGGTTTTGCAAAAGCAAAGATGGAGACCTTCTATCTGACCTTCTACCTGTCCTCCCTATCAGTGCCGATAGCAGACAAGCAGCTTTTGTCTACTGCTTCCTGTTTTATGATAATAAACATGGACCCAGTTTGCTCAAGAGGGCTCCTCCCTGAGTTCCTGAGTCCCCCAACACCAATTTTGTGTCAAGCCTCTTCATTCCTCATGTCAAAATCCCTTCAAGAAAGATAAAGTAAGCCTAAGCCTTCAATTATTACCAAGAATACTTTTGCAAACACAGTATAATTTAGAATAACAAGGCAACCAAAGAGAAAAGACCACATAAATAAAAACCAACAGAAACAACAGACAACAGGAGAAGGCATATGGGGTGTCCACAAGAAAGGAAGAGGCTGAGGCACATATCAAGCTTACTTGCCACAGTGTGGACAGCTACCCAGGATACTCAGACCTGCACTGTTTGGCATTTGTGACCCCCAAGTTTTTAAAGATAAGAAGAGGGTGGCGCCTATGGCTCAAAGGAGTAGGATGCCGGCCCCATATGCTGGAAGTGGAGGGTTCAAACCCAGCTCCAGCCAAAAACTGCAAAAATAATAATAATAATAAATAAAGACAAGAAGACTGGACAGGGAGTGGTTTATACAGTTGTTGGTCAGGAATTCTCAATAGTTTACAGAAATAACACTGATTAGTGATTGGTTATCCATTGTTAAGCTATAGGGTGTGGGTTGATGAGGCACTATAGGTTAATTTATAGCTACTTATGACAACAGCAGTTTTAAGAGATGAATGCACAGGTCCACGTGGGGAGTGGGATGCGATTGCCATCTATCCTAATGATTTAAAGGGACTCACCCTTCTCAGATAAGGGTTATTTTGTTTCCTCAAGGGGTTGGAGCTCAAAGAATTATCAGACACACCTGTTAAAATAACCATGCTTAGCTTGGTTATAGTGCTCAAGGATGTAAGAGGTAAGGTCAAGAAATTTGACAGAGGCTCGGCGCCTGTGGCTCAAGTGGCTGAGGTGCCGGCCACATACACCTAAGGTGGCAGGTTCGAATCCAGCCCGAACCCGCCAAACAACAATGATGGCTGCAGCCAAAAAATGACCTGGCACTGTGGCAGGTGCCTGTGGTCCCAGCTACTTGGGAGGCTGAGGCAGGAGACTCGCTTGAGCCCAGGAGTTGGAGGTTGCTGTGAGCTGTGATGCCATGGCACTGTACCCAGGGGGACAGCTTGAGGCTCTGTCTCAAAAAAAAAGAAAAAAAAGAAAGAAAGAAATTTGACAGAGAATCAGAAACCATTAAAATTTAATATAAATGAATTTTAGCACTGAAAAAAAACTGGAAGAATTCAATGAGTGAGTTTAATGATAGGTAAGACACAGTTGAAGAGAGCTGTGAACTGAATGATAGACCATCTCTCTTTATTTATCCAGGATAAAGCTTAAAAAGAAACTAAAAAAGAGAGGATAAAGGGCATTGATGATTATATGAACAAATCTCTCGTTCATGTAACTGAATGAGGGTGAGGGGCAGAGACAGTACATTCAAACAATAGCCAAAGAAATAATGGTGACAACTTCCACAAACTGATTTAAAACACAAGCCGTGGATTTCCAGACATTCTACAAATCTCTATAAACAAAAAACCTTACCTACCAGCTGAATAAATGGCCCCCTCTTGGCCAACAGACACCCTAAAGCTGAGGTTCTGGCCAGAGAGGCCTCCTCAGGCCCCTCCCTTCTTGGAGATGTCCTCTGTGACTCATGACAGGCTGAGGGCATGTACAGCAACGCTTGAACCACACCGGGAGCTCATCAGTTTACTTCATAGGTCACTTGAGCTTCAGTAAATGTGCGGTGGGTCATCTCTGATCAGTGGGCTTCCTCACCTAAACGTAAATCATTCCAAGTCTTTAGCCAAAGTTTCATTTCTTTAACTTTTTAGGCAAGAAGAAAATGCTCAAATGCACAAATCACAAATCAAATAATCTTTAAACCCACCTATAACCCTGCTTCAAGATGTCCCACCTTTTCAAGCCAAACCAATGTACACCTTTCATGTATTAATTTATGACTTTACATGTAACCCATGTCTCCCTAAAACCAAACCGTGACCCCCCCCCCACTACGAGGCCACTTGCTCAAGGCTTCTTCAGTGCATGGCTCTTCAGGCCATGGTCACATATATTCAGCTCAAAATAAATGTCTTTAAATTACTTTACAGAGTTTGTGTTCTTTTCTGTTGACACTTCCAAACTAACATAAAAGAAGACATAATAATAATCAACACAGGATGGCACCTGTGTCTCATTGGGTAGGGTGCCGGCCCCATATACCAAGGGTGGCAGGTTCGAACACAGCCCCGGCCAAACTGCAATAACAACAACAAAAATAGCCGGGTGTTGTGGCCAGCACCTGTAGTCCCAGCTATTCAGGAGGCTGAGGCAAGAGAATTGCCTAAGCCCAGGAGTTGGAGGTTGCTGTGAGCTGTGATGCCACAGCGCTCTACTGAGGATGATAAAGTAAGACTCTATCTGTAAAGTAATAATAACAATTAGTCAATACAAAATAAGTAGATAGAAAAAACAGCATATAGCAGGTAGAAAAACAGAAAACACTTTTAACAAAAGGTAGTTTTAGTGTGCCAAATGCTCCAATTGACATACAAAATTTGTCACACCAGATTTTATTTGTCTTTTTCTATATCCATATACACTATTTACAAAAGACACAACTTAAATATGAGGATATGGGAAGGTTACAAATAAAAGAGTAAAAAAAGCCTTCCTAGAAAACAGACATTTTATTAATATTAACATTAATACCAAACATTACAGATTTGAAGTCATGAAGTGTTTCCACAGGTACTTTTTAGAGCAAGAAGAAATTGCTCAAATGCACAAATAAGGAAGTAAGTTTCATAGAGATAAAAAATAATTTAAATAGGAAAATAGAACAGTTGTATGTACTTTATAACAAATGCAGTAGGCCCTCCATAGCTGACCACCTCCTTAAGTTGACCTAATTTTGGTAGATCAGACTTGCCCCACGTGTACTCAGTAGAAGGCTGACCTCTCTAGACTGACCGCCTCTGTAGGTTTTATGTTGACCACTTGAACTGCGACACACAGTGTCAATTTTCCCTCTATAACTTGATCAGTCAAGTCCACTCTATACCACGTAGTGGAAGGTGTGGGCTTTGCCCCTTGGTTGTATTGTTTTTATTTTTGTTTTTCAGGTAGATTCTCAAGCTATCGCCCTGGGTAGAGTGTTGTGGCATCACAGCTCACAACAACATCAAACTCTTGGGCTTAAGCAATTTTTTTACCTCAGCCTCCCAAGTAGCTGGGACTACAGGTGCCCACCACAATGCCTGGCTATTTTTGTTGTTGTTGTTGTTGCAGTTGTCATTGTTGTTTTAGCTGGCCAAGGCTGGGTTCGAACCCGCCAGCTTCGGTATATGTGGCCGGCGCCCTACCCACTGAACTACGGGCACCACCCAGTTTTATTGTTTTTTATTTAGTGTAAGTTATTTTTTCATGTCTCATTATGACCACATGTTGGATTGGGACTAATGTCTTGTCAATGAAAAAGAAGCCATACTCTGTAAAATAATTTTAAGAGGTTTATTCTAAGCCAGATTTGAGGACCATGACCCAGAGCCACACCCAAGAAGCCTTGAACAAGTGGTCTCATGGTGGTGGGGTCACGGTTTGGTTTTATACATTTTAGGGAAGCAGAAATTACAGGTGAGGTCATAAATTGATGCATGGAAAATATACACTGGTTTGGCCCAAAAAGGTTGGACATCTGGAGGCAGGGGCCACAGGTTATAGGTGAGTTTAAAGATTCTTTAGCTGACAATTAAGCTCTGTCTGATAGACCAGAAGTCAGTGAAAAGGAATGCTTCAGAGAAGGGTCTCTGGACAAACTACAGGAGTGCCCAGACTCAGGTGGTTTGTTGTGTTATTGAGGACCTACAGGTGTGTCTGGCAGGGGAGGGGACGTGATGAGGCCTGTCTGATCTCCTTTCTCTTAGCAACTCAGTTTTAGTGAGTCCCTTGGCCAAGATGGGGTTGAGTCCATCAGCTGCAGGTGTGGAGGAGCCTTAAGATTTTATTTTAGTTCACAATCCTACTGTCTCTCAGGTGTTGTGGATGATTATTTCAACATGAAGGACTGGTCCAAATTGTGGGTACATCCTACAGTCACTGACAAATTTACAGTTAATCGAGGCATGATGGTTCAAAGGAAAGAACTCAGCTGATGTTGAAGGAAAAGGCTGATCTTCTACGTTTTCTGGAAAGCAGCAGCCAAAGAAAGGCAGCAGGAGGTAAAGCTGGTCAGTCTTTCTAGTGAAATGACAGAGAAATTATTAACCATAATTCTTCAGTAAGGACTAAAATCAATGCTCCCCTCTCCACCTGCCTTCTCCCTCTGCCCAGCAGGCTCACCAGCAGCCCTGCCCATCCCCCAGCTCCCTTTTCTCAAACCACTGAAAAGAACAGACAAAAAAGAAATGCAAATTCTTTCTCTTTACATTTCATCAGTTCTCAGTCTTCCAGAATCTTGTTGCTATGGCCTCAAGAGTTCCTGAGCAGACCCTAAAACAACAGGGTGTGAGCTGAGCCTCTGTTCTCAAACCTGCAAAAAATGATGTCTCAGAACAGAATCAACAGCTGAGAAAAGTGTCTGCAGCAGCAGGACAGATGCTAATCATCCTGAGGAGGACCACCAGCAGACAGCCAGTGCCACAGTACTGTGAGTTTGGCTACAGCTCCCTGGCCCTCGCTAGCCACTAGCCTCCGGGCTACCATTCCTCCTTTCTTTTGGGGGGGGTGTGCCATGCTGTCTCCTCTTTTCTCTCCCTCTTTCCCCATGCTCTTTCCCTCTCACACTCTCTTTCTTCTCCTAAGAAAATAAAATGACTATAATTTTATATCCTAATCTTGGTCCAGAGAAATTCTTTTCTCATCCCATGTGGACCACCAGCTGAGCTCCACTTTAATGATTGTGGTGTCAGGAAGACTGTGGTTAGCAGTATCCAAAAAACTGTGACCTGAGTCCTTGGACAGAGATGGAGGGGAATGTGGAGACTGGCAGTAGAAAAAGGAAAACTCCTTTGATGAAGCCAGTGAAGCCCCATGAAGGGCAGGTAACGCCAAATCTCCAGGTCAGTGATCCAAGAAGTTGCTAAAAATGTGCACATGAATTCAGGTGGCTGATTTCCAAGCACCAAGTAGTTGCCTCAAGAAATTGAACCTGTGATAGGAGATCTCCCAGGAAGTCTTACTGGTGAGTCCAGTGAAGGTCCAGTAGGAGTTATGGAGAGTTCACCAAAAAGTTCCCAGATTTTACCAGAGGCTTCAAAGGTGATGACATCTTTAACACTGAGGAATGCAGACTCTTCTTTGTCAAGGTGATCCCAGACAGGAGTCTCGTCATGAAGGGTAACAAACATAAGAGCAGAAATGTTTCCAAAGAACATCTCACACTCTGCTTTGTACTGGCTCAACCGGAGGGAAACTAAAGCCCTTCGTGACTGATGCATCAGCAAAGCCCCTTGCATTCAGGACCTTCCTGTCACTTGAAGATCAGGCAGTTGTACATGGATGGCTGGTGCCCTGTCTGGGGAGTGGGTAAGGAGCACTGACTGGGACGTGAAGAAGAAAGGGTCTGTTCCACTGACAGTAGACAGCTGTCCTGACCACCCACAGGTGAGTCATCTCACAAACGTGACACTGAAATTTCACTTCCAAACATGACCTCAAATGTCCAACCTCTTGACCAAGTCACCATAAAAACATTTAAAGTGCATGAGTGAGCCCAGCTCCTGCAGTGGGTCATCACTGAAACATCAACCTGAGGGCCTTCTGTGGGGTGACCTCACCTGCTGTATCAGTTAACACTCTGGACTCTGTCCTCTGGGTCCATGCTACTTGGAATAAAGTTCAGCCAGAAATGACGCAGAAGTGTTTCAAGAAAGTTGGATTTGTCACAACCCGAGAGCAGGATGTTTTGGCCCCATCAGATATTCCGTCTCCCAGGGCAGATTTCACAGGAATAGACTTGGAAGTTTTCGTTACAATGGATGGAGGTGGCAACCTGCAATGAACCTGACCCAGACGCAACATTCTGAGCCACACTGACTGATGTACAGACCAGGTGAAAGTGCATGAAGCAGACTTGGCGCCTGTGGCTCAAGTGGATAAGGCACCAGCCATATACAACTAAGGTGGCGGGTTCAAATCCAGCCCGGGCCCACCAAACAACAATGATGGCTGCAACCAAAAAATAGCCGGGCATTGTGGTGGGCACCTGTGGTCCCAGCTACTTGGGAGGCTGAGGCAGGAGACTCGCTTGAGCCCAGGAGTTGGAGGTTGCTATGAGCTATGATGCCACGGCACTCTACCCAGGGGGACAGCTTGAGGCTCTGTCTCAAAAAAAAGAAAGAAAGAAAGAAACAAAGTGCATGAAGCAGCTGATGAAGTGAAGGAAGCAAGTGAGGGAGGCACAGAGATTGTGGAGACCCCACAGGAGGAGGGCACCAGGTACCTGGTCGTGGGAGGGAGTCCCCTGTTGTGGGAAAGCACCCAGTTGTGCTGAGTGGTGTGGCCAGCATCAAGAGGGCTCTCTCACTACGTTTGTAAGGAGAATAAGAGACAGACCAAGACTGAGCCTTTTTTCAGAAAAAATGATTAAACCACAAGAAAACAGTAAATGTATTGATGTCATATGATGCAGTATGTATGATTTCACTATTTTGATTATGTATGATTTGGTATGATATTCTCCAGTAAATGCTATACAGGAAAGTGAAGTACTAGTTCCTTGTGTTGACCACCTGTCTATTAAGTCCCTCGAGTGGTCACCTTACAGATGTGCTACTGTGTATCAAATACAGGCAGATTTAAAAGGAAAAATGTGCCCGTTCCAGTATAGTGAATGGTTTTCACTCGCCTTTCTCAATACTAGAAGAACAAGCAGACTAACATTAGGATATGGAAATTTGAACCATGGGAGCAGTGAATGTGAACTAACAGTGTAGGGGGGGAAAGCAGAACGTGATTCACAGTGGAGTAGACTCAGGCCACAGACAACATCACAAACATTCTCCCATCAAAATGCATTTAGGCTACTAATCATTCACAATGAGATCACTAGGAAATACTCATATACTTGGAAAATTTAAGAAATTATTTGACCTAAATGATAAGGAAAATCATTTCTGCTCTTATATTTATGACACATCAAACCTTGTCATGCTGAAACAGTGCTTAGAGAAAAGTTATAGCTATAGACAAACTTTTTAAAAGGCTGAAAATCAGTGAGTTATGCATCATCCTCAAGAATTTAGAAATGTGGCTTGGCACCAATAGCTCAGTAGTTAGCCCACCAGCCACATGCACCAAGGTAGGTGGGTTTGAATCCAATCTGGGCCTGCTAAACAACGACAACTGCAACAACAACAACAAAAAAATAGCTGGGCATTGTCAAGGGCACCTGTAATCCCAGTTACTTGGGAGGCTGAGGCAAGAGAATCAGTTAAGCTCAAGAGTTTGAGGTTGCCATGAGCTACAATGCCATAGCACTCTATTGAGGGCAACATAGTGAGACCTTGTCTCAAAAAAAAAAGAAAAGAAAAGAAAAGAAAAAGAATTTAGAAATGTAATAATAAATTAACCAAAAACAGAGCAATGAAAACATAAAAATAAGAGTAGAAATTAACAAAATAAAAATCATATATTCTTTTAAAAGGTTGGAAAAAGCAATGCAGCTATGGCAAGTCTGATCAAGAAAAAAGACACAAGCAACAGATACCAGGAGCTGCAGGGGGCACTACTACAGACCCCACACACGTTAAACACAGAAAGTTGGTAGAGGGTGGAGGACACAGCTGCACGCCGTGAGCTTGAAGAGTCAGGCAAAACAGACTCCTAGGAAAGGGCAACATCGCAAAACTGACAAGATATGAAAGCATCTTAATAGGCACGCACATATAACTATTAAAAAATTGAATCCATAACTCAAAACCTTCCCATTTTAAAAAAAGAAAAAAGCATTTAGATCCAGAGATGGCTTCACCTGAGAATACCATCAAACATTTAAGAGACAAAATTTTTACAAGAACTCTTCCAGAGAAAAGAAAAAGCAGAAACATGTCCCAGCTCTTCTATGAGGCAGCATAGCCTTCACACTCTAAGCCAATAAGGGCATCATGATAAAAATTACCAGCTAATAAAAACAAATGCAAAATCCTTCCACGAAATATTAGTGATCCAAATACAGTGATATTGGGGAAAGCTAATATATCACAATCAGGTGGATTTATTCCAGTGATGCAAAATTAGTTCCCTGGTCCATTGGGCATCTGTATGGCAAAAATATGAAATGTAACACACACGTTTGACCCAGGAATTCCACTCACATACACAGACCCAAAAAAATACATGCGCACATGAATGAGAAGCCTGAACAAAACACACCTCGGGTCGGTTGCTTTGCCCAGAGTGCTGGGAAGCAGCCAGAATCCATCAACAGTGGGAAGAGAAAGTCAGCTGAGGTTATTTATGTAACAATAAGGAACAAATTGTTACTGCCCATAACAACATGGTTGAATCTCAAAAACATGCTGAGTGATAAAAGCCACACGCAAAAATATAGACTGTATAATTCCATCATTCACAAATAACCAAAACCCAAAATGGGCAAAACAGAACTGTGGTGTTTAATGACATATGCTTAGGTGGTGAAACTACAAAAAAAAGCAAGAATTGTTTCTATAAAAGCAGGATGGTGAGTGCTGAGGCTGGGGTGGGTGGCAGGAGGAAGGCTGGTGGTTAGAGGACAGCCCCACACTCTGAGTGGCAATTCCCCTGATTTCTGCTCTTCTGTGTACAGCCATTTGTTGTGCTGTGACCTAAAGTAAGTGTTCAGAAAGCCCCTCTTTGGTGCCCATGACCTGCCTTAATGGAGATGCAGTCTGTTGGCCCCACCCTGTGGTTGTGTCCCTCCCACCTCAGCAAGCCCGGTCCTGAGACTGCACCCAACAACTCAGCTGAGTCTCCCAGGAGACAGCAGAGGCAGCCGAGGGAGAGAAACCAAACCATGACAAAGGACTTTGTTCAGCCAGGGCTCCATGCTGGGGTTGTGTCAGACCCACCACACTTGTCCTGGTGGGTTGGGCTCATTAGGGATACGGCCTCTACTTCTCCCCTGCTCACCTGGAGGGGCCCCGTGTGGGGAGTGGTATTCTCACACTCCCATCTGGGTGTTAGTGTGTCCCCACTGGAGATACCTGTTCTTTAGTGACCTCACACTCCCATCCTCTGGGCAATGCAAGGGGGAGTGTCTCAGGCTGGAATGGTAACCTCCCAGGCCTCCTCCAAGAGCCTGGTGAGCCCAGCGCTCCTCATACCCTGAGTCTCAGTCTGTGACTTGCAGCATTTGTGTCTGCATTCCTACTTCAGACACGAGGGCTTCCTGAAGGGAACCCCAGCACCAGGGTCCAATAGGAAAGCAGAAGCTACCCTGTCACTTCAATCAACAGAGAAGTGTGACTAGGGATGACAGTGAGACTGCAGGAAGCAGCCTGCCCACCCCAGGGGGAAGGAGCCCCATCTGCTTGCCAGCCACTAGCTGGGAGAGTGGTAGGACAGGGACAGCCCTGTGTATGCAGAAACAAAGTAGCAGGACACAGTGGCAGCGACAGGCTCCACAGCTGACCGTCTACTGCTAGGGTCAGAGCCATCCACCATCAGGTCAGAGCAGTCTACCAACAGGGTCAAGGCGGTCTACCATCAGGTCAGTGTGGTCAACCATCAGGGTCACAGCTGTCTACCGTCAGGGTCATAGCAGTCTACCATCAGGGTCAGAGGGATCTACTATCAGGGTCAGAGGGGTCTACTGTCAGGGTCAGGGCAGTCTACAGTCAGGGTCAGGGTGGTCTAGTATCAGAGTTAGAGGGGTCTACAGTCAGGGTCAGAGAGGGTTCTATCGTCAGGGTCAGAGCAGTCTAAAGTCAGGGTCAGGGTGGTCTAGTATCAGGGGTAGAGGGGTCTATAGTCAAGGTCAGAGGGGTCTACTGTCAGGGTTAGAGCCGTCTACTGTCAGGGTCAGAGCCGTCTACCATCAGGGTCAGAACTGTCTACCATCAGGGTTAGAGCCATCTACCATCAGGATCAGAGCAGTCTACTGTCAGGGTCAGAGGGGTCTACTGTCAGGGTTAGAGCCATCTACTGTCAGGGTCAGAGCCGTCTACCATCAGGGTCAGAGCTGTCTACCATCAGGGTTAGAGCCATCTACCATCAGGATCAGAGCGGTCTACTGTCAGGGTCAGAGGTGTCTACTGTCAGGGTTAGAGCCATCTATCGTCAGGGTCAGAGCAGTCTACTGTCGGGGTCAGAGGGGTCTACTGTCAGGGTTAGAGCCATCTACCATCAGGGTCGGAGTGGTCTACTGTCGGGGTCAGAGGGGTCTACT
>NW_003852470.1:446639-453506 GCF_000181295.1 Otolemur garnettii | reverse complement strand
AGGGTTAGAGCCATCTACCATCAGGGTCGGAGTGGTCTACTGTCGGGGTTGGAGGGGTCTACTGTCAGGGTTAGAGCCATCTACCATCAGGGTCGAAGTGGTCTACTGTCGGGGTCAGGGGGTCTACTGTCAGGGTCAGAGGGGTCTACTGTCAGGGTTGGAGTGGTCTACTGTTGGGGTCAGAGGGGTCTACTGTCAGGGTTAGAGCCATCTACTGTCAGGGTCAGTGCCATCTACTGTCAGGGTCGGAGTGGTCCACCATGGTGTTTGCTCCGCCTCTAACAGAAACATCGTTTACTTTTGTCATTTACTTTGATATCATCAAATGAGTCTTGTGGTCACTGAAAATAAAAAAAAAAATGTTTTAAAATTTGTACATACTAAACATACAATTTATTAAAATTTACATGTATATTTGTTGCAAACTGTGGAGACAGATCAGCTGAAACTACAGCGTACAGATGTATCACAGTCAGAAGTCAGAAGTTCTGAGCAAATTTAAGCAGCCACAATGCTCCTCTGTCCAGAGCGCCCAGACAGAGGTCTCTGTCAAAGGAGCATATGCTCGTGTATTTTCTTAAGTGATTGATGGTGGCTGTCAAACTACTTTAGTACTTAGCTTCGTGGATATATTTACAAGCATGACTGACAGTTTTATTCTGCAGTCTTAATATTTAACCATACCAGCAATTACTTACATTCTTTGCAATTATTTACATTTTTTTTTTAAACTTTAGATGTTGACTTCATAATGTGTGAGTGGTTTGACAGCTTTTCAGAATTCTTTTAGGGAAAACAAGAGCTAAGGTTTTGGACACCCCTGCCCCACCAACCTCAGCAGCGTGGTCAAGCTAAGCACCAACTGTATGCCCTAAGGTGCCCACTACATGCCCCAAGCCAGGAGCCAGCCTCCTCTAGTGGAGACATGGGAGTCTGAAAAGCAAGACTAATTCTGAGGTGGCGAGGGACTGGTGACTAGCACAGAGCAAGATCTTAGGAGGAAGCATCCAGGGGCAGCCCTAGCCAGGAGGGCAGCGTAGGTCAGGAAGATCAGGCAGGCAGAAGCGTCCTTCAGACAGGAGGATCTTGCAGAAAAGGTGGGGACAGAGAATGAGTAGATGGGCCCAGGAAAAGTGAGAAGTCAGATGTCAGGAAAAGGCACATCAGGGGTGGCAGGGAGAAGTGAGGGGCCAGAGCTAGGAGGCTACTCTTGTGGCCTCTTTACAGCCCTTCCCAAGTAGACACCCAGAAGTTGCTTGTACACCCACATACACACCTATGCCATCTCACTAGGTCGGGGAAGATTTGGAGTGCCTAATCCAAACACCTTAGATCCCAGGAATCACTTAGTGCTCCCTCAATGTAGGAGCACTAAGGCCCAAGGCCAGCAGCACACCCCACTGTGGAGCAGAGCAGGATGCACTCACAGGCAAGGGTTCAGATCTTGGCCAGACCAACAAGCTTCCAGCAGGAGACACTCATCATCACTGAACAATAAGGACCACAGACCACAGACTTTTACAGGAAACAGCATGCAGGAGAGAGAAGAGATAGCAAAGTAGCCCGGGGGGCCCTCCAGGGGCTCCTCAGCCCCCCCCCCCATGTTGGAGTCCTACTGACCAAGGAGAAGGGAGGGGCCAGCTGAGTCATTCCAGGTAGCAGCCCTGGTATTCTGCATTTCACCCAAATTGGAGATACCTTCTTCCTGAAGTGGGCAGTGTCACTGGAGCTGTGATGTGTCTGCTCCCTATAGCAGGGGACTGCCTTTGCCCCTCCTGTCCAGGACCTGAGTCCTCACCCGGAAGCCTGTGCAGGCAGCAACCTGCATCCAAAGGTGACAAGGTTGCACGTTTGCTGACTGCAAGGTCCTGGAGGCTTCCCTTTGTGGTCACCTCAGCCACCGTTTCCCCGCCCTCCCCCCCCCCCCAGAGACTCAGGCTGGGTGGCAGGCAAGAGGCTCAAGGCTGTATCCAAACCTCCACAAAGACAAGTGGCCACCCGCAGCCCTGCAGCAGCAAGGCCCAGAAACCTAGGCGCTCTGATCTGTGGACCCCAAGGCCTAAAGCTGAGTGCCTGCTGCCACATCTACCCCCCTCCTGAGCCTGGGGCCCACAGAGAGCACTCAGGGATAGCCAGCTAGCCACAGTCACACAGCTGGGAGACGTCTTTTCTCCAGCTCTGGCAGCCTCTACTCCACGGGCTGGCTGCTCTGAGCTTCCAAATACCCCAGGAGGGAGGAGGCTGCACACCATGGTTGATTCAGTCCATTTGGGTGGGTCTTAGTATCAGCACTGTGTCCAAGGTGAGACCACCTGGCTGGGTGCAGGGACCCTGCTCCCCAGCACCTGCCCTGGTTCCTAGTCTGGAGCCTCAGTGCCCTAAATGCAGGTCAGGGCCAGGAGCCACAGAGGCCTGACCCAAGGACAGATGCTGGAATTAGCATCTCTGCCCATGCTGCACCCAGAGCTTTGTAGGCCATGCCAAAAGCCCTTCCTTGTTTGTTCAAGAAGCATTTATTAAGCACCTACTGTGTGCCTGTCCAGGTTGTGTGCTAAGGATAGCCTGGCTCTGCAGTGTCCACTCTCTCTGGGGCTCTGACCCACAGTTCTGCTAAGTGGGGGTAGTAGGCAATGATAAGATTATCACCCACCCTCCTAGCCCTTTGAGAGGACATCCTGACTGCCAGGCTGGGATGGGGCTGTCGGGGCCTTGGTACTAAGCTCCCCCAGTATTGAGGAAAGCCCAGGGAGTGGACCCTAATGGGAGGAGAAAGAGTTAATCAAGAGCCAGGGGGACTGCCAAAGTGGGGGATGTGGCTGCTGCCCCACCTCCCAGGGCTAACTCCAGATCTGCCACCTCCTGCCCTTCCTCCCCACGTGCCCCCATCCACCCGCCTCTGCAGAGCCACCGACTGCTGCAGCCCCGCACCTCGGCCCACAGGGAAGGGGGTCACCGGGTCGAGGGCGCGGTGCCCTCCTCGGATGGACTCCGCCTGCGGACCCGCGGTGTGCCCAGGTGGGCGCAGACCCTGAGGTCTCCTGAGCGTCTCTGAGGACTGCGGCCACGCGCAGTGGCTCTGCCCCCAGCAGTCCCCGGCCACTCTGGCCGCCGCCTCCAGCTCTGCCCCCAAAAGTGGACCAGATGCCCAGGGACCGAGGCCCAAGATCGCCCGTGAAGTCCCCGGGCGTCCCCCAGCGTCAGCCACTGTGGCTGCGGCTCGGGCGCCGCCCCCAGCCCCGCCCCAGACTCCCTGGGCGCGTCCCCTGCCCGGCGACACTGCGGCAGGCGGCGCACCGCGGGGCGGGCCCGGCGCGGGGGGCGCGCGGCGCGTTGCCATGGCGGCTGGGAGCGCGTAGCCGAGCCTGCCCAGCGCGGGAGCAGGGCGCCGAGCTGGGCCACGGTGCTAGGGGCGGTGGGGACTGCGGGCACGGCTGGGCGTGGAGCGGGTTGGACAGCGCCGCGAACAGCGCGCCCCCAGCCCGGCACGCTCAAGGCCCCGGCGGCACTGTGCAGGATGCAGGCCACGGATCCGGCCGCGGCGGGTCTCTACGAGGAGGACAGCAGAGACCTGGACTTCTACGACTTCGAGCCGCTCCCCACTCTGCCGGAGGACGAGGTGAGCCGCCCGGCCCCACGGGGACCTCTTTCCCTGTGGAAGACGAGGAGCGGGAGATCTGGCCCCGGGGCGGGGGGGATCCCACAGCTGTGCTCATAGCCCTCCTTCCACACTTTCTCCAAGGGGTCAGGACCCCTGGATAGAGCACGGTGGGGGGGGGGGTCATTGCAGAAGTTGGCAGTCTTTGGGGGGTGGGTTCCTGATCATAAATGTTGGCTGGACAGTGTGGGCGAGTTCTAGAGGACACTGTTTACCTACCTGCCAGCCACCTGGGAGGCTCTTGGGAGTAAAGGCAGCAGACCCCATTCAGGTGCCGTTTGAGGAGGGAAGTAAGCCCCCCCACACACAGGGCAGAGGTTTTGGAGCTGGGAGTGGAGTGGATAGGGTGAGGGACAGGGATGGATGAGACCCCAGGAGGGCTGAGGTTCAGGAAAGCCTCTGAAGGAGACCCCACACACACACACCAGAGCTCAGAGCTACTTCCTGCTCTCTGGGGGCTCCAGGCCTGATTCCCTCCCCCAGGCACAGAGGGATATGCCTGCTGTCTCCATCCCACAGCTTCTGGTCATGCTCTGGCCACATGCCCACAGAACCAGTTTGCATGACTCTGGCAGAGAAGCAGGTCCCCACCTGGCTGGGTTTGTCTCTGTGGCTCGGCTCTGGCTTCCCATAGTGCCCTGCAGACAGTGGGTTGGGGTCAAATGAACAAGCTCCATGTCCTGAGAACAAGCCAGACCCAGAGGGACCCTCTTATTGCTCATGGATATGGGATCATCCAAATGTCTGTGCACCGGGCTTCTGCAGCTGCCGGTGGAGCACTGCAGGGCCTGCCTTTTAAACATCAGGCTGTGGTGCTGAAGACCCTCCACTTGCCCTTCTCAGCAAACCTGAGGCAGAGAAGTGCACACAACAGCCATTCCCAGGGCCTTCCACCTTCTGACAGCCCCCGCAGAGGGAGTGGGCTCCAAAGGCCAGGAGCCCATGCTGTGAAAACAGCATTGTCCTTCAGGGAAGGAGCGGCCAGCCCCATAGCCGCGGGGGCAGGGCTGGGGTTGGCTGCCCCACCCCCACAGCGGCCTGGATTTGGTGCAGTTGGAGGCTGCCCAGAGGAGAGGCCAGGGGACGTCTCGTGGCTTTAATGGAGAAGGATGCACGCAGCCCACAGCCTTCAAAAACGCCCTAAAGGACACATTTCACTGAGTGATCACTATGGGAAGTGGCCCTGAGCACACGGCTCTCCTCACAGTGCCCTTAGTACCAGGCACCTGAGCCTTGAGGGAGTGGCTGGTGCCCCATAAACAGGGTGTGCCACAGCTTGAGCCCAGATCCATTCAGCTGTCTTTCCAGCATCCCCTAGTCAGCACTCTCATGCCTGGAACAGCTCCCACTGTGCACAGTGCATGGAGTGGGGGGGCTCCATCCTGTGACCCTGACAGAGGCCTGCAGGTGATCTGGAACACCAGTAGCATCCAGTGGGAAAGGCCAGGTGGGCTTCACCTGGGGAGGTGGTGCTGCCTTCACAGGGGCTCCTGGGAAGCGAGGACATCCCTAGGCACAGCCTTGACTGATGGATTCTCTGTGTCTGAGCACACATCTGGGCCCAGACATGGCTTCTGTACATATCTGATTCCTCTTGAAGGTTTTACATCTACCTCAGGGCACATGTCCTGTAACTGAAGGCATCATGTGGTCAGCTCACGTCCGAAAGCTGTCCTGGGTGAAGTGAGGGAAGAGTGAGGCTGTACCATTGTCCCAGAGGGCAGGGCTGAAGCATCCTCTATAGAGACCCAGGGGGGCTGCAGCCCTAGGGCAGCTGCCAGGACAGTGAGGTGGCACCAGGCCCAGGACACACACAAGCTGCAGAAGACCTAGGAATTTACTCCTTAGGCCCCTAATTCTGACAGTTGACCACAGTGAAGTGGGGAAACACAAGGCCCCCAGAAGCCCCTGGAATGTCCCTCCTCCAAAAGACTCCAGAGAAAGTGCAGATGGCTATGAACATCAAAGATGTTAGCTCACCGTAATCAGAGCATGCAGAAAGGCTGACCAGAAGTTAAAAAGTCAGACAGTGGCTCATAATAGCCAGGACCAGCCCTCCCAGCTGTCCCTCTCGCTGGCAGGAGCATGAACTCCAGCAGCCTCTTTGGAAAACAGCTTGATATCCACCAGCGAAGGGCAGTTACTAGCAGCCGTGTCCCAGCAATTTCACTGGGGGTATGGGCCCCAGAGACACACGGTCCGAGGGCAGATAGCATGTGTCCAAGAACACCCTTAACTGAAAACCCTGGGGCATGTGGTGAGGGGACCAGGCTAACTTGGTCCTGGAGGCAGCACCACAGGGTCAGTACAAGCCAAGGACTACTGGTGCACAGCAGACAGAGAGATGCTCTGCCTGGGTACTGAGCAGAGCACCTGGGGGAGGTGTCCCTAGCTGGATTCATGTGGGATTTCAGCCACAGAGGAGAGGATGTGCTATCTGGGCAGGACACATCAGGCAGCTGCAGCCCAGAGTGGGCAGCTCTGGCTAGTCCTGTCATGAGCAGATGGAGTCGTTGGGCCTCAGGGGAGCTGGAGAGGGCAGGCTTGGAGATGAAGACGGCCAAGTTGGGTGCCAGAGCTGGGGGTTCCCAGGTCACAGAGACCACCAAGAGGCAAACGGCATTCTCCACCTCCCCGAGTCTGACGAGTACCTGCCAGCGCCTTCTGTGTACTGGCCAGGCTCAAGATTCAAAGGTGGGTGAGCCCAGTCACTGCCCAGAGGAGCACAGGTTGTGGCACCAAGGAAGACAGGGGTGTTCCAGGGAGACCTCCAGGCCTGTGTGACATCTGGACCAGAACCAGCCTAGAACAGGAAGCCCTGGAGATGAGGCAGGGGCTAAAGAGGGTGGGAGCTTTAGGGCCAGCAGGCACTAGGGGTCTGCCAGCATTGGGGAAGGGGAGTCTCAGTCGACCCAATTGGAGTTTCATGTCAGCAAGCGTCCTGTTAGAATATCCCAAGGCTGGCTCAGTGCCTGTAGCACAGAGGTTATGACGCCAGCCACATACACCAAAGTTGGCGGGTTTGAACCCAGACCAGGCCAGCTAATCAACAATGGCAACTGTAGGCTCGGCACCTGTGGCTCAAGTGGCTAAGGTGCCAGCCACATACACCTAAGGTGGTGGGTTCGAATCCAGTCCGGGCCCGCCAAACAACAATGATAGCTGCAACCAAAAAAAATAGCCAGGCGTTGTGGCAGGTGCCTGTGGTCCCA
>NW_003852470.1:436252-446524 GCF_000181295.1 Otolemur garnettii | reverse complement strand
AAAAAAAAAAGAAAACAATGGCAACTGTAACAACAACAAAAATAGCTGGGTGTTGTAGTGTGCACCTGTAGTCCCAGCTACTTGGGGGGCTGAGTAAAGAGAATCGCTTAAGCCCAACAGTTTGAGGTTACTGTGAGCTGTAAGGCCAAGGCACTCTACTGAAGGCAACATAGTGAAACTATGTCTCAAAAAAAAATAAGGAGGGGGCGCCTCCTGGGGCTCTAAGGGGTAGGGCACCGGCACCACATGCCTGAGGTGGTGGGTTCAAACCCAGCTCTGGCCAAAAACTGCCCCCAAAGAAAGAAAATCCCAAGGCTGAAAAAGTCCATTGGTTATAAGAGAGTATATTTGAAACATGAAAAATGATAGATAGGTTTCCATGAAACCTCAGCTCAAAGTCTGCCTGGGAGGTTCCCCAATGCAGGGACCCTTTGCCATTCCTGGGTGGGAAGCTGCCCTGCCCTGTGGACCCAGGAGCCAGCTGGTGTGTCACTATTACCCCTGGGGTCACATCCGCCTGCCTTACCACATCCCTTCTCCCACAATTGCAAGGTGGGGACGAGAGTTGGGTGGTCTTCG
Organism: Otolemur garnettii; assembly: GCF_000181295.1. Taxonomy (NCBI): domain Eukaryota; kingdom Metazoa; phylum Chordata; class Mammalia; order Primates; family Galagidae; genus Otolemur; species Otolemur garnettii. The sequence goes on along the minus strand of NW_003852470.1, from coordinate 445,945 downwards.
CCCATAGACCCACAGCCACCTTGAGTCAGAGCAGGGTAGGAGACGCAGTGACCCTAAGACTGGGCTGTGAAAACCCCCCAGGCCTGCCTGAAGAGCATGATCTATAGCCTGTGGACAAATCGTGTTGGCAGGAGCAGGGTGGGAGCTATGATGCCCCAACCTGCCAAGGGTCCTTGTGGTGACCAGAGCTGGGCTGGCTTTGCTATTCATAGCACATCACCTCCCTCTGAAATGTCTGTCACGGCCCTGTTAAGCTCTTGTCAAGACCCCCTCAGGGCCCCGCACCCTAGCTGACGCCTCCTGGCTTCCCTGTGGGACTGGATCTGCCTGGTGGTGAGGTGGGCCACGGGATCCCCCTGAAGGCAAGTGCAGGAGTGAAGAGGGTTACTGCCACAGGGCCCCATGAACCGGGGAGCCCACCCTGAGAGAACTATCTATGTCTCACCCAGCTCCCCTTTCAGCTCTGTCCCTGGCACTAAAGCCGGTCTGTTGCTCCCATGTGCCCTACTTCGACCACTGTGCATTTGGGCAGGGGAGGGTCACTGCTCCTGTGGGCCCAAGTAGGATGGAAGTCGCAGGGCCTGGAGCCCTCAGCATGTGACAAGGCCCCTGTGTGCCAGGGCAGTCAGCCCCACCTATGTGAGCTGAATCCCAGAACAGTTGGAGTCGGCGTGGCTGAGACTATTCTGTCCGAGGGTGGAAGCCTCAGCCACAGACCCCATGGAGTCCACTCCTACAGCCATACAGAGAAAACCCTGCCAAATTTAAGCACTCCCACCTCTGGCAGTAGGGGTTGCAGGGTCCAGCCTCTCAGGCGGAAAGGGCTCGCCATCACCAGGCGTCTTCCTGAGGCCTGAGCAGAAGGTGGTCCTGCCAGCAGAACACCTGATCTGGGTCCCCCGTGGCAGCACATTCATCACCCACTATGTGAGCAGGCTGGAATTGGGACTGGCTCAGATTCAATGTAACAGGCTGGCTTCATTCCCCCCTCAACAGCTCAAATCCATGGTGTTTCTGGAGTTGTTTGTTACTTTATTTAGCACATGCCTGTGTGTATTTGCATGCACATGTGTACGTGAGACAGGGACTCAACTGTGTGCAACCATGTGCATGGTGTGCAGGTGCACTGTTGTGTGTACATATGTGTGCAGGTGTGATACATACATATGTGTGTGCAGACAGGGCCCAAGCACCCCTGCAACCAGGCCCATGCACACTCCTGAGACCTCCAGGTTCCCCTGAGTCATGAGGAGTCTCAGCAGTACAGAAAGGGCTATAGATTGAATGCAAATCAGAAAGACCTTTTCTCAATCAGGAAACCCAGGAACACTGCATGGAGATTCCTGCCATGGAAGGAGCTAGTCAGGCTGGGAAGTGATACCATCATGCCCCTCCCTGCCAGGCAGGCGGGATGGTCCCTGCTGGAGGGCTGGCACCCAAATGCCATTGCCTGAGTGTCTCTTTCCTTGGCTTAAGCCTTTTGTGCCTTCACCTGTGGTTGTGGGGGCTTGGTGCAATACTCACTTCAGGTGGGGGAAATTCTAGGATGGGAGTCACTTTTTTTTGTTATTGTTGCAGTTTAGCTGGGGCCGGGTTTGAACCCGCCACCCTCGGTATATGGGGCTGGCGCCCTACTCACTGAGTCATAGGCGCCACCCAGGAGTCACTTTTTAGTTTCTAGTGGCTTGGCTGTGCTGGAGGGGCACACATCCTAGCTTAGATGTCCAGCCATTATTTCACATCCTAGCTTAGGTGTCCAGCCTGCTCCTGGCCACATCCACACACTCCGGGCTGCAACCCCAGCCAGGCTCCTCAAACCTCCAGCTCTTGTTGGGTGGTGGCACAAACATGCAAGCTCACTGAGGTGGTGGCCCTGGCACCACAGGCCTGGAGAGGGTCTGGAACCCAGAGCGTCTGGTGTGTGCATGTGGGTGTATACATGTGGGTCTATGTATGAGTGTGTACTGAATGTGAGTATGGGGGGATGTGGGGCTGTGTGTGAGAAAGTGTAGGTAGTTGGTTTGTGTGAATGTGGTTGCACACTGTGTGTGGATATATGTGAGAGTGTGTATGAGTAGGAGTGTGGGTGTGGGCATGTGTGTGTGAAACGTGTATGTGAAGTTATTTGCGTGAAGTGGACAGAAACATTGGAGCCTGCATGTGCCTGGGCATTGGTGTCTTAGTATGTAGGTGAATGCATGTGTGAGTCAGTGTATGTTGGCATGTGTCAATGTGTGGATGGGTGCGTGTGTACACACATGAAAATGTCATGCGTTAGGTGGGATATTGTATGCCCATGAGTGTATGATGGGTGTGTGTACACTGTGTGTGCAGGCAGACATCCTGATCACAGGTGAGCTCTCAGAGTCAGGAGGTGAGGCCAAAGTGGGGAGGCCTAGGCGGTCTGGCCATGCAGAGGGACCCACTAAGACAGGGTCAACTGGAGCCACACCTGGGCAGCTCTGACCACTGGGTTGTGAGCCTGTGGCATTGGAGTGTCACCAAGATCAATTGTCTCAGCCGGGCATGAGTTTTCTGGCTCCAGCCAAGCTTCTGAGAGGGGCTGTGCTCCCTGCTCCTTGAGCAGACACCTGCTCTGGGCAGCACGCAGCAGTTCCACCAGATGTCCCACAGCTCTTAAGTCCACCAACAGCCAGACAACGAGACTTTGCCCCAAACCCTTCCCCAGCATAACAGCAGCACTGCTGAGCCATTCTCAGAGAATTCCTCTCAGCACTGGGGTGCCCGGACAGGGCGGTGCTGCTGGGGTCACACCGGGCCTCTCTTGGCAGGAAAATGTATCTCTGGCCGACATCCTCTCCCTGCGGGACAGCGGCCTCAGTGAGCAGGAGGCCTGGGCCGTGTGCCTGGAGTGCAGCCTGTCCATGCGCAGTGTCGCACATGCAGCCATCTTCCAGACGCTGTGCATCACGCCTGACACCCTGGCCTTCAACACCAGCGGGAACGTGTGCTTCATGGAGCAGCTTAGCGGTGAGGCCGCGGGTGGGGCAGCTGCCAAAGAGCACAGGGCACGTGGGCTGGGCTGGGCTAGGTGGGAATTGCCAGGCTGCTCCTGCCTCACACCCTAAGGGGAAACGCCACTCCTAGTCCCCTGGGCCAGGCCTAGTGGCCCTGCAGGGCGTGGACGTGCCACCTCCAAGGTGAGGCTGGCCTGCCCCTGTGGGCAGCCTCAGTTTGCTTCTGGAAGCCCCAAAGTCCTGTGTGCTCCCACCTTGGAGCAGTTTCCCATGCTTACCATTGAGCTGCCTCAAATGCTTAAAACACCTGGGGGTCAGCCAGATCAGAAAGGGAGGACGAAGCTCCCGCTGGCCACGGTGTACTTCCTGGTGAGTGAATGGAAGCCTTCTCTTTCCTTCCTCAAGATGACCCCGAGGGCGCTTTTGTCCCCCCGGAGTTCGATGTGACCGGAAACACCTTTGAGGTAAGTGTGGCAGGTGGATATGCTGAGCCCCTTCAAGGTCACTTTGGGGTCCTTTCACCTTGCTGTTAACTCCAGAAAGGCGTAACCTACCACTGGGGCTGGGGCAGGGGGCTGTCACTGGGGCGCACCCACCTCTGTCCACCGCTGGGGTCATGCATGGGCAGCCCAGTGATGGCTCTGTGTTTGAGAGCAGTGGCTTTGGACATGTCTGTCATTATAATAACTTTACATTGTGACTTCTGGGATGCAGTTATACCACATGTAACATATCAAAAGTCCCTCAAATTACCAGTGATGATGGGCAGGCACCATGGTTCCTCTGAGGGGCTTGGCAGGTGTGTCTCTCTCAGTGCCCTGAGGAGACCTGCAGCCTCCAGGTGGCAAGTCCTGAGCTCTGGTGGCCGCCACCCTCACAGCTCCAGAGCCTGAGTCTTGAAGACTACCTGAAGTGACTGCTCCCAGGCACACTCCACCCACCCCAGGGCATAGCCCCAGGGCCACTGCATCAGAGCCACAGCTGCCCATATGGGCATCTGCTCAGCTGTGCCCAGCCCTCAGACTCAGACTCTGTCCATCTGAAGCTGCCTGTCCATCCATAAGGACCTGTCTGTCCATTGGGTAGAGAGAGAATGGCCCATCCACAGTGCCACCATCATGAAGCTCACAGTCCCATAGGATAGCAGAAAATATAAATCAAATGCTAACAGATAAATGTGCAGTGACAAACTCAGAACTCTTCCCAGGGAAGCCTTGGTGTCATTAGCTTAAATTTGACCTTGGAGTAAGAGTTGTGGGCCTGACCTCTGTGCTTACTTTCACTTAAGTGAGTGTGAGCTCACGCCCCAGAGACTGATGTCCAGCGCCCTGTCAGGTCTACAGAGCTGGAGCCCCACTGCTCAGCTTATTGGACCTCAAGGGTCTGAAATCCCAGCCCTCAAAACCCCTGGCTTGTGCCAGTTCTCACCTGGTTCATGCATGGATTCAACATTTAAATGCATTTCTGGGCCCATGACCCAGGCCAAACAGATGGCCAAGACCTCTTTCCACCCGTGCCCTGCCATGATGGGACCTAGCCTGTGTCTGCACCCCTTTTTGTTTTTATCTCACTGTTGTGTATCCTCAAAAGTGATACTATTTCAAGTGTGTGATTTTTAACTTTCCGAAAAGAGTACCAGGCTACATGTAGGCCTCTGGGAATCCCTTGACACGCTCACTGCCACAGGGATGATGTTCCGCTGGTGAAACACCACGTTCAACCCACCTGCTTGTCGTGGGTGCTGTCGCAGAGAGAGAGAGAGAGCCGTGTGTGTGTCCCCAGGTGTGTTCTGGCATGTGCACCAAGCACGTACTCCCCCAAGTTTCTCCTGGGCAATGGGTTCTTCAGATGCCCCCACCTGTGCACCACTGACAGGTGTGCGTGACCCCGTGGGTGTGGCAGGGTTGGGATCTGCCAGCAGGATACGCCAGGCTGTGTTTCTGCGCTGTGACGTGGGAGAAGGGCTGTCTTTGGTCAAGACCCATTTTCTAGTCAACTGGGCTTCCTTTGCTGGTGCAGAAACTCTCGTCCCTGTTGTCGGGTTCGGGAATGCCACCTCCAGTGTGGTCTTCCCAGTACTTTCTTTAAATAAGTGGTTTCCAAACTTTTTGGTTTCAGGACCCTTTTTCATTCCTAAAAATAGAGATCCCTCATGAGCTTTGGTTTATGTGGGTTCTATCTCTTAGTATTTACTATAAGAAAAAACTAAGAAATCAAAAGATATTTAACTATTAATTCATTTTAAAATTACAACAGTAATCCTGTTGTGTATTAACATAGCATATGTTATGAAAAATATTGTTTTTCCCCAAAAAATTCATGAGAAGAGTGGCATTGCTTTACATACTTTTTGTTTTTTCTTTTTTTGAAACAGAGTCTCACTATGTCGCTCTTGGTAGAGTGCTGTGGCATCACAGCTCACAGCAACCTCAAACTCTTGGGCTTAAGCGATTCTCTTGCCTCAGCCTCTCAAGTAGTTGGGACTACAGGGGCCCACCACAATGCCAGGCTATTTTTTGTTGTGGTTGTCATTGTTTAGCTGGCCTGGGCCTAGTTGGAACCCGCCAGCCTCAGTGTATGGGTCTGGCACCATAACCACTGTGCAACCGATGCTTAAGCCTGCTTTATATACTCGTAAATCTTCCTGATGTCTGGCTTAATGGAAAGCAGCTGGGTTTCCACAGCAGTGTCTGTGTTACTGTTCCATGACATCACACATCACTCTCTGCTGAGAGAGAACAAAGTGGACAGGCAAGTGACATCTCAGTGCTGTCGAGAGAGCCGTGCAACCTCTCAGACACACACTAGGAAAAGCCGCCTGCAGGTATCTATTGATGAAAAAGAGCTTCTCAATTTTAATTAGGCAAGTTGATTCGTGCTTCTTTCCTTGTCAGGGTTTTGTGTCTTCTTTTTTGAGACAGGAGCCTCAAGCTGTCCCCCTGGGTAGAGTGCCATGGCATCTCAGCTCACAGCAACCTCCAACTCCTGGGCTCAAGCGAGTCTCCTGCCTCAGCCTCCCAAGTAGCTGGGACCACAGGCGCCCACCACCACGCCCGGCTATTATTTGGTTGCAGCCGTCATTGTTGTTTGGCGGGCCCAGGTCTGGATTCGAACCCGCCACCTTGAGGGTACGTGGCTGGCGTCTTAGCCACTTGAGCCACAGGCGCCGAGCCAGGGTTTTGTGTCTTAAGAAACTTTCCCAATCTCAAGGTCCAACAGATATTCACTGACATTTCCCACCAAGCATTGTCAGTTTTTGCTTCACATTTGATCCACCTGAAGTTCATTTGACATTAAAAAAAAAAAAAAATTCAGCCAGGCTCAGTTGCTCACACCTGTAATCCCAGCACTCCAAGAGGTTGAGGCAGGAGGATCCCTTGAGCAAAGGAGTTCAAGACCAGCCCAAGCAAGAGCAAGACCCTGTCTCTATTAAAAATTTAAAATTAGCTGGATGTCCTGGTGTGTACCTGTGGTCCCAGCTACTCAAGAGGCTGAGGCAAGAGGATCACTTAAGTCCAGGAGTTTGAGGCTGCTCGGACTTGTCAGCACTCCAGCGTGGGTGACAGAACAAGACTCTGTATCAAAAAAATTTTTTTTACTAAGGAGTTTTAGAGTTTATTACATTTATTCTCAAGAATTTGATGTTTTCTGATTTTATTTTAAAATCAATAGTCTGGCTCGGTGCCTATGGCTCAAGTGGCTAAGGCGCCAGCCACATACACCTGAGCTGGCAGGTTCGAATCCCCAGCCTGGAACTGTCAAATAACAGAGAGCCCATGAGGCAGCCCTGGGCTCTGTGTGACGACAATGACGGCTGCAACCAAAAAATAGCCGGGTGTTGTGGCGGGTGCCTGTGGTCCCAGCAACTTGGGAGGTTGAGGCAGGAGACTCGCTTGAGCCCAGAAGTTAGAGGTTGCTGTGAGCTGTGATGCTATGGCACTCTACCCAGGGTGACAGCTTGAGGCTCTGTCTCAAAAAAATAAATAAATAAAATCAATAGTCTGCTTTTTAATTATATTTTCTGCTTGTTACTAGTCTATAGAAATACAATTCACTTTACCATCTTAATTTTATATCCCGCCATTCTTGCTGATTTTTTTTATTATTTCCAATAACTTGGAAATAATAGATTATAGATTCCTTTAGATTTCCTAGTCAAATCACTGGTAAAAATCTGGCCTCACCCCCCAGTGGTCGTGCTCACTTTCTCCGTTCCTCTCTCACCCTTTGGAGCCCCAGCTCCCAAGAAGCAGAAAGGCGTCCCAAGTGGGCACCACCTGGAGGAGTTACCCAGACCTAAAGAGTCCTTCCCACCTTCCGCCCCAGAGGGACGTTCATGGCCATGTGGTCCCTGTGCGGCTGAGCTTTTTGTGCTATGTATGTCGTCTCTAGGAAATGCTGCTTCTGCATCTTTTGAAGTGATTGCACTATTTTTTATTAAGATTTTAATATTTACATATTTATTTTCTATTATTAAATCACTCTTTCCTACTTAGAAAAGCTTAGACTGTCTAAGAGTCTTGTCTTTCTCACCCACTGTTACATTTACTAGTGCTCACTGTGGGCTTTGTGCGTGTTTTGAGCGGGGACTGGCCAGTTTTCTGTTCTGTGGACGTTTTGATGGGTGCCAGCCTGGGGCTTGTTCTAGCCCCATGTGAGCTCTTTCTTTCTCTGCCTTGTGTATATAAGTCTTTTCCTCAGAGTCTGCTGAAACTCATTTACAAAGCCATCTGTTTTCTTGGAGAAAAGATTTTTAATTACTGTTCAATTTTTTTCTTTTTTTACTGCTCAATTTTTAATAGTTACAGGGCTAATCTGCATTCCTTAGTCAGCTTTGGGTCTGAAGTCAGCGCTGTCTTCCCTTCTCTTTCTCCTTCTCCTTAGCTTTTCCAGAGCCCCGTCTGCCCTGTGACCGACCCTCCCGAACGCTGGTGTTTTCTCACTTCTCACCCTCCTTTCCCTGCACTGGTTTTCAGTAGCCCACTCAGCCCATTCGCTTTCTGCACCTTTTGCTTTCTGGCGCTGGCGTCAACACTTAGGCTATGGGTTCCCTGTCACACAGTTGGGAGTGTTCTGTGACTTTCCCTGTAGCGTCTACGTTATTATGTGCTTCTAAGTGTTTTTCATTTCTCCCAGGATTTCTTCTTTAGCTCTTGTGTTGTTTTGCAATGTCAATGGATTATTTTTTTTCTTGCTTTTATTGAGATATACACGTAGGAAATACGTCTGCACAACATGTGGCCTCATGAACCTTCTCAAATGCATTCAGGTCACTGAGAAGAGCAGCACTAGCCTCACGTGCCCCAGGGTGACACTCTCCAGACAAAGGGAGGTCCTGCTTTCTGCCTCCAGTGAACAGACTTGTGCAGCGCTGGTCCTGTGTCTGGCTCCTTCTGTGTAACATGTGTCACATTCACCATGCCATGTGTGACCATGGGTCCATCATGCCACGTGTGGCCTCAGGAGGGCACTTGTTCTGAACAATTGTTTCTGAACTTCTGAACACACTGGGGCTCCCTGTCTTTTTCTTTCTCTTTTTAATTTCTGACTCGATAAAATTGTGGGTACAGTGCTGCCCGTGTGTCCTGTCATTTGAAGTTTGTCAAGGTTTTCTTTGTTGTGAGGAGAGTCACGTTCCTCATCCTGGGCTCTCTGTGTGACTCCAGCCTGTTCACAGTGGTCGGATCTCCATGGCTTTCTTGCCCCACTCACCCTGTGAACTGCCAAGATGGGAGCATTGACACCCTGGCCCTCTGGGGATGATGGTCCTCCTGGGAGGAGGTACTGTGTCCCTGCCACTTGCAGAGATCACTGCCTGGACACAAGCCGCTGATTTCCCGACGCTGAACCCTTGGTGCCCAAGCTGTATAGGGAGGGGCTCAAGCAGGGGCCACCACACTGGTGCAGGGTCCATGGTAGGGGGAGCTGCCATGGACCTGGAGGCCTGCAATAGTGAGCAGGGCCTGCATCTTTGTACCTCACTGGGCTCTTCTTCTGTATAAGATACATCTCTGGAAGCCCCAAGACATCTCACGCTCTGCTCAGGAAGCCCCAGGGGCCTACCTTGGTTGGCCCCCACCCCACAGGGTTCAGGGGTCCCAGCTAGAGTGAGCTCGGTTGTCCCCCACTGCTGGAGTGTCTGCTTGTCATTGGTCCGCAGACGTGTGCTCAGCAAGTATCCAGGCCCATAGAGAACAGAGTAGATGGGATCCTGCCTCATGGCAGCCACAGTCTACACCAGGGGCAGAACTGGCCGGAGCCAAATGGGACCTGAGCATGGGTACAGAAGTCACCGGGGCCTTGTTTGCACCCTAGGCCCCCAGAGGCCACTGTGGGAAAGCAAAGTTGGGAGCTGAGGATGAGGACAGAGGGAAGGGCTGTGAGAGAGCAGGAGACTGGTGCGTTGGTGTTCAGGGTCGGTGTCAGCCAGCAGCCAAGTTGTCACGTTTTCAAAATATAGGAGATGGACAGGTGGGTGTGCAGACAGATATGTGAGTGGGTAGATATGTGAGTAGATACATATGTGTGAGTGGGTAGATATGTGAGTAGGTAGATATGTGAGTGGTTAGATATGTGAGTGGTTAGACGTGTGAGTAGGTAGATATGTCAGTGGGTAGATGTGTGAGTGGGTAGATGTGTGAGTAGGTAGATATGTGAGTGGTTACATGTGTGAGTGGTTAGATGTGTGAGTGGGTAGATGTGTGAGTGGGTAGAT
>NW_003852470.1:430902-431844 GCF_000181295.1 Otolemur garnettii | reverse complement strand
TGTGAGTGGGTAGATGTGTGAGTGGGTAGATATGTGAGTGGGTAGATATGTGGGTGGGTAGATGTGTGAGTGGGTAGATATGTGAGTGGGTAGATGTGTGAGTGTGTTGATATGGGTAGATATATGAGTGGGTAGATTTGTGGCTGGATGGGTACATGGCCCAGTTCCAGGGTACCTGGAGGGAAACAGAGGAGGTGAGGGCAGGAGTGGACATGCCAGCCTCCCTGACAGCTGTGGTGCAGAGTGAGGCTCTCTTCTCAGGGTGGAGGATGTGCTGCTTGGATGCCTGTCCTCTGTGCTATAGTGTGGTGTGTGTCATGGACACATATGTGACCACAGTGTGTGTTTTGGATGTACTGTGCAGCATAGTGTGTGTTGTGGGCACACTGTGCACTGTGGTGTGTTATGGACACATGTGTGACCATAGTGTGTGTTGTGGTCATACTGTATAACATAGGGTGTGTCGTGGGCACACTGCACTCTGGTGCGTGTCATGGACACATGTCTGACCACAGTGTGTGTCGTGGATGTACTGTGTAACATATTGTGTGTCGTGGGCACACTGTACTGTGGTGCATGTCATGGACACATATGTGACCACAGTGTGTATCATAGATGTACTGCATAACATAATGTGTGTCATGGGCACACTGTGCACTGGGGTACATGTCATGAGCACATATGTGTACCACAGTGTGTGTCGTGGATGTACTGTGTAATATAGTGTGTGTCGTGGGCACACTGTGTACTGTGGTACACGTCATGAGCACACGTGTGTACCACAGTGTGTGTCGTGGATGTACTGTGTAATATAGTGTGTGTCGTGGGCACACTGTGCACTGTGGTACATGTCATGAGCACACATGTGTACCACAGTGTGTGTCGTGGATGTACCGTGTAACATAGTGTGTGTTGTGGGCACACTGCACACTGTGGTGCATG
>NW_003852470.1:379009-430882 GCF_000181295.1 Otolemur garnettii | reverse complement strand
GTACCGTGTAACATAGTGTGTGTTGTGGGCACACTGCACACTGTGGTGCATGTCATGAGCACACATGTGTACCACAGTGTGTGTCGTGGATGTACTGTGTAACATAGTGTGTGTCATGGGCACACTGTGTACTGTGGTGCATGTCATGGACACATATGTGACCACAGTGTGTATCATAGATGTACTGTGTAACATAATGTGTGTCGTGGGCACACTGTGCACTGTGGTACATGTCATGAGCACACATGTGTACCACAGTGTGTGTCGTGGATGTGCTATGTAATATAGTGTGTGTCGTGGGCACGCTGTATACCGTGGTACATGTCATGAGCACACATGTGTACCACAGTTTGTGTCTCGGATGTACTGTGTAACAGTGTGTGTCGTGGGCACACTGTGTACTGTGGTGCTTGTCATGGGCAATTGTGTGTATCACAGTGGATGTACTGTGTGCATGTCATGGAGGTACTGTGTAACATAGGGTGTGTCGTGAGCACACTGTGTAACATGGTATGTGTCATGAGCACATGTGTGTACCACAGTGTGTGTCATGGAGGTACTGTGTAACATAGGGTGTGTTGTGGGCACACTGTGTACCATGATACATGTCATGAGCACACGTGTGTACCACAGTGTGTGTCATGGAGGCACTGTGTAATATAGTGTGTGCCGTGGGCACACTGTGCAGTGTACATGTTTATGGTATGGTGTGTATAGGGGTAACACATATACTATGATGGCATGGACACACATGTGTGGTACAGTGTGTGTCTTGGGCACCTATCCACCTATCTGTGCTATGACAGGTGTTGTGGGCACACGGTACTGTAGTGCATGTTGTGAGGACATGTATGTGGTATGGTGCATGTTGTGGGCACACAGTGTACTATGGTGTGTGTCATGGGCACACCTCAGGTGAGTTCAGGGAGGGCACCCAGGTGCCCACAGCATGGCGGCTGGCCCTATTCCTATAGGTCGGTGGTGCCTGTTACCACCACTTTCCTGCTGGTCACTGCAGCACTGCGCTGCCTGTAGGGACCTAGAGGGGGCGCCAAGCTCACCCCAGTGCAGCAGAATCCATGCAAGGTCTGGGGAAGGGACATCCACTCTAAAGAGACCCCAGAGGGCATCTTTCCTGAAAAGAAAGGCAGAGGTGCCCTGTGGCCCTGTATCCCACTGTGATGGTGCCAATGGAATGGCCCTTGTGGCAGGTGCCCATAGCAGAGAACATGTGAGACAGGGTTTCCTAATAACCAGACCCAGCTGTTGTGCACAAGTGGCAGTCGTCCCCTAAGGATGCCCGCTGCTGACAGCCAGGCCCAGGTGTGGAAAGCTGGCTCTGTGTCCAGCTACCCAGTCGGGTGCTGCAGGAACTTGTGCCTTGGTGCCTTCCCAATGCCTTCGTGGCTCCGTCCATTTAGACTCTGGCCAGTCGGTGCCAGACCCCCACCCCCCAAGGCACAGAGCATGGATGGATAGATTCCCGGTAGTCAGTGCCAAGTGGGCAGGGCACACTGGCCACAGAGGCTGCACCCAGGCCTGGAACTTCAGTGGAAACTGAGAGAATAAAAGACTCCAGAGCCAGCTAAAAACAAAGTGCATCCCCAAAGCAAATGCCTGCCCTTGGCTGGTAACTACCATTAGGAATAAAATCAAAATGTACCACTCACAGTATTAACACCAGCAGACACCGTAGGAACTCCAGGCAGTGGAGATTTGGCAGCAAGGACAGGGGCACAGCCAGCCACAGGCGTCCTATGGAGACTGACAGGGACCTCTGAGGACAGGCCACACACACAGCGGCATCGTGCATGGCACAGCCACTGTTTGTCAGCTGAAGAAGAAGTGCACCAGAGGGAGGCGCTATCTTTGGGTGTAGAGATGCTGCTTTGGGGAACAGTCAATCCATCTCTGGTGAACATAAAAAGCCGTTGCAGTTACAATGGAATCTCGGTCATTTGGGAGCTTCTGTTCTGAACAGGAATGGGAGAGCTTATACGTGGGTGTTTATCTTTTTAAATCTAACAAATTTGAAAATAGATAAACTATTTTGGAAAGAAAAACAAAATGAAGGGTAACTTGTCCTCCAGATAGTAAGTACACAGTGGAGCTGCTGTCATTAAAATGGCACAGTCCCGATATCGGGGAATGAGGCGAGGACCAGCCAGCAAGAGGGGCAGGAGGGCCAGGCCCAGGGACCTGGCACGGGAGGACAGTTTTTCATAGGTAGTGCCAGCATCTTCGGGGTGCCCCCAAGCTCACACCCACAGCATGCCAGCATGGAGGCAGACTTCAAATGAATCAGGGCTAGAGATCTTAAATTATAAAAGTATTAGCAGAGGCCAGATGTGGTGGCTCATGCCTGTAATCCTTGCACTCTGGGAGGCCAAGGTGGGTGGATCACCTGAGCTCAGGAGTTCGAGACCAGCCTGAGCAAAAGTGAGACCTCATCTCTTAAAACTAGTTTGGCACTGTGGTGGGCACCTGTAGTCCCAGCTACTTGGGAGGCTGAGGCGGAAGGATCTTTTGAGCCCAGGAATGTGAGGTTGCTGTGAGCTATGATGCCACAGTACTCTACCCAGGGTAACAGAATGAGAATCTTGTCTCAACAACAACAACAAAAAAGTATTAGTGGAAACAAAGGAAACCTTTTTTATTGCTTGGGGCACAGAAGGCCCCAGGAGGCAGCTGAAGCACAGAGATGGCAGCTGTCACTGTCACAGGTGCTGCAGGGGGCCAGAAGACACGTGAGGTTACTGGATGCACAACCAGCATTGGACCAGGGCCACCATGGCAGGGCACGCACGGCAGACGGCCACTTGGTCCAGAAAGCAACAAATCCGTGAATGGGCATTTGGTGGAAAAACTTAGAATTGCAAGTTGACAAGGACAAGTGTATGGTCTCATTCATGATCATGAAACACAGACTGAGTCATACTAGGTCCTGCTATAGACTGGCTATGTCAGAGAACCAGAGCACCGTGTGGAGCGGGACCTGGCCAGGGCAGGGTGTTTGCGCGACTCAACAGCAGCTGACCTGGGAGCACCCTGGGCCCAGAACCCGACTCCTCTATACAGCACGAAGCACAGAGATTCCCACACAGAATGTCCTGACACATCAGCTACATCAGCTGAACACTGAGAAGGGTGCCAGTACTGGGGCTGGGCCCTCATGCACCTGAATACACTGTTGGGACTCCCAGGGGATTGGAGCCCAGCTCAGGCCCACCAAGCATCTTTAAGGACTCTCACACGTGCCTGGACACGCAGTTGGGGCTCCCAGGGGGTCAGAGTCAGCTCAGGCCCTCCATGTCTCTTTAAGGACTCTCAGAGTGTGGGCAGGTGGCAGGCACCCCAATGGGCCGGGAGAACCACAGGGCTGGCAACACAGTGGCCATTGTGCTCTGACCTGAGGTGCAAGGTGGGGACTGCAGGGCCAGACCATGTGCAAGCCAAGCCTCGAGGGGGTCCCTGGAAGGTGTCGGGGTGCAACCAGCAAGGGCTATGGAAGACACCAGCAGCCTATACCCCACAGGCCTTTAGGACATGGGGCAGGGTACAGAGAATTCCCCACTCAGGGTGTGGGGCCATGTGTGCGGGAAAAGCTGTGAAAGAATTGAAGTGCAGAGTGAGGGCCTCAGGAAAGGGAAGGCAGGGCCTGGTTGCCACCAACGCGGGCTAGGGCTGGAGCACCTTGCCCTCTTAGCCACGGGGCCCTGGGGGGAGGGTCTCATTCTTCCTGGGATGCTTTTTATCTTATGCAAAGAGAACTTCTTTGGAGAAAAAGGTGTTTGTGGCAGAGCCAGTGACTCTGGGCGTGCCAGGCCTGAAGGGCCACACTCATGGAGAGAGGCCTGTGAGAGACAGGGCAGGGCAGGCAGCTGGTCCTGGGCTCTCCAGACACAGAGCTTCCGGTGAGAACTGGACAGTCTGCAGGGCATTCTGTGTAGGCCTTACAGCCAGCTGCAGAGGTGGCTCATCTGCGAAAGATCAGAGGGAAGGCCTAGGCCGCGTGGACCAGACCAACAGCCATTCCAGGTCCTACAGTAGACACCAGGGGCTGTATGAGGGACTAGCCTCACCTCTGGAAGGGAGTGTGGTGCAGTGGGGGCCCCAGCTTGTGTTCTGGGTCCACACATATGCTGGGACCAGCCTCCCTGGGCTCCACTCCTGCTGGTGACATGGGACAGAGAAGCCATGTGTGCTGCTCCAGGATAACACTGGCCAGGCTACCCTTAGAGCCCCCGCAGGCTCCAGGGAGAATCTCCCCCACTCCCTTCGTCTCCCTGACACCCTGAAGGAAGCTGGTCCTGGGGAGCAGGGGAGAGGACAGGCCTAGGCCCAGCTAGGCAGGTGCCCACACTGACACTCCTCTCTCCTGCATGATGACCCTCCCTCCCTCACTAACACCTCTCCTTCCCTCACTGATGCTTTTACCTCCTGCAGGCACACATCTACTCCCTGGGCGCCACGCTGAAGGCCGCCCTCGAGTATGTGGCGGAGCCCGCTCTAGAACCCAGGCTGAGCCACGACCTGGATGTGCTGCTGGGCCAGATGCAGGCGGAGGACCCCAGGGACCGGCCTGACCTGGAGGTAAATGTGCGGCTGCGCCCTCACCTTCCTGAGGCAGAGCCCCAGCCTCCCACTACCACGTGTACTGTGCATGTGTGCACACATGCACGATCATGGACACACATGCACGCACACGTACCGGCCGCACTGCCTTCTGGGAGTGAAGACCTGATTCCCCAGAGAACACTTTTGTTGCTAGCCATGGGCTTACAACTATTGCAGGCCAAACAGGGTCACCTGGCCCCTGCGAGTCCGGGACGCTTTGCCTTTTACAACAGAAAATGGGCAGGGCGGGCAGTGGCAAGCCCTGGGGACTATGGTGTCCCAGAGGACAGCCCCCCACGACCCCCCTGCCTGTCCGCAGAGCATCATAGCGCTGTGCCAGGAGAAGATGCAGCTGGCGTCCTCCTGCCGCCTGTGCCAGAGCCTCTCTGCTGCGGGGAGGAGGGTGCTCTCCATCGAGTCCTTTGGAGCACTGCAGGGTGAGCACTCCTGGGTCCACATGGGTGTGTGTGCACGTGCACACGTGATGTGTCTACACATACGCTTCTGCAGTGCTATGTGCATTGCACACATATGCATGTGCATAGGAGGGTTCACACTTATAAACATGCACATGGGAACACATGTAAACCTGTGCACATACCCACTCAGTTTGCACACCCATTGACACAGATCACATGCACACTCACATTCATCCTAATGTACTCACGTACCTTAAAAACACCCACACTCGGCTCGGCGCCTGTAGCTCAAGTGGCTAAGGCGCTAGCCACATACACCTAAGGTGGCGGGTTCGAATCCAGCACGGCCCGCCAAAAACAACAACAATGGCTGCAACCAAAAAAATAGCCGGGGGCGTTGTGGCAGGTGCCTGTGGTCCCAGCTACTTGGGAGGCGGAGACAGGAGACTAGCTTGAGCCCAGGAGTTGGAGGTTGCCGTGAGCTGTGATGCCATGGCACTCTACCCAGGGGGACAGCTTGAGGATCTGTCTCAAAAAAAAAAAAAAAATCCACACTCATAATCACATGTACCCCCATACTCACACCTGCTCACAGTCATACATACATGCAAATCCATGCATGTCTATGCTTCACTCCCACATTCTCACACACATTTACACGTGCATACATGCTCACACTCATGCTCAGTGACACCTTGCAGCTTTGCAGACCCCAGGCAGTTAGACCTAAGGGTTAAGATCACATTCAGAATTGCCTGATACCAGTGTGGGTCACCTGTCCTGGCTCATGGGCTCAGTAAATGGACGTAGCAACCTCTTCCAAAGCCTGTCTGTCTGGCAACATCATGATGCCACTGCTGCTGCCACATCTTGAGTTCTCTAGGCTCATGCGGGGCCCACTGCAGTCTCAGGCTGCCTCCACATTGCCATCCACAGTGTGCAGCCCCAGAGCCTCAGGAAAGTAGCATCACCATAGCCACATGGAGCCCACAGTGTCCAGCAGGTGGCATTTCCTCCCAGACAGTGTTTGCCACGCTGTGTCCCAGGCGGGCAACCACAGAGGCACGCAGAGGGGTGCACTGTTAAGTACAGGCTGCAAGTATCCAGAGCTGCGCACCCCAAGTGTGGAGGACCATCTGCCACAGTGTCTGTGGCCAGATTCAGTTTCTTCCTTTGGGGACTATCACTATAGTGGGACAGCAGTGCCCTTTGGCTGAGATAATTAGCTGACCCAGGGCTTTCATGGGGCCGCCCAGCAGGAAGCCTGGCCTACCCTGGAGAGAGGACAGGACATGGGAGGCTGAGCTGGGCCGGGTCCTAGGGTGGCTGGAGATGCCTTTCCAGCTTGGCCATCTGCTCTGCAGTAACTATGTCTGGCTTTGTGCAGATGTTGGGGAGAACGTCTGGCGGCAGAGACCTGCTCCCAGAAGCACAGGGCCCAGGAGACCACCTGGAGACCGCAGCACTGACTCAGAGCCCCTGTCCCCAACCCCTGCAGGGCCAGAGCCAGAGACCAGCCCCCAACCCTCCACTCCCACTCCTTTGCCACACACTTCTGTGAGAAACAGTGACAGTCACACCCAGGAGGGGCTGGCCAGCCTCTGTCTGGACACTGGGGGGCCCCTGGATGAGCTGGACAGTGACCTCAGGAGGGGCCACCTGAGGAAAGTGCAGACTGTCCTTAGGCTCTTGCCCGACAGCCCGGAGGCCAGCTCTCTCCACTTGTCACTGGCCAGTGGGGAAAACCAGCTGCCCACATCCGAACTCTTCCCTCCAGACCCTGGGAAGATCTTTACAGAAGGGAAAAGTGAAGCCTGTAGCTCCAGGGCATGGCCTACATGCAGACCACGGTCTGAGCAGGACCCCACATCCCAGCTAGAGGGGGATCCCAGTGCAGACTGCAGCAGGGATAAGGGACCTGGGGGGCCAGGCAACTCGGGATGGCCTGAGGCCTCACACCCTGGCCGGAAGCTGACAGAGGACAGACCCTCACCCTGTCCCAAAGACCCTCATGAGGCAGGCCATGAGGCTTGGATGCCTAGAGGAGACAAGGGGACTCTGGAAAGAGCCGGACAGCCAGGAGCTGCTGCCACGGAGGAGGTGGGTGAGCAGGGCTCTGTGTGGGGGGCAGGTGGGCAACTGGGTCTGCCCTTCTCCAGGGCCTGGGGTGCTTTTCTTATGCAGGCAGGTGGCCTCAGCCTTCACTCTTCCATACGAATTAAGGTTTCATCAAGCACCCTGTGTTTAAAGGAAACTGTGACCACAGCTGGGGCAAGACTTTTGCCCCAGTGTGAACCCTGGACAGAGTGCCTCTCACACCCTCCCTGGAGGTGGATGCTCACCTGTAGATGACCCAGAGGGCAGCTGCACCCTCGGCCCCACCCTACAAGGCCATCCTGAGGGTTGATTTTCTTCCCCAGATCTTGGGGTTATTTCAGGGCCCTATCTCCCCAATCCTGACACTAAACCAAAACAGTGGGTACAGACAGTCCATACATCTACTTGGTTTACGAAGGACACCAGGACGTGTCCGTGCCCAAGTGGCCCCCAGTGCACCCTTAGTGATGCTGGGACTTTGTGCAGCTACTGGGACAGCCCCAAGGTAGGACCAGCCCCTAGGTCCACAGCCCCTGGTGAGGGGCAGAGGACTCTGCTTGGACCCAGCCATTCTGAGAGGTTCGGGTTGTTTGTGTCACCATGGTGGTCTGAGCAGGCTGGCCCCTTGGCCCTAGCTGAGGACACAGACCAAGCCCTGCCACTACTTGGCTATGTGGCAAGCCACCCCATTCTACATCCCCATGAGCTCCTCAGAGTGAGGACTCAGTGGCCCAAGGACCATGCTCCTTCCCACCAATCCTGTTGACCCAAAGGACACAGCACAGGACTCAAACTTTCATTCACCTCCCAATAAGCATGTCTTTGCTGGGCTTGATAACCCCACAAATGTGCCCTACCACCCTCTCTAGTACCACCTGCCACCTTCCCATGCCCAAGAGCCTCATGATCGCCCATCAGGTAAACTGAGGCACTGGCTGGCTGAGCTACCTGCTGGAGGGTAGCACCTCTGAGGGGCAGTACTGAGGTCTCAGCCTCCCAGCCTCAAGACCAAGTGGTGCTGGATGCTGGAGTTGCAACCACCTGTACCTCAGCCCCTGGCATAGGGCACAGCCCTGCAGGCATCAGGGCTGATCCAGAGCTAGGGACACTGCAACTTCACATGACACATGCAGGCCACCAGCCAGCAAGCCGGGAGAGCCACAGGGCTAAAGCTACTACACCATGGCTCGGAAAGGGGTCCTGGGAAAAAATGGCGGCCTCTGGAAACCTCCACTAAGTGTGCGCTTCTGAGGCCCATGGTTGATGGCCTTGGTCCTGGCTGTCCAGCATGGCCTCAAAGTGGAGAGCCACCTTCCTGGCTGAAGGCACTTTTTTTACTTCAGGATGTGTGTGTATTAAAATACACATAACAAAATTTATTGTTTTAACTATTCTATTGTTTGAGACAGAGTCTCACCCTGAGTAGAGTGCCCTCATGTCATCACAGCTCACAGCAACCTCAAACTCTTGGGCTCAAGTGATACTCTTACCTCAGCCTCCTGAGTAGCTGGGACTACAGGTGCCCACCACAACACCTGGCTACTTTTTCTGTTTTTAGTAGGGTCAGGGCCTCACTCTTGCTCAGGCTGGTCTTGAATTCCTGAACTCAATTGATCCTCCCACCTTGGCTTCCAGAGTGCTGGGACTATGGGCATGAGCCATGTGCTGGCCTCAAGTGCACAGTGCATTATGTGTGTCCACTCTGCTGTGCTTTCGTCAGCAATGTCCATCTCCACAATGCTTCCCTCCATTTGACCATAAGCTTTGCCCATATTAAACCCTTTCCCACACCCCCAGCCCCTAGCACCACTATCTACTCTTCATCTCTGTAAATTTGATGACTAAGAGTCTTGGAGGTCTAGAAGCCATGTGTAAATGGAGTCAGCGTCTGTCATGCTGTGACTGGCATGACAACCCCGGGATCCATCCACACCACTCATTGTCAGAACCTTCCTCCTCTCTGAGGCTAGATGATAGCCCACTATGCAAGGGGCCCCGTTGGCTCGTCCACTCGTCTGCTGATGGACACTGGGCTGATACCACCTTTTTGGCTCCTGCAACCTGCCACTGTGAACATGGGTTTGGTTTCTGAGGCACTGCCAGAACATTCTACATGCAGCACCAAGGGCTCCAGTTTCCCACATTCTTGCCAGGCTTGCTCTGATGTCAGGACACCCCTACCCCTCTGTCAGATGTGTCGGGTGGTTCTCGCCCTGTGGTGGCTGACGATGCTTCTCTCCCACAGTGGGTGTCCCTGCAGGACCTCCTGGGGCAGCTGGGCCGGCCCCTCCAGGAGTACGAGTTGTGGGCCCTCTGCCTCGCCTGCCTAGGCATGCTGCGGACGCTCCCCGAGCACCCAGGTGACGTATCTCCCCTGCCATCCTGCATGTGCCCTGCCCTCACCCATACCTAGATACCCCAGACAGCAGGGACACTGTCCACTCTGGGGCTAGGGGTAGGTGCTCACAGGTGAGCCTTCATACCAGGGTCCTACAGCAAAGAGAAATGGGGACCACACCACAGCCTGGCCACGCATTCTCAACAGGGTGACACAGTCCCCAGGAAGACACACATGGGCTTACAAAGGTGTGTGTGTGGGGGGGTGTCTAAGACATCGCACTGGTTTGTGACTCTCAAAGCTCTCAACCTGCTGGAGAGTAAGACAGGTGGACAGAACATAGCTGCATGGTGGGTGATGAAGACAGAAGTGCTGGGTAATCAGAGGGATGTAGCTATCTGGCCCCAGCATTCCTTTACCCTGTGGCCATAGCCCTCAGGCCAACTCAGGTGGGACTTGTGAACCACAAGGTAATTGACTGGGCCCCAGCCCCCTTGGAATCACCCTCTGGGGCAGTCCTCAGCTCAGGACCCTCCATTTCCAGCTCGGGGTATGACATGGGCACACAGTTGGGGGATAGGGGGCAGCTCAGAGCCCTAGCACTGTACGGCAGGCAGCCGGCCCATGTATAGGGGTACCCCACCCAGTGGAGGCTCCTTAGACCCCAGAGAGCAGGGTGGCACCCAAGCCTGCTGCTAACTACAGCTCTGTTGCAGCCTACCTGTGTCTGGACTCCGTGCTGGTGGCCGAGGACGGTGCTGTGCTCTTCGGGCCACCCCCAGCTGATGGTGGGTGTTCGGGGCAACCAGGGCAGCAGCAGCTGTGGGATGGAAGGAAGACTAAGCAGGCCCTTCTTACACAGGCTCTTATGATGCATTCTTCCTGGCTCCCGAGGTGGCAGAAAAAAGGCTGGTGACTGAGAAGGTAACTGGGTCCCCCCAAGGCCTTGCCCCAGCCCAGGGCTGCCATACCCACTTTCCATCCATGTCAGGCTCAAGAGTCGCGGGGCTGGGGCTCTGGCTGGGGCTCTGGCTGGGGTGTCCCCGACACAGCTTCTATGTGTGCTGGGCCGTGCCTCCTAGCATTCAAGAACCAAGGGCTATATCTCAGGAATATCTGTGAGGCACTCAGTAAACACGGCCATCATTAAAAGTTAAATTACACAAATTGTACATGTAATATAATTGAATAAATTACATTCAAAGCTATGGTAGACGCTCCACTCTGGGGAGCTGGACATGTGCCCACCCAGCCAGACACCCGCACACCAAGGAGCAAACAAGCCAAGAGGGTCGGCAGGGGAACAAGGAGGAGCAGCCAGAGACTTAGGACCAAGGAGCAGCACCCTCAGTGCCCTGGACTTTTTTATGACCTGTGCGTGGAGATTAGGAGCTGAAGGCAGCGCAGGGGAAACCAGCAGGCACAGGCAGCAAGGTTCCTGGGCTCTATAGCCAGAGACCAGGAAGGAGCAGGCTGACGCAGTGTCTTAGTCATGAACTGCCCTTCTCAAGCCAAACACCACAGGAAACACTATTCCGCAGCCACAGGCCAGCAAGACTGAGCTAGAACTGGGACTGGGATTCATGAGACTACAAAGAAGCACCCAAGGCCTTTACAGATGCCCCACCCCACCTGTGAGCACACCCTCCCTGCTGGGGATGTCATAGGAGGCCTGGGGGGAGCAGTAGCAAGGCCAAGAGGAGATGCTCCCCTTCCTCCAGCCAGGACCCACGCCCAGAAGTGAGGAGGACCTTCTGCCCCGTGATGACAAGGCGGGGCCCCTTCCTCCACCAGAGTGCATCAGACAGAGTAGATAAAGGGAGGTTGAAGTAAGATCTAGAGGTTTCTATCATGAAAATGCCCAGTTTCAATTAAAAATCACTTACCATATTAAGAAACATGAAGACTTCAAACTGAATGAAAAAAAGGCAACCAATAGATGCAATCTTGAGAGGACAGAAACGTTCAAAATGACTGAAAAAGATGTTAAAGCAACCATCATAAAAATGCTTCACTGGACCATTACAAAGATGTTTCAAACATGAAAAACAGGCAGTCTCAGCAAAGAAATAGAGGGTAAAAAGAAAAACCAAATGGAAATTTTAAAACTGACTTAAAAACAATGAATGGGTTTAACAGAAGAATAAAGAAAACAGATGAAAGAATTGGTGAAATGGAAGATAGAACAATAGAAACTACACAGTTAAAACACAGACAGAAAATAGGCCAAAAAAATATGACAGAGCCCTATGAACTTGTGGGACTATAACAAAATATGTGATAGTCCTGTCATCAAAATCCCAGAAGGAGAAGAGAAAGAAGAGTAGAGAATAAAAAGTATTGGGGTTGAAAACTTCCCACTTAGGGAAAAACACATAACCTGCACATTCTAAAAGCTGATAAAATCCCAAGCATGATGAATCCAAAGAACTTTACACTAGGTGTGCATGCTGGCTTATTTCTGTATTCCCAGCACTCTAGGAGGCAAAGGCACAGATAGACTGCCTGAGCTCAGTTCAAAACCAGCCTGAGCAAGAGCAAGAGCCTATCTCTTTAAAAAAAAAAAAAAAAAAAAAAAGAGCCAGGCATTGTGGCAGGTGCCTGTAGTCCCAGCTACTTGGGATGCTGAGGCAAAAAAATCACTTGAACCCAAGATTTTGAGGTTGCTATGAACTGTGATGCCATACACTCTGCTGAGGGCCACAAAGTAAGACTCTGTCCACCCCCCAAAAAAAACTTTCCACTAAGACACATCATAGTCAAGCCTCTGAATATAAAGACAACCCTCCCCCAAAAAGAAAAAGAGAAATGCCAGCTTGCATTTATCAGTGTGGGAGGAGGCAATTCAAATGATGGGGGGGCGGTCAAGATGGCAGACTAGAGACATCTCCATGCTGGCTACTCATTATGAGATGGCAAAGTGGACTTCAGCCACTCTGGCTGGGTAATCTGCACAGAAATATCCCTCCTGGGGCACAGTGAAGCAGTAGGAGATTTCAGGAGCCAGTGAAGAGTTCTGGAGCTGAGGAAAACTGATGCAGAAGGCCAGTGCTTGGTATGGGCAGAGGCTGGCCAGTTGGTCAGCTCTCTTGAGGAAGGCTAGGGATGGAAAAGGTCTGTCCTGTAATATTTTGATTTTGGACTGGGCTGCTTGCTGGAGCAGCAAGTAGACTCAAGCAGTGTCTGGCAGCCAGGGTTGAGCACCAGGTGGGGAGGTTCCCCAATCAGCTTGGTAGCTGGTGGAGCACCACCATTGTGGGAAGGCCTCTGGCATGGGAAGAACAGTCTGCGAGGTCCTAGTGCATGGCTGGCTCTTGCATGCCTGCTGAGCTCCAGGATCCACCCTTGGAGTGAGTTGAGCAGCTTCCTGCACCCCCTGGAAGGGACGCTTTGTTGTCAAGGACACTGTGGGGCAAAACTCCTAGGAAATCTGGTGTGAGCTTTGGGACCCACATTCCATGGAGACCAAATACTGACGAAGAGACTAGGCCTGGATTTAGGGCAAAGAAATCAGGAAGACAAAAATCCAATTCCTTTTGCAACTGGAGAGTAGCTTCTGACTCCGTCATATAAAGAAAATCCAGTGTGTACTCTCAATCTCCTAATACCACAGCACCACCTGGTGCCCAGACTATGTATGTACGTATACAAACACACATACACACACACACATATATGTAATATATATATACAGGATGGACCTAAAGTTCGTGTGCAATTTAAAATTTCACATGAACCTTATGGCTATCCTGTATATTGTTTTACATTTTTTGCAACAGTGTCTCACTATATCTCCCTCAGTAGAATGCAGTGACGTCACAACTCACAGCAACCTCCAACCCCTGGGCTTAAGTGATTCTCTTGCCTCAGCCTCCCACGTAGTTGGGACTATGGGCACCCGCCACAATGCCTGGCTATTTTTGGTTGCAGTTGTCATTGTTGTTTAGCAGGCCCAGCCTGCGCTTGAACCTGTCAGCCTCGGTGTATGTGGCCAGCGCCCTACTGACTGAGCTATGGGAGCTGCCACTGCTCATTTTTTGCTTCTTGATTTTCAATTTTCTCTTTAATTTATTTTCTTTCTTTTTTTTTTTTTTTGTAAGACAGAGTCTCACTTTGTTGCCCTTTGCAGAGTGCTACGGCATCATAGCTAATAGCAATCTCAAACTCCTTGGCTCAAGTGATCTTCTTGCCTCAGTTTTTCATTTTTAGTAGAGACGGGGTCGCACTCTTGCTCAGGCTGGTTTCAAGCTCGTGAGCTCAAGCAGTCCACGTGCCTCTGCCTCCCAGAGTGCTAGGATTACAGGCATGAGTCATCATACTCAGCCTTTTTTTCTCTTTTATTGTTGTTATTCTTGTTTAGACTTTTTTTTTTTTTTTTTGAGACAGAACCTCAAGCTGTCCCCCTGGGTAGAATGCCATGGCATCACAGCTCACAGCAACCTCCAACTCCTGGGCTCAAGCGAGTCTCCTGCCTCAGCCTCCCGAGTACCCGGGACCACAGGCACCCACCACAACGTCTGGCTATTTTTTGGTTGCAGCCGTCGTTGTTTGGCAGGCCCGGGCTGGATTCGAACCCACCACCTTAGGTGTATGTGGCTGGTGCCTTAGCCACTTGAGCCACAGGCGCTGAGCCTCTTGTTTAGATTTTTATTGGTTTGGTTATATATTTTTTCAGTTTTACTTTTTTTAATAGCAAAGGATCCTCCATTTTTGCTAAGGCTTTTTAGCCCTTTTATTCCTTTTTTTCTTTTTTATTTCCCTCCTTTTACTCTCTTTTGGTAGAGATTTTTCAACTGTTTTCATCTTTCCCACATAAATTTCTCATATAACAGCTAAGATATGCCTTATTTTCTTCTTTATTTTATACAATTATATTTTTGCTTTTTTGTTGATTCTCTTTTTTTTTTTTTTTTTCATTTCTTTTTTCTTCTATGAGGGCTAGGGAGGGTGTCACAGCATTGATCTGGCTCAAGGAGGCCATGAGCTCACAGTCTTGGGTGTCCCTCTAACTTTGGCCTTTGGAAAGAAGGTATTGGTAGGTATCCACTGTGAACTACTGCTGATTTCTTTCTATGTTTGGCAGTGGTGGGCTCTTGCTTTTCCCCAGCCTGGTAAAAGAGCTGCAGATGTGGTCAGAGCACTATGCTGAACACCATCATTTTTCCTATCACTCTCTTTCTCTTTTAGCTGTCCTTTCCTCTCCCCTTCTTCAATTCTTTCCTTCCATTCCCCCTTCTTCTTTTTCCCTCTTTATCTTTTTTTTCTTTCTCTCTTCTCACTCTTTACTTTTACCTTCTTTTGGGCCTTATACCAAAAGGCCACTTCAACACCTAAGCTCTGAGACAAGGCAATTCCAAACAAAGGAGGTAGCGAGAAGGAAAAAGTAGGAGAAGGAAGTAAACAGAAGAAAACATATGTGAAGAGGAACCAACAGAAAAATTCTGGCAAAAAACCAGAATACAACAACCCCCTAAGTGATTATAGGTAGCTACCACAGAAGATTCCACCTATATAGAATTTTTTTTTCTTTACCATTGTTTTTTGTTTTGTTTTGTTTTTTTTTATTGAATGGTAACTGTGTACATTGATGCACTTTGGGGGTACAGTGTGGTGTTTTCACATACAATCCATGACATTTCCATCAAACTGGTTAACACCTATATAGAATTAATGGAAATGACAGAAAGGCAATTCAAAATACGGATATGGATGGCAAAAACAATAAAAGGAATTGACAAAAAAATGGAAAAGCAGAACCAGAAATGGATAAAAGATATGAAAACTATAGAAAGGCTATGGTAAAGCTTAGGGAATTGAAGCAGTCAATCCGGGAAGTTAAAATGCAGTAGAAAGGGCTCGGCACCTCTGGCTCAAGTGGCTAAGGCACCAGCCACATACAGCTGATCTGGCGTGTTCAGATCCAGCCCAGGCCCACCAAACAACAATGACGGCTGCAACCAAAAAATAGCCGGGCGTTGTAGCAGGTACCTATAGTCCCAGCTACTTGAGAGGCTGAGGCAAGAGAATCACTTGAGCCCAGAAGTTGGAGGTTGCGATGAGCTGTGATGCCATGACACTCTACCCAGGGTGACAGCTTGAGGCTCTGTCTCAAAAAAAAAAAAAAAAAAAAAAAAAATGCAGTAGAAAGTATTAGTATCAGATTAGACCATGGAGAAGAAATAATCTCAGAGTGAGAGGATAAAGCTCTTTGAGCTAACCTGGGCAGTTAAAGAGGCAGAAAAGAAGAGAGACAAAGCAGAATATATGCTCAGAGAATTACGGGACTTCATGAAGCATTCAAACATGTGAATTATAGGAATCCCTAAAGGGGAAGAAGATGCCCCAAAGGAATGGAAACCCTACTGGATGATACCATAAATGAAAATTTCCCAAGCATTACTAAAGATTCTAAAACAGTCCTTTTAGAGGAATATTGAACTCCAGATCATCTCAACACAAATAGAGCATCTCCAAGACACATTGTAATGAGCCTGCCCAAAGTCAAGACAAAAGAGAAAATTCAGCAAGCAGCCAGGAGTAAGGGCCAATTGACCTTACAGGCAGATCCATCAGAGTGATAGCAGACTTCTCAGCTGAAACTTTCCAAGCCAGAAGGAATGGTCAGCTACCCATAACCTTCCTAAAACAATTTTCAGCCCCAAATTCTATATCCTTCTAAACCAAGCTTCAAAATTGATGGAGAAATCAGATATTTTACTGATATGCAAACATTGAGGAAATGCACCACAATGAAACCAGCTCTACAGGAAATACATAGACTTATTCTTCACACTGACCATAACAGTGGCCTACCAGCAAAGTAAACACCCACAAACTAAAGGATAAAACCTAGCTTCCATGATGGCACAAAGGATAAAACCAAGCAACGGACTTTCACAAAATAAGATGAATAGAACTCCACCACATTTATCAATTCTCCCAATAAATGTTAATGGCTTGAATTCCCCATTTAATAGACACAGGCTGGCCAATTGAATAAAAAAGCACAATCCATCCATCTATTGTCTCCAAGAAATATACCTAACCTTGAAAGATGAAGCAAGATTCGGGGTAAAGGGTTGGAAAACAATATTTCAGGTAAACAGAACAGAAGAAAGGAGGGGTTGCGATCTTATTTTAAAATACAAGTAGATTTAAAGCAACTAAAGTTAAGAAAGATAAAGATGGCCACTTAATACTGATCAAGAGAACAGTATATCAAGAGGACATTTCAATTCTAAATATTTATGCCCCCAACTTAAATGCTCCCAAATTATGACAGACATTGATTGGTCAGAGCAATATGATATCCTGTAACACTATAATATCTACGGACTTCAACACCTCTCCAGTTGAACTGGACAGATCATCTAAATAGAAACTAAACAAAGATAAATATGACTTAAATGTGACCCTAAAACAAATGGGTTTAGTAGACATATACAGAACACACCATCCCAAAGCTAAGGAATACATATCAGCCCATGGAATGTACTCTAAAGTAGATCATATGCTAGAACACAAATAAAAGCTCAAAAAAATTAAAATAATTGACATTATACCTTATATCTTCTTAGACTATAAGGCAATAAAGGTGGAACTCAACTCCAGGAAAAATTTTCATCCCCATACAAAAACATGGAAATTA
Source organism: Otolemur garnettii (assembly GCF_000181295.1). Classification (NCBI taxonomy): domain Eukaryota; kingdom Metazoa; phylum Chordata; class Mammalia; order Primates; family Galagidae; genus Otolemur; species Otolemur garnettii. Next base: position 413,763 of record NW_003852470.1, on the reverse strand, counting down.
AACAACTTTATGCTGACTGACAGTTGGGTCAAGGAAGAAGTAAAGGAGGAAATTATTAAATTCCTCAAACATAGCAATAATGAAGCTACAATTTACCAAAACCTGTGGGACACTGCAAATACAATCCTAAGAGGGAAATGTATCCCATTAGATGCCTACATCTGACAAAGAGAAAGCGAGCACATCAACAACCTAATGAATCATCATAAGGAAATGGAAAAAGAAGAGCAATCCATTCTCAAAACTAACAAAAGAAAAGAAATAACCAAATCAAATCAGAAATAAATGAAATGGAAAACAAAAGAATCATTCAGAAAATCAGTGAAGCAAAAAAGGTTGTTCTCTGAAAAGGTGAAATCAATAAAACTTTGGACAGATTAACTAGAAAAAGAAAAGTAAAATCTCTAACAACCTCAGTCAGAAATGAGAAAGGGGAAATAACAACAGATACTGGTGAGATACGAGAGATTATCTCTGACTACTACAAGAAACTCTATGCCTAGAAATTTGACAATGTGGAGGAAATGGACCAATACCTAGAATCACACCATCTCCCTAGACTTAAGAAAGAAAGTCACTTGAAGAAAGTGAAGGAAGAAAAAGATCATTTGAAAAGACCAATATCAAACACTGAGATTGAAGAAACAATAAAAAATCTTCCAACAAAAAAAAAAATCCTGGGACCAGATGGCTTTACATCAGAATTCTATCACACTTTCAAAGACAAGCTTGTACCTATACTTCAGATCCTATTCCAAAATATTGAAAAGAAAGGAAACTTGGGTGGTGCCTGTGGCTCAAAGGGGTAAGGCACTGGCCCCATATGCTGAAGGTAGTGGGTTCAAACCCAGCCCCAGCCAAAAGCCACACACACACACACACACACACACACACACAATCCGTTCTTTAAAAAAAAAAAAAAGAAAAGAAAGAAAGGAACCTTATGAATCCAGCCAGGGCCCACCAAACAACAATGATGGCTGCAACCAAAACATAGCCGAGCATTGTGGCGGGCACCTGTGGTCCCAGCAACTTGGGAGGCAGAGGCAGGAGACTTGCTTGAGCCCAGGAGTTGGAGGTTGCTGTGAGCTATGCCACAGCACTCTACCCAGGGGGACAGCTTGAAGCTCTGTCTCAAAAAAAAAAAAAAGAAAGAAAGAAAGAAAGAAAGGAACCTTCCCCAACATGTTCTATGAAGCACACATCACCTTGATTCCAAAACCAGAAAAGGACCCAATAAACAGTGGCAATAGGGTGGCACCTGTGGCTCAAAGGAGTAGGGCAACAGCCCCATATGCAAGATGTGGTGGGTTTGGTGGGTTCAAACCCAGCCCTGGCCAAAAACAGAAAGAAAAAAAAATGACAATAAAAGGGAGAACTACAGACCAATTTCACTAAATGAATATTGGTGCAAAAATACTCAGTAAAATCTTATCCAATAGATTACAGCTACATGTTAAAAAATTATAAATAATGATTAAGTAGGCTTCATTCCAGGGATGGAAGGTTGGTTTAACATATGCAATTCCATAAATGTAATTCACTGTAAGAAAAGAAGCAAAAACAGAGACCATGTGGTCCTCTGAATAAATACAGAAGATAAAATTCAGCATCCTTTTCTAACGAGAACACTTAAGAATGTAGGCATAGGTGGCACATTTCTTAAGCTGATTGAAGCCATCTATGACAAACCCAAAGTAATATCATACTGAACAGAGTAAAACTAAAAGTTTTTCCACTTAGAACTGGAACCAGACAAGGATGGTCATGATCATCACTACTGTTCAGCATAGTTCTGGAAGTTCTAGCTAATGCAGTTGGGCAAAAGGATACAAAGGGCACCCAAAGTGGGGCAGAGGAGGTCAAACTCTTGCTCTTTGCTGATGATATGATTTTATACTTAGAAAACCCCGGAGACTCAACCATTAGACTCCTGTAAGTGGTCAAGAAATACAGTAACATCTCAGGGTATAAAATCAGTAGCCTTTGTATACACCAATAACAACCAAGTTGAGAACCTAATCAAAGATACAATTGCCTTCACAGTAGCCTCAAAGAAAATGAAATACCTAGAATTATACCTAACAAAAGGGGTGAAGGGACCTCTACCAAGAGAATTGTGAAGCCCTAAGAAAAGAAATAGCAGAACAGGGTGGTGCCTGTGGCTCAAGGAGTAGGGTACTGGCTCCATATACTGGAGGTGGTGGGTTCAAGCCCAGCTCCAGCCAAAACTGCAAAAAAAAAAAAAAAAAACTTTAGCAAACTAGTAATAAAAAAAACTTAATCAACTAATAAAAAGTAACTACTTAAAGAAAAAAAAAGCAATAGCAGAACATACCATGCTTTTGGCTGGGAAGAGTCAACATTGTTAAAATGTCTGTTCTACTCAAAGCAATCTACAGATCAACGCAATCCCCATTAAAATATCAGCATTATACTTTGAATAACTGGAAAAAAAAATAGTTCTTCATTTAGTATGGAACCAGAAAAAAAAACATATAGCCAAGGCAATATTTAGTAATAAAAATAGTGCCAGAGGCATCACCCTGTCAGATTTAGGCTATATTGCAAGTCCACAGTGATCAAAATAGCATGGCATTGGCACAAAAACAGAGACATAGACATATGGAACTGAATAGAAGACCAAGAGATGAAACTGATCTCTTACGGCCATCTGATCTTTGATAAACCAAACAAAACCGTAAAGGAAAAGACTCCCTATTCAATAAATGGTGCTGGGAGAACTGGATAACCACATGTAAAAGACTGAAATTGGACCCGCACCTTTCACCACTTAACAAAAATTGACTCAAGATGGATAAAAGGTTTAAATCTAAGACATGAAACAATAAAAATCCTAGAAGGGTGGCACCTGTGTCTCAGTGGGCAAAGTGCATATACTGAGTGTGGCGGGTTCAAACCTGATCCCGGCCAAACTCCAACAAAAAAATAGCTGGGCCTTGTGGCAGGTGCTTGTAGTCCCAGTTACTCCAGAGGCTGAAGCAGGAGAATCACCTAAGCCCAAGAGCTGGAGGTTGCTGTGAGCTGTGACACCACAGCACTGTATCAAGGGCTACAAAGTAAGACTCTGTCTCTAAAAATAATAATAATAAATAATAATAATAAATCCTAGAAGAAAATGTGAGAAAAACTCTTGACAATGTTGACCTAGGGAAAGATTTTATGAAGAAGACTTCTATGGCAATTGCAACAATAACAAAAATAAACAAATGAGACTTAATTAAACTGAAAAGCTTCTGCACAGCTAAGGACACAACAATTAAAGCAAATAGACAACTTTCAGAATGGAAAAGAATGTTTTCATGTTATGAATCTGACAAAGATTTGATAACTAGGATCTATAGAGAACTCAAATTCATCACTAAAAAGGAGCAAACAATCCCATCTGTCACTGGGCAAGAGACATGAACAAAACCTTCTCTGAGGATGACAGACGAATGGCTAATGAACATATGAAAAAATCCTCATTGTGGCTCGGCTCCTGTGGCTCAAGCGGCTAAGGGGCCAGCCACATACACCTAAGGTGGCGGGTTTGAATCCCCAGCCCGGCCGCCAAACAACAATGATGGCTGCAACCAAAAAATAGCCGGGCGTTGTGGCGGGTGCCTATAATCCCAGCTACTTGGGAGGCGGAGGAAGGAGACTCGCTTGATCCCAGGAGTTGGAGGTTGCTGTGAGCTGTGATGCCACGGCACTCTACCCAGGGGGATAGCTTGAGGCTCCGTCTCAAAAAACAAAAAAAATCCTCGTTGTCCCTAATCATCAGGGAAATGCAAATCAAAACCACCCTGAGATATCACCTAACCCCAATAAGATTAGCCCACATCACAAAATCCCAAAGCTGCAGATGCTGGCATGGATGTGAAGAAAAGAGAACACTTTTACACTCTTTTGGTGGGACTGCAAACTGAGATTCTTTGGAAAGAAATACAGAGAATCCTCAAAGAACTCAAATTAGACCTCCCATTCGACCTGCAATTCCACTACTAGGCATCTACCCAAAAGAAAAAAGAAATCATTTTATCGAATGTTTGTTGTAGCTTAATTTATAATTGCCAAGATGTAGAAATAATCTAAATCTCCATCAACCCAGGAATGGATTAACAAACTGTGGTATATGCATACTATGGAGTACTATTTAGCCATTAGAAAAGATGGTGACTATACATCTTTTGTATTTATCTGGGTGGAGTTGAAGCACATTCTTCTTAGTGAAGTATCACAAAAATGAAAAAGCAAGTATCCAGTGTACTCAGTACTAGCCTATAGCCAATAGATGATCTAATACATGCCCACATAGGAGAAAAACTTCCTTCTGTTCAAATTGGGGGGGGGTGAACAAAGGAGGGGAGCAAGGAGGGGGGTTGGGGGTGCTCCCACTTAAAGGGTGCAATGTAGAGGTACACGGCACACCTTTTGACTGTGGGACACAATTACAAGAAGGACTCTACCTAACAAATTCAAAAATTATGACCTGGTTGTTTGTATCTTCGCAATAACCTGAAATTTTAAAAGAAAACACCAAATTTCTCGCCAAAACCACTGAGTCAAAGAGCAGTGCACATTTTTCAAGTGCTAAAAAAACCATCAACCCAGAATCCTATCTTCAGCAGAAGTATCCTTCAGAAATTAAGAAGACATCAAGATATCCTCAGATGAAGGGAAACTAAGAATTTGTTACCAACAGATCTGTTCTAAAAGAGTGGCTTATGGACATTATTTATGCAGAAAAGAAACGGTCAGAGAAGGAACTGAGAAGGAATAACATACTAAGCAAAAATACTGGGTAAATACAATATACTTTCTCCTCCTGAGTATTCTAAATGATGGTTAGTGGCCAAATTTTGTAATGAATATTTTGTAAATAAATGTCTATTTAGCTATAATTTGCCATCTTCCCTATGTCACCTTATGGGTGACTGGCTTTGGGGACATCTGCAGTTGGCTGTTATCTACACCCTTGACACTGTCTAGTCTGCTATCTGGATGGCGGAAACTCCACAAAAAGTCTCTCCATTTTTGGAGAGGCTCTGCATTTACCATACACCTACCAGCAGCTAGAAGTCAGCCACATGAGAGTGTTTACACCATGGAAATCGGCAAACGCTAAAAACATGGTTTATTGACTGTCTAGATTTGATGAATTAATGGAAAAATTCTGACAATGGAGTTATTCCTGCATGGAGAATAGCCCAGGAGCTTGCAGAAGCGTCCAGCGTCCAGCTACTATGTTCTGAGTCAGCAAAGACACCACTGAGAGCGGTGCTCAGAACTCTGCTGCTCACCTTCCCTGTCACACTCTAGTCTTGCTTACTGAGATAGCAAGAACACCACCAGCACTGATGTGGGAAGTACTCGGGCAGCACCGGCTGGGTCCAGATGATAGAGCTGGGTACAGAGCAGCGAAGCATTCAGTGAGGATCACTTGGCTCTGTGGACCCCATGAGAAAGAGTGTGTTAAACTGTGTGCCACGCAGCCCTTACACACATACATCCAGGCTGCACGTTTGCCCAGCGAGCCTGTTGTTCGCCTTCAGCAGCGCAGCACCAGTTGGGAGGGCTCCCAGGTGGGCCTAGGGTGCTGAAGGAACAGCTGGATCTCCTTACTCCCAAGCTGCTGCCTTGCTGAGGACAGTGGGATGGGGGAAAGTCCAGTCCAGGCTCTTCATGCCTGAGTGCTAAAAACACAGATGAAGGGCCGGGCAGGAGTCCTTGCTAAACATGTAGATTCCTGGGCTGCACCCTAGGCTCCAACATGAGGGTCAGGGTGGGGCTGTGGCCTTGGTGTCTCCTGGGGGGACAGGCCTGCTGAGCACAGCAGCCAATGCTATTCTCTGCACTGCTGCCCAGGCCTCGGTGTACTGCGTGGCTGCCATCCTGTGGACAGCTGCCAAGTTCAGCGTTCCTCGCAACCATAAGTTGGCCCTGCCACGCAGGCTGAAAACTCTCCTCCTAGACATGGCCAAGTGCAGTGCCACGGAGCGGCCATCCATCGCTGAGGCCAGCAAGGTAACTGCATAGAAATCATGGCCTACCTTGCAGTCTGAGGGCCTCAAGCCTTGGCCACTATCCCGGGGTTGGGCACGTGGAGACTAGGAGGCTAGTGTTCAGGTACTCCCCTTCTAAGAAGGGGGAAGGTGGTGGGTTTCATCTGTGGCCCCATCCACGTGGGTAGGCAGCATGGGGTCCCTGCCTGCTCACCATCACGGCCATTCCTCTGGGGCACCCCAGTCTCGCTATTGTGTCTGGTGGCCAGAGAATGGGTAAGAGTGTCCCAGAGTTGACCTTCAGGGCTGGGTTGTGACCACCCTCCAGAAAGGGGCCTGTGCCCATGCCCTGCAGGTAACCCCACTGTCATGAGGCCATCAGACCCTCTGGAAGAAGTCCCATGTGGACAGGAGGGGAGAGAGGGCCATGGAGGTAGACACCTGGGCTGGTCCCTCTCTGCCCTGGCTGTTCTGTGATCTGAGCCAGGCTGATCCTCCGAGGATGAGCTCTGGTGTCCACATGGTGGGATTGAGTTGCCCAGGAGCTGCGGGCAGCAGGCAGCAGGGCAGCAGCCTATGCACAGGCCGCCTGGGCTATGAAGGGAGCTTGGGTGGGAAGGGGAGCATGCTCTGGGGGGACTACATGCCCTTTCTGGTAAGTGCTCTAAGAAAGGGAGTTGTGGGCCTGTGGTCAGGTGTCTGAGAAGCAACAGTGAGTTCTGTGAAACTCAGAGCTGTTTCAGACAGGAACTCACTGTGTGGGCTGGCGGCCATAGTGGAGGCCCACAGCTCAGCTTGTCGGAATGTGAGGATGGTCCCCTGCTCTCAGGTGTGTGGCAGTTACCTCCTCCAGCGGGGCATGGACAGCGGGAAGGTCTTGGCCCACCTGAGAGCGTCCACCTGCAAGGTAGGTGCGCACCACAGCTGTGGCCCTTCCCCCTGCCTTCCTCAGCCTTCTCCCTCCAAGGGGCCCCAGACTGCTGGGTCCTCCCTGCATGCCCAGGGCTCCTGCTGCACCTGGACCAGGCCCCTGTGTCCTCTCTCCCAGGTTTACGCGGAAGAACAGAGCATCAGTCTCCAAAAGGTTTTCTTGGTGGCTGAGCCGAAGCCCAGCGCGGTGCCCACTCCAGAGTCCAGCCCAGGTAGGCTCCTACCCCAGCCAGCTGCCCCTGCCCTACCCCATACCCAGGCCACCCTGCCCCTGGAGGTCCAGCCCTGAGTGAACACATGCAACTAGATATCGCCTGGAAGCCCAGGGCAGCATGTCTGCTACTCACCCAACATGGCCTCCGCCTCTCCCAAAATTCATCTCAGCAGCATCTCTGTCCTGGCTTCCATACCTGGCCTTCCCTCATAGGCCCATACTCCGAGTTCCTCAGTTCTTCAGCCTATTTTCTCACCACCTGGAGCCCATCAGGCGTCATTACCCCCACCTTGGCAAGTCCTTGGACCCCTGCCCTGCCCAGCCTTTCTGGGCTGGCCCCAGGATCCTGCCCTCCCCCAAGCAGTGGCCACTCTGGCCTCTACCTCTACCTCAGGACATAGGGAGAGCCCAGCCCCACACAGCCTGCAGACCAGCGAGTGGGGCCCTGGATGCCAGCCCCACACACACACACCCACCACCCCACCCCCAGGCTTCATGACAATCAGCAGCAACACCAGACTTGTGGCTGTGCCAGGTCTCATACCCTGCCATCCCTTCTGCTGCGAAGGAGCCGCCCTGCTGCCAGCTGCCTTCACCTCTGAGGCCACTCACTTTAGGCCCATAATCCTCGCAGAAGACACTACAGTTCCCCGGTGAGTCTCCCCAGAGCCAGCGGGGTCTTAGCATGGGGCTCCCTGCCGAACTCGAACTCCTTCCTCTTCCTGTGCAGGGACCAGCCTGCCTTGAGCTCAGGGCCAGTGGAGGGGCCAGCGGAGAGAACCAGCCAGCCAGAGAGCAGCGGTGAGGGGACACACTGCCCCAGGGTCCCCTCTGGAAATAGCCTGGAGGCACCTGGTCCAGGGCCCCAAGAAATGGCCCCGGAACCTCTCAGAGAGTCCGTACTTCCAGGCTTTGCCCTGGGGAACCCACACTCCCCACCCCTAGCCCCTGAGAACCTGCTGGAGGGGGCCTTATCAGTGACTTCCAGCTCGGCTGACCCCACCCCACCCCTGAAGCCATTGGTGCCACTCCCACAGCAAGGGACAGATGGGCAGGTTCTACCTGGATCCACTTCTGGACTCAAGCCCTGCCTCCCAGGGCCTACCATAGCCAGCCATGGCCCCCGCCATCCCCCTAAGCCACCTCGGAGTAAGGCCACTGAGCGCCTAGGCCACGAGCCAGAGGGCCCCCCACCAGCCTCATGGGGCCCCGCCCTGGCCAGGGAGAATTCAGACAGCCCCAAGGGCAGCCCTGCCGGGGGGTGTGGTGACAGTACCCCCAAGAGGCCCCAGCCAACAGACTGCAAGCTCTGCCTGCCCAGCGTGGACCCTTCACCCTTTGCAAAGAAGGAGGCCTGCCCATCCCTTCAAGAGGCTACACGCCTTATTCAGGAGGAGTTCGCCTTTGATGGCTACCTGGACAATGGGCTGGAGGTCCTGATCATGGGTGCGTGGGGGCCACAGCAGCCCCAGGGAAGCCCCCAGAGCAGGGAGAGGGTGCCTGCCCCAGCCCCCAACCCAGAAGGCTGCTCTCACCCACAAATGAACATGTCGCCACCATTTTGCAAAACCAGGGGAATATATTTTCGCCTTGAAAGATCTCACCTTTGCCACTTTCTGTGGCGCCATTTCTGAGAAGTTCTGTGACCTCTACTGGGATGAGAAGCTGCTACAGAACCTCTTCAAAGTGGTGAATGGGCCGACCCTGCCCTCCCAGAGGTGAGAACCCCAGGGGAAGTCCCCCAGCCAGGCAGGGGATCAGCACCAGTGCTATGGGCAGCGGCCCCAGCCTCATAAGGGGAGAGGCACAGGGTGGACCCTGCTATGGGAGATGGCTGCAGGGCACAGGCAGGAAAGGAGACCACAGACCACACCAGGGCCTGGCCTACCAGGGGAACAAAGGGCCCACCCCCCTAGAGCAGCATCTATGGCAGCTGCAGAGGAGGGGCTGGGGTGGGGGTTGGTGGGCAAGGCCATGCCTGGAGCACCCTAGACACCCTGCACTGAGGGACATGTGGACCCCAGCACCAGGTAAGAGTGACAGGACTGCAGTTAGGGGCTGGAGAGGGGACCTGCCTTGTCCATGGCCCCAGACAGAACCTGCAGCAGCCTGGCAGCTGCCTGTCCCCAAACATAAAGCATTTTTGTGGCAGAGCAGGGCCACCCTAGACTATCCTGATTCTGTCTTGGGACCCCACAAAGATAAGGACCTAGAAATCCCTTTTGTGCCCACACCCCTTAACAATCCTGGAGGAGTGGCTCAAGTGGCTAAGGCGCCAGCCACATACACCTAAGGTGGCGGGTTCGAATCCAACCCGGCCCCGCCAAACAACAATGACGGCTGCAACCAAAAAATAGCCAGGCGTTGTGGCGGGCGCCTGTGGTCCCAGCTACTTGGGAGGCAGAGGCAGGAGACTTGCTTGAGCCCAGGAGTTGGAGGTTGCTGTGAGCGGTGAAGCCACGGCACTCTACCCAAGGGGATAGCTTGAGGCTCTGTCTCAAAAAAAAAAAAAAATCCTGGAGGAGCACTTCAAGACCTTTTGTGGCCCACAACCGTGGGCTCTGCATGGCCACGTGGCCCTAATAAGTCCTATTCACACCCTAGAATACTCCCTGTGAGGCCTAAGGGATGGGGGTTCTCCACTGAGCCTGCAGTCTTATCCGGCTGACGGGGCAGAGTGGGGCTGTCTGACCCAGTTCTCCTCTCAGCACTTCCGAAGAGGCTGGGTCTCCAGAGTGCAGGCCAAGTGGTGGGTCACCATCCAGCCAGACACCCTCTCTGCAAGGACTAGGTAAGAGCCACACTGTGCCTCGCAGGCCCTACAGACAGGGCTCCTCACCAAAAGGGCCCTGCCCTGAGGGACACCTTAGGCCCCCATGCTTGTCCCGGTCTTCTGGGGTTTTCATTTCCACCAGGGCTTAGGCAGGGAGCCCAGGGCCTATGTTAGGGCTACCGGTCTCAATCCCTCATCACCACCACGGGGTAGACAGGGCCTGGCCCCTGAGTGCACACAAGGAGTGTGAAACTGGAGTCCACAGGCACCCAAATCTGCGAAGGGGCCTCCAGGTGCAGTTCCATATCACCAGACATGGTGGCCATGTGCAGGAGGGCACCTGGCCTTCTGGAGCTGGTCAACAACCTCTGCCTACCTGGGCCGAGGAGAGTCACTGCCCATGTGACCTGCCTCCCTTTCTCTCAAGGAAAAGAGAAGCCAGCTGCGGCCAGGACTGGGCGAGCCCCCAGCTTAGCCCCCACCCTGCCAGACCTGGACTCGGACGAGCTCTCACAGGGGAACTTCGAGGTGGGGTTTAGGCCACAGAAGTCTGTAAGAGCCGAGAGACAGCAGCCTGAGGACAGCCAACCAGTTGGTGGGGCCTCAGACGCAGAGACAGTGGCTCAACTGGCCAGGCCTGGGGAGGGTGGCCCTGCAGTGTCCCCTGGCCCAGCTGCGTTCCAGAGCTGCAGCCCCGGCTGGTCCAGCGCTTTCTACGAAGCTGACTGCTTTGGGGCGGATGTGCACAACTACGTGAAGGCCCTGGGGCGGCAGATGGCAAGTGGCCTCTCACAGCTGGACACCCAGGCCCCGGTGAGTCCAGGCGCCCACTGGTGCATTCTTAGAGCAAGGCCTCCTCCAAGCAGAGCCTGGGTCTCTCCTGGCTACAGATGGTGCTATGAGTGCAGACACCCTCCCCAGGGCCCCACTGCCATGGTCTGCCCCTCACTCCCAGTGCCGGCATTCCTGCTCTGGTTGTCTCCTCTCAGGCAGGTGGGGCCTACCCTCCCAAGTTCATCTCATCTCTGAGTTAAAGAAAATGCCTTATCCCCCAAGCTCAGGCTGGGCCCAGCTGCTGCAGCCTAGCTAGGCTTCTCTTCCAGTCCCGCCATCCTGGGGCAGGAGCAGCAGAGAGTAGGTCAGAGCTGAGCAGCTGGGCCCAGCCACCTCATGTGCCAGAGAGCCCTAGCAGAGCCCTGGACACAAGGCTGCCCATGACCTTGTGGGTTGCCCCATGACCTTGTGGGCTGATTTGAGAGATCAGAAGCCGCAAAGGCCCCAGTGGGCCTTTGGAGACCCCTAGCATTGCCTTCTGCCCTGCCGTTCTCTCCCAACCTCCTATTCTGAGCATCTCTCCAACTTCTGTGCATGGGAGCCTTCCCTGCCCACCTCTGATGCTCCGATCTTCATGTCGCTGCCTGGCCTAGGAAGTGATCCACACCTCCTTGGGAGCAAGTGTGAGGACAGGGCTACACCCTTTGAAATGCTTTGGGCTACATGGCAGGTGGGGTGTCATGCTGTGGTCTCTGCATGTGCCCAGGCCACAGGCCTAGAGTTGTGTACTGAGGGGCTTCAGTGGGAAAGGAGCAGCCTGCACAGTGCACCCCCAAATATACAGCATCCAGACAGAGCCCACAGCTCACCCCACCTCTCAGATCAGGTGAAAGCTCCATGCTGCTACTTCAGAGTCTGGATCTCTGACCAGAAAGACAGAGACTCCACTCCCTGCCAATCCTGGGTCTGGCTCCTCCCTCCAGTCAGGCCTGGCCCTCCAGCTTCCCTCCCCAGTGCGCATTTACATGGGGACCCACAGAGTGGGTCAGTGTTCTCCAGCAGCTCTCCACCTGTGGCCACCTTGCCAGGGAACAGAAAATAACCCAACTGCACTAGAAAGTGCGAGCCTTGCCACCGGCCACATTGTCCTCTTGTGATCTTGGGAAACTGAGGCTGAGGGAGGGTTGCAGCCCCACAGGTAGTGAGAGACTGGAATGGAGCTGGCTTCTGGGATGCAGCCACCGCAGCCACTATGGCAGGGCCAGCCACCTCAAGTGAGTGCTGGCCTTGTGCCAAGTGTGGCAGGTCCCCCACCAAATGTCTCCTCAGATGTTGGTGGATCGTGTGACATCTTGGGCCTTCACCAGCTTGAAAAGGGCCCATAGACAGTAGATGTTTGCCACGAGGTGGTCACCAAAGAGGCAGTGGGCTCTGTCCCCTAGGAGGGCCTTGGAAATGTGCTCTGAGTCCCACGTAGGCCAGAGTGTCTATTCTTACTAGTTTCTGACCCTGTGGCTGGGCTGAGGTTCCCTGGCTGAGGTAGCAGAAGGCCCAGTTGAGCATTCTCCTGATGTCAGTCTGTGGGCAGCAGCAAGTCTACATGATTGGTCAGGAGGAGCTGGTTTGGCAGGCAGCCAGTGTGACCCGTCTCTCCCTCTGGCACTCTCGCTTGGGGAGAAATGTCTCTTCCAGCCCAAATGCAGCCAGGTGGGTCTCCAGAGCCCTCCCTGCTTGGTGGTGGGTTCACATGAGACCAGCCATGGCTGCAGCATCTCTCTGTGAGGACCCACTGAGAATGCATCAAAACAGGAGTGTCAGAAAAACAGAAAAGGCATTAAAACCATTGCTAGATAGTTTTTCATATTTACCACCCAAGACAGGACAGTGCAGGTGCAGGCAGCCAGCCTCTAGGGTGGCAGGAGCAGGCACAAGGTGTTCATACCTGTCCACCGCGTGTACCTCCCTGCACCTGCGCAGCACAGCCCAGCTCTCCCAGGGTCAGAGTGAACTGCAGCAGTTTTGGCTGAGTCTTCTTTGTCTACAACTTCTGGCTGTTCCAGCTTCCTTCTAATTATTGTTTTGTCAACTCCCTGACACTCCTCAAACATTTGTCCACTCAAATCCACCAGCCAGTACCCTACATTGTGCTATAGCCTGGCCACGTCTGCTTCTCTAACAAACTAAGGCTCTTGTAGCTTTGTGGGAAGTCCTTGCTCAGGTTAGGCCACAGCAAAACAGCTCAGCTCAAATGATCCTAAATGTTTTATTTAGATCCGGCTGATCTGACTCAGCCTATGGTCCAGATGTGGCCAAGACAGGAGGCCCAACTCCTAGATTTCTTCTCCCTTACCCTCCATGCTGTGAATTTCACTCCATGCAGGCTTATTTAAAATCCACCAAATCAGTCCTCAGAGAACCTGTTCTATGGTTCAGTAACAGGAGCAGCAGTGCTGCCACATGTCAGCACCTACTCCACAAGCCATGGTTGCAACACTGCTGCCCCGTGAGGCATGCTCTTGCTCAATCAGTTCTAGATAGAATAGCAGTTCTCAACCTGTGGGTCATGACCCATAGGAACTGTATTAAAGGGCCGCAGCATTAGGAAGGTTGAGAACCACTGAGGTAGAAAGAAACCAGGCACATGAGCTGTGTTTTCGCAGAAATAATCAGAAGGGATTTAATAAAACTATTGCCTGCATTTTTTTTTCTTTTTTGAGGCAGTCTCACTCTGTCCTCCTGGGTAGAGTACTTTGGCATCATAGCTCACAGCAACCTCAACTCCTGGCCTCAGGCAATCCTCTTGCCTCAGCCTCCCGAGTGGCTGGGACTACAGTCCACGTGATGCCCAGCTAGTTTGTCTATTTTTAGTGGAGACAGGGTCTCGCTCTGGCTTAGGCTGGTCTGGAACTCCTGAGCTCAGGTGATCCACCCACCTCAGCCTCTCAGAATGCTGGGATTACAGACATGAGCCACCACACCCAGCCTATTGCCTACATTTTTTATCTTGCAAAACCATTCAAAAATAAGCACTATCAGGGCCGGGCACAGTGCCTCACACCTGTAATCTCCAGCACTCTGGGAAGCCCAGGCAGGTGGATCACCTGAGCTCACAAGTTTAAGACCAGGCTGAGACAGAGCAAGACCTCGTCTCTAAAAATATCCAGGTGTTGTAGTGGGCACCTGTAGTCCCAGCTACTTGGAAGGCTGACACAAGAAAATCACTTGGGCCCCAGAGTTTGAGATTGCTTTGAGCTGTGATGCCATGGCACTCTACCAAGGGTGACAAAGTAAGACTCTGTCTCAAATAAATAAATAAATAAACACTATCAACAAAGTCAAGCCCACTGTAGGATGATGAAGTTAGGGTGAAGCTGTGTTTGGACCTGAACTGACAAGACTTCCCAAGAAGAGCCTGGAGGAGCTCTCAGACCAGCCTCCCTCAGGGCAGCTGCTTCAAGGCAACTGAACCCAGCCAGAAGAGCTCATAATTCCGCATGTGGAAGCTACGTGCCTCTTCATGTCTTCAGCCCTGCCAGTCCCTCCTAGGCCTACAGCCCATCCTCCTCCTGCAGGAAAAGCTGCTAGAATTGGAAGGCCAGCACATGGACCCCAAGACGTCCCAGACCCCTTGTCACCCCCAAAATCACTCCCTCCTCTGTCCAGGCCCACAACCGCATGGGTGTAGGCATGAGGCTGTAGCTGTCCTCACCTCTGTGAAGTGAGGTATGACCCTGGATTTGGTTGTTTACATACTCACTGCACTCAGAAGCCTGTCCTCGAGCTCCCCCCACCTCAGCCTCTATGTGAGATGAGAACACTGCCTGTCTCAGAACACTGCAGGCGGAGCTCACACCCACCCAGACACCATGCACATGCCCTTATGCTCCCATGGGGCAGCATGGGAGGCCCTGCCATCCCCAGCTGGGCAGCAGGTTTCAGAGAGGAGCTGCAGGGATTGGGTCAGTGCCATCTATGTTGTTTGGCTTCATTTTTTTTTTTTTTTTTTTTTTGAGACAGAGCCTTAAGCTGTCGCCTTGGGTAGAGTGCCGTGGCATGACAGCTCATAGCAACCTCCAACTCCTGGGCTTAAGCAATTCTCTTGCCTCAGCCTCCCAAGTAACTGGTACTACAGGTGCCCACCACAATGCCTGGCTGTTTTTTGATTGTAGTTGTCATTGTTGTTTGGCAGGCCCAGGCTGGATTCAAACCTGCCAGCTCTGGTGTATATGGCTGCCCCCCTTAGCTGCTTGAGCTACAAGCACCAGGCTATTGTTGTTGAGCTTCTTTAAACTTAATTTAAAAAAAAAATGGCAGCAACCCAAAGGCACATGGGCACTTTTCTAGCAGCTATGGCCCTATAGTGGTGCCCTGGCACACTCAGTCACTAGAGCAGTGGTTCTCAACCTTCTAATGCCACGGCCCTTTAATACAGTTCCTATGGGTTGAGATCCACAGGTTGAGAATCGTTGCCCTAAAGGGTCCCAGAGGTGCCCCCATCCCTGTGCTTTGGGGAGGGCCTGCTGCTGCCTCAGGCCTGGGTCCTGTTCCCTCAAATGCCCCAGAGCAGAGACATGGTGGTCACATAGGTGTCCCTGTGGTAGAGCTGCTATTATTGCCTGAACGCCCCCAGGGAGGGCCTGACTCTGGGCGCCCAGTGGTTGAGGGTGCTGGATGGCCCTCCCCATCCTCAGGCACTGCCCTATGAGCTTGGGGCAGCACAAGTGCCTCCCGACCACAGGTGCCAGGTCAGGGCTGGCCTTGGTCACTGAGTGGGCCTCCACCAGATGCCCCAAGGCTGACCCCTGAGGTGGGAGGCTACAGAGGGGCACGGCCTGGCTGGGAAGTGTTGGAGTAGGGGTGAGTGCCTGAGTGGCAGCCAGGGGACTCCAAGCTCATGCGCCATTTCCTTGCCAGGAGCTGGAGCAGCAGCTCCTCATAGAGAGGAGAAACTACCGGAAGACTCTGAAGTTCTACCAGAAACTCTTACAGAAGGAAAAGCGGAGTAAAGGTAACCACAGGGCAGCACCTCCAGCTGCAGGTAAAGGCACCTGGTCCCATGGGGACGTGCGGTGCCAACACTGCCCTGCCTGCAGGCTCCGAGGTCAGAGCCATGCTGGCCAAGTTGCGGGCACAGCTGGAGGAGATGAGGGCCAAGGTGCAGTTCCTCGGCCTGGTCAAGAAGTACCTGCAGGCAAGTGGGGGCTACCGGGCCTGCGGGCGGGTCTGAGGGGCCAGCAGGGTGGGGTGACGGGCCCACCCCCACATGGCAGGTCCTGTATGCGGAGCGCTGGGGCCTGGAGCCCTGCGCCCTGCCAGTGATTGTGAACATCGCGGCCGCCCCCTGTGACACACTGGACTTCAGCCCCCTGGACGAGTCCTCCTCCCTCATCTTCTACAACGTCAACAAGCCCCCAGGCGGCGGGCGGCAGAGGAAAGCACGCGTCCTGCAGGCTGGCACGCCACTAGGGCTCATGACCTACCTGTACTCCAGGTGAGAGCAATAGGGATGCAGGTTTAGGAAAAACAGAAAAGGCCACAAGAGGAGACAAAGGTAGGAGAGGGGTGGGTCTGTGATTCATTAACTTAGAAAATGTTGGGTCAGAGTTTACATGGACAGGTGAGACTGCCACCTGCTTGCTGCCTGGCCTTGGGGACCTGGGTCCCAGGTGTGCCCAGTGGTCCCTGGGCCCTGCTCAGTTACCAGTTGGGTGGCTTCCAAACATGAGCACACACACAAGCCCATCAAAGATCCAGAGCAGCCATCTGGCTCCCCCAGGAAGGCTGGCTCAGTGAGCCTGTGGGGTGCTCCTGCAGCTGCCACTCAGACAGCCTAGCCAGTGGCATGGCTAGAGCTCATCCTGCAGCAGGGATAGGGCATGGAGCAGGTGCATGGACCTCCTCCCAGGGCCCCAGGCTGCCCCCATGTCCCCTTCTGCCATGCTGTCCTGGGGCAACTGCATCATCCGTTCTCAGGCACAAGGAGCTCCCCAAGCTCTCCTTAGCCGATGACTGACCCACATCTGGGCACAGGGCCAATGGACCACCCATCTTGGCTTGTGGGGAATCTCTGACACCACCTTGGAGCTCCCATGGTCCTCAATGAGTGGAGATGGTGATCCCCTTGGGACATAGCCAGGAGGGCAGGCAGGGAACAATGGGTCTTGGCAGCCAATAGGGAGCAGGGAGGTCACCTCTGTAGACACTCCTGGCCTCAAGGGGTCTCTTTCCCAGTGGGGTCATTCTCCTGAGGTGGGCTACATGTGGGTTTGCCGGGGGCCACCAGCTGGCTGGGGGGACTCCAGGTTGACCTTTAGACTCAGGTCTCAGCCTCCCCTACATCTGCAAGATGCACACCCACCATGGGTCTCTGTGGGTTATAGAGAACATGTATGTGTGTGTGTGAACATGTATATGCAAGTGCATGTGTGTGCAGTGTGGTGTGTGTGCCATGTGTGACCAGGCATGTAGTATGTGATATGCACACATGTCCACATTTGTAGTGTGTATGGTGGTGCGTGGCTGTGCATGTGTGGTATACAGGTATGGTGTACAAGTGAATGTGTGTAACCTGTGTGTGGTGCGCATGTGTGGCCATGGTGTGTGTGCTGTGGTAGGCATGATGTATGTGTTGTGGGGTGTATGGCATGTGCCCATGAGGGGTGTGGTATGTGGTTCTGAGGGGTCTGTAGCATGTATGATATGTATAGTGGTGAGTGTGTGGCACATATGGGTGTATATGATGTGTGGTTTGTATAATGTGACGTGTGTGATGTGTGGTGTATAGCATGTATGACCTATAGTTTGCATAATATGTGTGGTGTGTGCAATTTGATGTGTATGTGTGGCGTTTATGATGTGTGGTGTGGGTGATGTGTGATGTGTATTATGTGTGGCAATGTGAACACAGCACTTCAATCGAGGCTCAGCCTCCTCATCAGAGTCAGTGCTCATGGGCCCTTTCCAGCTCTGGGGTTGGGCAGGCTAGTACCTGGCCTGAGCTGTGGCCACCAGATGCCCAAGCTCCCTCACTCCTGGAATACAGACCCTCTGATCTCTGGTCATCCTACTCCTCAACTCACAGACCCACATGCAGGGCCCGTGTCCCCGGGGTCCCGCCCACTGGCCTGGTCCACTCAGAGGCACCAAGAAGCATGTGGCCCCGCTCTGTTTCCTAAGGCAGCAATTCTTACTTGGAGCTAGGTCACCACATGTGGGCAGTGGCTTCCTGAGTCAGCAGGTTCTAGATGCCCGTGTCCAGCAGTGAGAGACCTTCAAGACTGTGTGAAGAAAGGACCTCACACTGGATAGGGTGGGGAATTTTGAATGTCACCAAAAGCCCCTTCATTTCTCTGGGAACTGTCCTGACAAGCAGCACCATGCACAATCATCACACACACCCAGAACGCTGGCAAGTGTGGGGGGGAGCGGCTAAGCCTGCCATCTCCCCCCCCCACCCAGCGATGCCTTCCTCGAGGGCTACGTCCAACAATTCCTCTACACCTTCCGCTACTTCTGCACACCGCATGACTTCCTGCACTTCCTCCTGGACCGCATCAGCGGCACCCTGCCCAGGTACCACAGCTGCACAGCCCCACACAGCAGAGCTTCTGACCCACAGTGCCATCTTTGGCTGCTGTGAAAGGCGAGGCAGTTCCCAGGGCCCCCAGCAAGGATAAGGGGCCAGTAGAGCCTGGGCAAGAATGTTCAGGGGAAAAGCAGAGGGGCCTGGGAGTACAGAGAGAGCAGAGAAAAAAGCTGGTGGGCAGACAGGGCCTGAGAGGCTCTTACCTGCTGACCAGGAACATGAAAGTCTGGCTGGCCCTCAAATGTCTTGGGTGGGGCACCCATAACCAACAGTTGGGACAGGGACAGGAGAGAATGGCAGCCATGGGTGGAAGTGCTCTTGCCTCTCTGAGCTCACCTGTCCACACTCCCAGGATGCCCCAGACACCCCCTCCTATCCAGGCTGAGTGCCCCCAGGCCATCAGCCAGTCAGCTCTGGCCTTGGGGGAAGAGACCCACAGAAAGCTCCCAGGTCACCTCACTCCCCACGTGAGAAGGTGGGTAGGTGCACACTGCCCTTGGGAAGGCTGGCTCGCTGCCTGCTGCTCCCCCACCTCTGCCCGCTCCCCCAGTGTCCCGGGCGCCTCAGGCTGCTCCGTGTGCCTCCAGGGCCCACCAGGACCCCACGTCGACCTTCACCAAGATCTACAAGCGGAGCCTCTGCGTCCTGCAGGCCTGGCTGGAAGACTGCTACACCGTGGACTTCACCAGGAATACAGGGCTGCAGGGGCGGCTGGAAGACTTCATCTCCTCTAAGGTGGGGCCACACTCTGGATCCCCACTGTGAGTGGTGCTGCCTTCACCCTGGAGGAGGCAGTGACCCCCACCTATATCTGCCTAGATCCTGCCCTTGGATGGCTCTGCCGAACATCTGCTGGGCCTTCTGGAAGTACACACAGATAGGCGGGCTGAAGGTGCCCCTCGAGGCACAGACTTGGAGGATATCAAGGAGGCTGAGGAGGATACCAGACCCTTCAACGCCCTCTGTAAGAGGCTCTCTGAGGACGGCATCTCCCGGAAGGTGGGGGCCCTTCCGGGTGTAAAGGTGGGTAAGACTCGCTGAGCCCAGCCTCAGGGACACAGCATGTGCATACACAAGCACACACATACATGGGCATGCAAAGGCATATACATGTGCATGTGTGCACACAAACATGAAGGCGTGCAAGGTACACATGTACACACATGCATATACATGGACATGTGTACGTGCATAAATATACATGCACATGTGTGTCTGTGTGCACACATACACCTGGTACACAGGCACACACATGCATATACATGCACACGTGTTTGTGTGCACACATATACCCAGTGCTCAGGCATATGCATACATATACACACAGTGTCTGTGTGCACACACACACTCTCTATCTCTTGGGCTGGCACTCTGTGCCCTAAGTCTGGTGCTCAGGTGCTGGGCCTGCTGTTTATAACTCATTGCTCTCACCTTCCCGACATGGGCCTAAGATCTGAGTGGAAGAACCTTCGGTGGGGAAATGAATGGTCTTTCCATCAATAGGTGGGGATAGCCCCCAGATTCAGCAGCTTTGTCCATAAGAAACTGTTGAAATGACAAGGACAGGTATCCTTGTGCCAACAGCTGTGGAGCGGCAGGTTTTGCTCTCTGGCTCCACTGAGTCCTAGGCTTTGACGCAGGCTGGTCCCTGCCCTACCCCCAGGCCTGGACCCCTGACCTGGAGGGGACATCCAAGCTCAGGCTCCTCTGTACCTGGCCTGTCCTACAGAGCTTCCCCTGGAGACTGCCCCGGGGCAATGGGCTGGCACTGCCACAGCACAAGGAGCGCCCATACACCATCGCTGCTGCCCTGCCCAAGCCTTGCTTCCTCGAGGACTTCTATGGTCCCTGTGCCAAAGCCAGCGAGAAGGGGCCCTACTTCCTGACAGAGTACAGCACACATCAGCTCTTCAGTCAACTGACGCTGCTGCAGCAGGTAAGGGAGAGAGAAGATCCCATGCCCTGTCCTCTGCAGGTGTCCCAGGGTCACAGGCACCACTGGGCCCTCAGCCCATGCTTCTTGGAGGAAGAGATGCGTGGTCAGGGAATGGACCAGCTGCCAAGTGCACAGGTCTGAGGAAGCTGCTGCCTGAATAGGGGGCCCAGAGTGCCTGAACTCCACCAAAGGGTCCACTCACGGGGCCTGGCCCCTCTCTCCACCCTGGCCCTCTTGCAAGTGCTACAGGACATCCCAGGGCCACATGGGCACATGGCCTCTTCCCCTCAGCTAGGCAGCCCCTGTGCTACTCCTCCCTCTGCTCCCACCCAAACAGCCCAGGAAGCCCCCCAAGTCCCCACCATCCTGGCAAGTCACACAGCCAATCCTACCAGGGCTGAGGATGCTGTGAGCCCCTGGGGGGCTGGACACAGAGGAAGCCCTGCTAGCCAGGCCTGTGGCTTATTGGGTGGGCACTGAGCTGAGATTGCAGAGAGGGCCCCAGAAACCACTGCCCTCCCTGGGACCCTTCCTCAGCCACAAGGCCTTAGGGACAGTGGCCTGAACCTCTGTTTCTGTGCCTTGCGCAGGAATTGTTTCAAAAGTGCCATCCTGTCCACTTCCTGAACTCACGAGCCCTGGGCGTCATGGACAAAAGCACAGCCTTCTCCAAGTGAGTGTCCCTGTGCTGTCACTAGGCCCCTGGTTTGGAGGGGTGGAGGGAGGGTCTCATGGACACTCCTGGCCAAAGGGAAATGCCTGGGTCTCACTCAACCTATGAGAACAGCCCCTCAGCCAAACCCCCGGCCATTGACACAGAGAGCCCCCGCAGGCCTGAAGCAGAGAGGGCCCCCTACATATGTACTGGGGTGACCCACACAAGTTCCATTCCAGGTCCAGCTCTTCTGAGTCCCTGTCGGCCAAAACCTGCAGCTTATTTCTGCCCAATTACATCCAGGACAAGTACCTGTTACAGCTTTTAAGAAACGCTGACGACATCACCACCTGGGTGGCTGCCGAAATCGTGACCAGCCACACCTCCAAGGTGGGCTCCTGGCTCTGCTATCAGAGCACGGCGTGGGGTTCACCAGCTGCAGGGCCAGCAGCACCTCTGCCGCACCGTGGTCACTACCTCCTCCTCACAAAGGAGGCCCCACTTCATGCCTCAAAGACACACCCAGCCACGGCAAAGTCTCCCATTAATGAGGGCCTTCCCCCATACCTTCCATTTCGCCAAAGCACACTAGTCATGTGCCCAGCACGGCACTGTCCGCCTCTGTCCAGGGCACTGGTCAGCTGTGAGCCACTGGGGCTGCTGGGGACACAGGATGAGCTGCACCCCTGACAGAGCCCTGTCTGTGCTCACAGATAGTCCCCTCACAAGCCTCCACACACCGACACACAATCCCCCTTAAACAATCACACACACAATCCACACACACATAATCCCCCTCATACAGAATCCCTATACACACACAGTCACACATACACTCTCACACAGTCCCTTTGCACACACAGAATACACATAAACCCACAGTTCCCTTCATTTCATACACACACAGCTAAGTCAGAACATGCTCCATCCAGGGACTGGTCACTCAGCTGAGCTCCTCTCCAGGGCTGGGTGTGT
Source organism: Otolemur garnettii (assembly GCF_000181295.1). Taxonomy (NCBI): domain Eukaryota; kingdom Metazoa; phylum Chordata; class Mammalia; order Primates; family Galagidae; genus Otolemur; species Otolemur garnettii. The sequence goes on along the minus strand of NW_003852470.1, from coordinate 391,913 downwards.
GACTCCACCCGTCCCCCCTACTGTGCATTGTGGGTCCTCATCCAGTTTGTGGAGGAAATGAGATGCAGCTCAGTGGTCTTGTCCCTTGACCAACTCAGGGCAAGGAAACAGGGAGCCTGGGTCACCCTTTACCCTAATCCTCAACATCCTGAGTATCATGAGGGATTTTAAACACTGTCCTCAATCAGGGGCTAAGGGGCTGGGCTTCTTAAGGATCAGTACAGAAGTGCTAACCTCACGTCCTGGGAGCACCCTAACCCTGAGCTGCTCCAGAAGGCAAAGGATGGGGCCTTCCATCCTGAGAGGGGCCCCTAGTCTGCAGCATCCTGCCCAGAGGCTGAAGACAACACCGTCCTGGTGGGCATCACCCATTCCCAATCTCAGGTCAGCATCAGAGACAAGCCATGCAGACTCATACCCAGAGCCAGCAGCTCCTAGGAGGGAGTGAAGGACTCTGGTGTCACCAAGATGAAACTCTCTCCACAGCTCCCACGTCCCTGTAAATGAAAGGTGGACATAGAGTCAGTCAGATAATGCAACCTTCACCACAGAGTGGCCAGCACAGATTTCATGTCGCTCACTGTGGTGTTAGAACCATCCAGAGACTGAGTTGGACAGTTGTAAATTTATAATCCCAGATAATTATTAAAATACAAAATTTGAGCCAGAGTGTAACTCTGGCCAATAAAAGCTCTCCATGATAACAGTTCATCCCATTCAGGTAAAATCGGGGAACAATGTGGAAATGAGGCCAAGAAAAAGTGCCTTACTGTAAAGAAAAATTCGCCGTCTTTTATTGGATGAATAATGGTGGTTTTGATGCATTAAATATGTTTAAGAGCATGCAGCACAGCAGCCAAGAAGCAGGAGCACCTTGATATCCATGGACAGGTGAACAGGTGGAGAAAATGGGTCCATGCACACCATGACATGTCAGTCAGCCTGGAAAAGGAAGGAGATTCTAGCACAGGCTGTGAGAACGGTATGCTCAGTGAATGAACCAGTCACAAGCCACAAATGCTGCATGACTCCATGTGTACAAGGTCCCCGAGGACTCAAACTCACAGGGACAGAAAGTGGAAGGGTGTGGGGGTAGGGAGCCCAAGGGGAGTTAGTGTTTGATGAGGACACAGTTTCAGTTTTGCAAAGTGAAAAAGTTCTAGCCATTGGCTGTACAACAATGTGAATGCAGTTAGCACCGCTAAGCTGCGCGTTTTAATACCAGTACAAGGGTAAAGTCTATATTACATATTTTTTACAACTACAAATTTAATTAATTAAAAAGGTGATGGAACAGTTTTATCTGAAAACTAATGCTTTGCATCTATTTGAATCTATGAAGAAAAAAACTAAGATGTCTACTCAAAAAGTGTGAGCAGGTAAATGTTTTTCAAGATCCTTGAAGGGGACTTGGCGCCTGTGGCTCAAGTGGCTAAGGCGCCAGCCACGTACACCCAAGGTGGCAGGTTTGAATCCGGCCCGGGCCGCCAAACAACAATGACAGCTGCAACCAAAAAATAGCAGGGCGTTGTGGCGGGCGCCTGTGGTCCCAGCTACTTGGGAGGCTGAGGCAGGAGACTCGCTTCCGCCCAGGAGTGGGAGGTTGCTGTGAGCTGAGATGCCATGGCACTCTACCCAGGGGGACAGCTTGAGACTCCTGTCTCAAAAAAAGAAAAGATCCTTTAGGGGGTGCTCAAGACAGAGGCCACAGCCATGAACAATCTCAGGGTCTCATCTGTGTCTGCAGACAGGACTCAAGCACTGTGGAGGTGTGTCCTTGGAACCTGCAATCTATTTACACCAAGACAGCCCCGGCTGTGGTGACATTCCTTAAGCTGCTCTGGAATGTCATCTGAGTACTCCAGAATCTGCAGAACCACTATGAAAGGAACGACAATCACACTCAGCATGGCATATGTTGCCCACAGGTGTTCTTGTCAAATTCAGCACATTTGTCACTTCCAGCCAAGAAGCCCCAAAGGAAGTGTCCACTCTTTTTTTTTTTTTTTTTTTTTTTTTGAGACAGAGCCTCAAGCTGTCTCCCTGGGTAGAGTGCCATGGCATTACAGCTCACAGCAACCTCCAACTCCTGGGCTCAAGCGAGTCTCCTGCCTCCGCCTCCCAAGTAGCTGGGACCACAGGCGCCCGCCACAACGCCTGGCTATTTTTTGGTTGCAGCCGTCATTGTTGTTTGGCGGGTCCGGGCTGGGGATTCGAACCCGCCACCTTAGGTGTACGTGGCTGGCGCCTTAGCCGGTTGAGCTATAGGCGCCGAGCCGGAAGTGTCCACTCTTAAGGGACTACATCCTGATGGCACCAACCTCCTGCAGCAGACTCAGCAGGTGCACGATGAGAAGTGCCCACTGGTTCCACACCTGCCTAGGGATGTGTCCTCTCTGTCTCCCTGGGGAAAGCGTCCCCCTTGGGCCACTCCTAGGGCAGCTTGGAACCTGGGGAGGTTTGTCCTGGTGCAACTTTGCTTTTGAAAAGTGAGGCTGGACTTCTTTTCACATCTTTCCACTACCAGGCATTGCCTTTTTGCTTTGTTTTGTTTCCAGTAATGCCCACTCCAATGCCAGCCCCATGACACAGCACACGCTGTTCTGTGCCTTGAAGCTCAGCTATTTTAACAGTTCTTAAGGGTGCATTTGTTCTCCTTAAACTAGAAGACAATGAGTGTGCCATTTTCTCGTTTCAGTTGCAAGTGAACTTGCTGTCCAAATTTTTGCTGATTGCAAAATCTTGCTACGAGCAGAGGAACTTTGCGACAGCCATGCAGATCCTGGGTGGGCTGGAGCACCTGGCTGTGAGGCAGTCTCCTGTGCGTCTCCTTGGGCTGTGTGGGTATGGGTGTAAGTACCACAGGGCCACAGGCATCTCAACTGTGCTTTCGTTTCAGGCCTGGAGAATTCTTCCCGCAAAGATGGCAGAGATTCTGGAGGAGCTAAAAGCTGTGGAGGTACTAGTGCCCAGCGCCCACCTGGGGCCTCTCGTTACCGACCCACCTGCGTTGCAGCATCCCAGACCTGCAGCACCAGCTTAGCCCTGCTGTGGGAACCCTCCAGCCAGTTCCTGGTGTGGCCTCTGCCACCAACCTGGGCAAAAGTGCCTCCCACTGGGTCTCCAGGCTTCCCTGGTCCAAGCTCCCTGCACAGGCTATGGGTGCCCAAAGATGGGGCTGAGGCTCTTAACTGAGGCCTAAGCCTACCTGACCCAGAGGCCTCCCCTAGGAGATAACAATGAGATGCCATTTCTCTTGAAACCATTTGATCGTGAACTTGTCAAAATGAGGCAGTGGGAGCCACAGAGCAGGCATGGCCTGGCTCATCCTGGAGCTCAGAGCCTAGCCTCAGCTCTCCATGGGTGAGAGGAACATGTGCATGTCCTCACCAGACACAGATGTACTGCTGGCCAGCCCAGGTCTGGTCCAGGCAGCCCTGCAGAATAAGGAGAGGGTTTCACCATGTCCGCAGCACTAGGTGTCTTCTTGTGCCAGCAAGTATGAGGCCAAGAATTGCCAATCTGCAGTCCAGGAATGCAGGCCACACTCTGGACTGGGTGCTACATCAGAGTCTGCACAGCCCCCATGCATGGAGCCTATAGGCGTCAACTGGCCCCGGACAGGCTGAGGTGCCCCTGGCTGAGCCTCTTGGCCTGACCACCCCCGTCTCTCCCCTGACCACACCCCTGATCGGTCCACCAGGTCTTCCTGAAGAGTGACAGCCTATGTCTAATGGAAGGGAGGCGCTTCCGGGCCCAGCCCACTCTGCCCTCAGCTCGCCTCCTGGCCATGCATGTCCAGCAGCTGGAGACAGGGGGCTTTACTATGACCAATGGTGCCCACAGGTGGGGCAAGCTCAGGTGAGGAAAGCCCAGCATGACCCAGACCCAGGGGAAGAGGGCTAAAGTGAGGAGGCCCAAATGACCACAGGCTCAAGGGGAGGGAACACAGGTGAGGGGGCCCAACATGACCACAGACCCGGGGGAAGGTCAGATGAGGGAACAACATGACCACAGACCCAGGGGAAGGTCAGATGAGGGAACAGCATGACCACAGGCCTGGGGGAAGGGGGCTCAGATGAGGGGACCCAGCATGACCCAGACCCAAGAGGAGGGGGCTCAAGTGAGGGACCCAGCATGACTATAGGCCCAAAGGGAGAGGGCTAAGGTGAGGTGACCACAGGTGCAAGGGGAGGAGGCTCAGGTGACCACAAACCCAGGGGGAAGGTCAGGTGAGGGGGCCCAGCATGACCCAGAGCCATGGGGAGGGTCAGGTGAGGGGCCCAGCATGACCACAGGCCTGGGGAAAGGGGGCTTGGGTAAAGGGACCCAGCATGACCCAGAGCCAGGGCGAGGGGGCTCAGGTAAGGGGACCTGGCATGACCCATGACTTGCCAGGGGCCTCAGTCCCCCCCACCCCAGGAACACTGCCATCTCTGCTTCTGCAGACAGTGCATTTCCTGCAGTTCCCATGTATTTGGTCTTAAAACACTCCCAGGTGTCAGTGAACAGAAGCCACTCAGGTGGCAACCCGCCCCCTAGGGTACACACTTGCCCTTTCCCTGACCCCTCTATCCCCTCCCTAGAGATATACATGCAGGACCCGTGGTTAGGCCTCAGCCTGTCCCCTGGTCCCACTATTCACCTGCCCAGAACACCTGGGCCCAACACCCTGCACACAGCCCAGGAGTGTCCAATCACGGCCACCTCCCCACACAGGGACTGGCACCTCCTAGCCCATAGAGCATCACAGCTCTCGCTTCTGCCACAGCACACAAGTGCTCCCCCCATAACCTCCCACCCTGTGTCTCCCCAGCCTGCACACCAGCAGTCAGGTGGAGGCTGGTCAGGCCATAGCCAGCCACTCACTTTTCCAAGGGCAGATGGCCTCAGCTGGTGAGTGGGACCCAGAGGACACAGTCCCAACCTGCCTGACACAGGACCACTTCTTACATAGTCACCAATCTAAAAAACAAACAATATACCATTGATACACGCTTATTGTGAGACCAGGAAACCCCTATCAGCAGAAAGGATGTTGAAAACTTAAGTTAATGCCAGAACTGGAAAGTGCATGACTAAGACTCAGTGTTTGCCCTTGACGCTGCATGAGAGCATGTTCACACTTGCCCTTTAGTTGACAAAGATGACATCGAACTGGGTATACTGTTTCTTCATCCAACAACAGGGTGGAGCATCTGGGGGCTGCAGCTCCCTGGGCAGAATTAAGGGTGCCTTCTTTCAAAGCCCCAGTCTTTCTATCCTGGGTGTTCTTTGATGGCGTTCTCCAGGGAACAGTCCAGGTGCACAGCAGTGCTGGCACCTGGGGTACAACTGCCCAGCCAAGGCAGTGTCAAGCCCAGAACACCACGGGACGTGCCATATACACTTCTGTCTGCCCAGCCTTCTCAGCTGTGAGCCCCAGGCCTGACACTAGGTGTTCCTCTCAGGACCCTCAGCCAGTGTCAGACACAGCAGTTTTTCAATAAACACTCATGTATTGAGAAGTAAATGGATAGATGGCTGAACAGACAGACAGCAAAAAGGCCTGAGTACTAAAATGAGGTTTGGCCTTGTAAATAAATACTGAAAACACATCCTTGGTTTTTCTAATTTCAAAGAGTTTGGTTCAAACTAAGAACAGGCCAGGAACTCACCACAGAAAGCTGCCCCTTCCAAGGGAAACTAATATCTCTTTTCCCTCCTCCTCCTCGAAAGAAACATAGCCAAAGTGGTGAGCCAGGTCCACGCATTCCAGGAGAACCCCTACGCGTTCAGCCCAGACCCCAAGCTCCAGTCGTACCTCAAGCAGAGGATCGCTCGCTTCAGTGGGGCCGACATCTCCACCTTGGCGGCAGACAGCAGGACCAACTCCCACCAGGTCTCCAGTGAGAAACACTCGCGCAAGATCCAGGACAAGCTGCGTAGGATGAAAGCCACATTCCAGTAGCCAAGCAGAGTCGGGTGTGGAATTCTGAACACCAACTAGCCAGGACAGCTGCAGGCAGAGGAAGCACACACCAGGACCACAGAGCCCCACTGGGGCTGCACGCCTGGGTGAGGCTGATCCCACCACTGTGGGGTCCAAAGGTGGGGGCTCCACGAGGGCAGCGCAATCTCTTCCCAGAAGATGGAGGCAGGGTGGGCCAGAATCTTAGGGGCTTGGGTGTTTCTGCTAGAATTAAAAAATTAACTTTATAAATAAAAATAGAGTAGACTTCCCAAGAGTTTTGAAATACCTTTCATATGACCCTCTTTAAAAACCCTTACTGGTTCACCCCTGGGGAGATTCCATCTGTACCTGCCCACATTCTGGTCCCCCTAAAGTGGTCTCAGACTCGCAGCTAAGCACGGCTCCAGGGTTCCCAAACCTGCCTGAGCCCCTGCCCCACAGTGTGCAGATGCCTGGGGCTCACCTGGGAAGGGGAGCAGCATCCCAGCCCAACCTCCTGCAGGGGTGAGCACCTGGGGCTGGACTCCCCCATGCAACTCAGCGCTCCCCAGCATGGAACTGCCCTGTGAGCCAGCCAAGGCCGCAGGGCAACAGGCGCCAAAGAAGAGATGTCACAGTCTGGTGTGGGAGCGGCCGCCGCCCACCTGCCTCCAGCACCCGCACCTACACCCTGACCCCCATGCCCACTGTGTCCATGCACCTGCTGCTCCCAGCATCTCAGCACTCAAGCTCCCAAGACCACTGTGCCCATGCACTGGGCGCTGTCACTCGTGCTTCACCAGAGGACAGCCAGCCTCGGACTCAGTGGCACCAAGCCCCTCCTTGAGGCTCAGCCCCCTAACAGCTGGGCTGAGCTCTAGCTCAGGAGGGAGTCCCCCTGCCCAGGAGGCCGTGAACAGGGCAGGGTGGTCCCCGGGGCCACTGTGACGATGGACTCCTGGCAGGGTCACTGAGCCGGGGGGCATCCCACACTCTGGCTATCATAGCACGAACTGCAAAACCCAGAAATTTTGAGTTTTAGAACTGGTGATTCTTTAGACCATCCAGCTAGTGGTGTTTCTAGGAAAACTGTTACTTGCGACAATAATTTTCAACGTCCAGTCTAGTTTCCCCACATAAGTCCATTGGAGACACCAGCCCTGCTTAAATGGAATGCAGGAGGGCTCAGCATCTAGTCGTGCAAAGCGCACATTCTTAGGGTTTTACGTGAGGACTGTGCTCTGCAGATCAAGTCCCACATTTCAGGTTTTGTATTTAACATAGTAGTATCTGGCCACAGTAGAATTTCCATCGTAATGAATTGTTTTCCTGGGGAAGTGATCAGGCTTTGGCTTCAGCATAACCATTTGCATGTCTCCCCCAACATCACATGGCGCCATTTATAAATAAAGTCATTTCTACCAAACTGCTTTCATGAGGCTCACTCTGTGGGTCTCCAAAGCAACATCTGCTTTGGGGGTCTAAGTGGTTCCCTTGTAGCCAAAGGAAGACACCTTTACAAGAGCTCATGCACTCACAACTGCACAGAGAGAGGCCCAGGTGTGCAGGACCCTAGTTTAAGACCCCAGGAGGAGAGACACCCCCAGGCTTCCAGACCATGTGAATGGCCCACTCACCCTGTGGCCCCAGTAGCTTGCTCTGCTGAAGGGTGTGAGCAGCCTAAGACCTGAGGCATCAGAAACACTCAGCACCTCCAGCCAGAGCCTGTTCTACTGTAAATGCTGCCCATCCCAGCCAGTGCCCACCTGGCAGCCCAAACACCACCAGCAGCTTGTGGGCAACACAGAGCTGAGTCCACTGCTACCCACAAAGGGGCTCCTCAGAGCTCTGGCCATGACCCAAGAGGGAGGCACAGTAGGTGCCCTTATGAAGCCAGGGGCTTCGTAAGCAGTGCAAAAGGACCCCTATGTCATAGTTTAGGGTTGGTGGGTGCAGCAAAGTGACAGGCAGAAGACCAGGACTTAAAGAGTTTTAGAGAGTGAAGTGTAGGTGCTTTTTATGGAGTGACCAGTCTTTGGGTCTTTGGGAAAGTGCCCGGGATGGACAATGCAGTTATCTGCCAGGGCAGGAGGGCCAGGAGAGGAAGGCCAGGCTAACAGAGAGACATTGCAGTAACAGGCGAGCAGTAGCTGCTTCCAGTGGGTGTTTTGATATCCAGGTGGAGTGTGGTGGGTGCTTTGGGCCTTACTCACACTAATTAAATCATTGAAAACCATCTTTTTTTCTGGCTTCCTTGTTGATACGTAAGGACGCTGCCTGCCATGTATACAGGGTCTCCCTTCACTCTGCTCTGCTGACCCCAGGTTTTGTTTTGTTTTTTGTTTTTTTTTTTTTGGAGAAATGACCCCAGAGCCCCTGAGAGCTTCACTGCCCAGCCCAGACCAGCCACAGCACTTGCCACTTAAGGAAACCCTGAAGGTCTCTGGAAACAGTGTTAGAGGGGACACCCTCACCTGCCCCAGTCATAAGAAACACAGATGAGCAGACTCTGGCCTTGTCCAAGCTGCTAACCATAGACTGCTCACATAATAATCTGGCATGGCCTTCTCCACTGCTGTAGAGAGGTTTGCTACACCACAGGACACTACTAAAATGCTACTCCTACAGCATTAGAACATGAATACTCCAGTCTGAGACCCAGTTTTCTGTCTTTAAAAGCAAGATGAAGCCTTAGCAGCGCCTATGGCCCAGTGAGTAGAGCACTAGCCCCATATACTAAGGGTGAAGGGTTCAAACCCACCTCCAGCCAAACTACAACAACAAAAAAGCTGGGTGGCGCCTATGGCTCAAAAGAGTAGGGCGCCAGCCCCATATGCCAGAGGTGGCGGGTTCAAACCCAGCTCCAGCCAAAAACTGCAAGAAAAAAAAAAAAAAAAAGCCGTGCGTTGTGGCAAGCACCCATAGTCCCAGCTACTCAGGAGGCTGAGGCAAGAGAATCACCTAAGCCCAAGAGCTGGAGGTTGCTGTGAACTATGACACCACAGCTCTCTACTGAGGGCAACAAAGTGAGACTCTATCTCAAAAAAAAAAGAAAAACCAATAAATAAATAAATAAAAATAAAAATAAAAGATGACACAAGCTAGCTTACTAGCGGGGGAGGGGAGGGCTGTGTTGCTCCTGTTGTTACCCATATCCTGAGCATGCCACCAAGTCTATGTGACTTCTCCCTGGACTGCCATGCCTTGGGCCACTACCACCCCCACCCCCTCACCCTCATCTTAGCTCCCACACCATGCACTCACGAGAAGCACACTGGTGGCTCCAGTACTGGCTGGTCATGCTCTCACACAGCCATTTTCCAAGAGTTTTTCGGAGAAGTGAGTCCCCTATCCACAGGCAGAAGCCGTGGCCTCTGGGGGTCTGTACTTTAAAACTACTGCTGTAGCCCCAACAGAGCAAACATCCCTTTGTGGCACAGCCTTCCCAGCCCTGGCACCCATTGATCAGCTCTCCATCCCGAAGTTTTGCCTTTTCTAGGATGTCCTTCAGACGGGGCCACTCAGCACATAGCCTTGGGGTCTGGCTTCTTTCACTCAGGTAATGCAGGTGGGATTCAATCCTGTTGCACAGACAGAGCTCCCGTGTGCTCTGCAGCGAGGATGTTGCCAAGGGTTTGCTCGGCCCCTGGTGAGCAGGCTTCTTGGCTACATCTGAGGCTTGGCAATTATGAATAAAGGCTGCACAGACTCTGTGTACAGTGTTCGCATAGACGTAAGTTTTCAACTCTTTTGGGTAAATACAAGGATTACAAATGCTGGGTCGTATGGTAAGAGTGTGCAAGAAACCACCAGACTCTCTTCTAGAATAGCTGTGCCATTTTTCATTCTGACTAGCAGTAAGTTCCTGTTCTTGTCAGTATGCTGGGTTTTAGACATTCTGCTAGGTGTGTGGTGATTCTCATTTGAGTCTTATTTTGAATTTCTCTAATAACAAGTGATGGTAAGCATCTATTAACATCCCTATTTGCCCTCTGTCCATCTTCTTTGGCAAAGATCAGGTATTTTCTCCACTTTTTATGGAGTTGTTGTATATGATACAGGGTGAGAAATACTAACTCTGTCAAAAACCCATGGAGGCCAGGTGAGGTGGCTCACACCTCTAATCCCAGCTCTTTGGGAGGCTGAGGCAGGAGGAGCCCTTGAGCTCAGGAATTCGAGACCAGTCTGAGCATCAGTGAAATCCTGTCTCTACAAAAAAGAATAATCAGCCAGGCATAGTGGTGCATTGTCTGTAGTCCCACCTACTGGGGAGGATGAGACGGGAGGATCGCTTGAGCCCAGAAATTTAAGGTTGTTGTGAGCTATGATGAAGCCATAGCACTCTCGCCTGGATGACAGAGAAATACCTCTCTAAAAAAACAGAAACTCCTCCTTGAGTTTCAGTTTTAAAAATCCTGGAAATGTACTCCTGGTCCTGCTTGAGTTGGATGTCCACTCCTGGAGCAATCAGTTAGCAATGACCAGAGGCAGGTGACTCAGGACAGGCTTTGCCTGGGTCTCATCTCCAATTTCTGGATACATTTCTAGAATTGGGGGCCTTCATGAGCTGAGTAGACACCATAAAAGTTGTAGCACACTTTTATGTAATAAATTCCTAACTGAAAAAAAAAAAACAAAAACCTAGTACTACCTCCCCCCTCCAAAAAATGACCTTTACTGTAAGCAGGATGTTGCGGACCCCAGGATGGACCGATTTCAATGGAATGACAAGTTACTACCTGCAGCTACAAATGGTTGAAACCTCCTCACTGACAGGAAAGTAAGCAAATTAAAGACAGGACACTTCAGACAACACTGCACTCTGGGGGGCAAATTTGTTTCTCAAAGAAATTCAAGTCAGCAACTTTCCACTCACACAGGGTTTAACAATAAAGGAGTTGTAGGTCAGGCCGCCAGGACGCCCCCAACCATCCAAGAAAGAAGTTGCACATGGCTCGGTGCCTATAGCTCAGCGGCTAGGGTGCCAGCCACGTACACCGGAGCTGGCAGGTTCGAACCCAGCCCGGGCCTGCCTAACAACGGCAACAACTACAACCAAAACCAAACAGGCGTTGTGGTGGGCTCCTGTAGTTCCAGCTTAAGCAAGAGAATTGCTCCCTCCTTAAGCAAGAGAATTGCTTAAGCCCAGGAGTTTGAGGTTGCTGTGAGCTGTGATGCCACAGCACTCTACCACAGGCGACATAATGAGACTCCATCTCAAAAAAAAAAAAATTTGCACAAAAACAAGTGGGGAGAACAAACAAGAAGTACCGTGTTGGGGCAGAGACCTCGTGTGAATGCATGCTCACTCCAATTAAGAAAGATGGTTGGACACAGAAACAAACAGAGATGTGTGCCTATGTGGCCCGCTTCCCAGCTCTGTCCACTGAACAGGCTTAGAACGAAGTTTTTCACCCAGGGTGCCACTAGCATCATGGCCATCATTCCAGGGCAGGCCGCCCTGTGCACCACCTCTATTCCTACCCACCAGATGCCAGCAGCACCTCCCAAGCCCCAATCATGACAAGAAGAAATGTCTCTAGACGGCTCGGTGCCTGTGGCTCAAGTGGCTAAGGCGCCAGCCACATACACCTAAGGTGGCGGGTTCGAATCCAGCCCGGACTCGCCAAACAACAATAAACCAACGGCTTCAACCAAAAAATAGCCAGGCGTTGTGGCGGGCGCCTGTGGTCCCAGCTACTTGGGGGGCGGAGGCAGGAGACTTGTTTGAGCCCAGGAGTTGGAAGTTGCTGTGAGCTGTGAAGCCACGGCACTCTACCCAGGGGGATAGCTTGAGGCTTTGTCTCAAAAAAAAAAAAAAAAGAAATGTCTCTAGACATTGCTGAATGTCTCCTGTCGGCAGAATTCCCCCTAGAACCACTGGGTTAGAAGGAGTGACACCCAAGAAAAATGAGTACACCTCTGCCCAGATCTTGGTGACAGATTCCATCTCCAGTAAATGAGACCAGAAATTCAGAGATTTCTTGAGAAACGCCTGAACAGCTAATTCTAAGGCTAGGGTTGGCAAAGTCCCAAACAGGCCAGGAACATTTGGCAGGGCCAAAAAGCCAAGGAGTGCTGGAGGGTCAATAGGACACAGGAAAAGAGGAAAGAGCTGGAAAAGGCCCTGTTGGTCAGAGCTGGAGGCTCCCGCCTATCATTCCAGCACTCTGGAAGGCCAAGGTAGGAGGATCCCTTGAGTTCAGGACTTCAAGAACATCCTGAGCCAGAGTTAGACCCCCATCTCTACTAAAACTAGAAAAATTAGCCAGGCATGGAGGTGGACACCTGTAGTTCCAGATACAGGGGAGACTAAGGCAGGAGGACCACTTGAGTCCAGGAGACTGAGGTTGGTGTGAACTAGGCTAAGACCATGGCACTCCAACATGGGTGAAAGACAGAGTGAGACTCTGTCTCAAAAAAATAAAAAATAACAAAGACCCCGATGGTCAAAGCTGGAACAATCTGGGCAAAAAAATAAGTAACAACATCACTGAGTTATAAACTAAAAGATAAAATACGTATCCACGAGACTGAGCTCAGTGATCATGCCTGTGACCAGCACTCTGGGAGGCTAAGGCAGGTGGATTGCCTGAGTTCAGAAGTTTGAGACCAACCTAAGTAAGAGCAAAACCCTGTCTCTAAAAAATAAAAAATACAGCCAGTCACACCTGTAATCCCAGCACTTGGGAGGCTGAGTCAGGTGGATTGCCTGAGCTCACATATTCAAGACCAGCCAGAACAAGGGCAAGACCTCATATCTAAAAAATAGGTAGATGTTGTGGGCACCTGCAGTCCCAGCTACTTGAGAGGCTGAGGGAAGAAAATCACATAAGCCCAAAAGTTGGAGGTTGCTGTGAGCTATGATGCCATAGCACTCTACTGAAAGAGACAAAGTGAGACTCTGTCTCAAAAAAAAAAAAAAAACCCCACAGGTTCACACCCATAGCACAGCGACTACAGCACAAGCCA
>NW_003852470.1:374727-378555 GCF_000181295.1 Otolemur garnettii | reverse complement strand
TTGTTGTTTGGCAGGCCAGGGCTGGGGATTCGAACCCGCCACCTTAGGTGTATGTGGCTGGCACCTTAGCCGCTTAAGCCACAGGCGTCGAGCCCCCAGCTGGGCGTTGTAAGGGGAGGTGGGGGCGGGAGGGTTGCCTGTACTTCCAGCTACTCCAGAGCTGAGGCAAGAGGACAACTCGAATCCAAGAGTTTGAGGTTGCTATGAGCTATAATGATGCCATGGCACTGTAGTCATGGTAACAGAGTGAGACTCTGTCTTAAAAATAAATAAATAAAAATTGGCTTGGCGCAGGTAGCACAGTGGTTATGGTGCCAGCCACATACATCAAGCCTGGCAGATTCGAAACCCAGCCTGGGCCAGCTAAACAACAATGACTATCGCAACACAACAACAAAAAAGCTGGGCCTTGTGGCAGGCGCCTGTAGTCCCAGCTACTTGGGAAGCTGAGGCAAGAGAATTGCTTAAGCCCAAGAGTTTGAGGTTGCTGTGAGCTGTGACATCACAGCATTCTACTGAGGGTGACAAAGTGAGACTCTGTCTCAAATAAATAAAAAATAGGTATACACAAGTACACACTGGTAGAAAAATAGTGGGGAAGAGAGACAAACCTTCCTTACAGAAAAACCCCCAGATAACAAGCTCCCCCTCCAGGAAGCAGAGCCCATGGGGACAGATTTAGTGACTGGGTCACTCGAGTGACCAGAGTATGGATTGGGAGATGAGGCCTGGACACTGGGGAGGCTGGCAGACACCACCTTCCCCAAACAAAGGGATTGACATCACCAGTGCTAAGCCACAAGGCAGTCAGCTGTCCTGACAGAATGGGGCAAGACGGGCACCTCATCTCTTAAGCCTTCTTCCCCCAAACCCACTTGCCCAGCCTAATCATGGGAAGACGCCAGGCAAACCCACATTGAAGGACCCACAACAGAACACCTGGCCAAGCCTCCCTGGCAGTGCCAACGACGTGAGAAAGTGCCATAGACTCAAGAAGGCCAAGGAGGCTCAGCACCCATAGCACAGTGGTTATAGCACCAGCCACATACAAGGGTGGCAGGTTGGGACCCGGCCTAGGCCAGCTAAACAACTGCAATGAAAAAACAGCCAGGTGTTGTGGCGGGCACCAGTAGTCCCAGCTACTTGGGAGGCTGAGGCAAGAGAATCACTTAAGCCCAAGAGTTTGAGGTTGCTGTGAGCTGTGACACCACAGCACTCTACGGAAGGCACATAGTGAAACTCTGTCTCAAAAAAAAAAAAAAACAGCTGGGCGTTATAAGGGGAGGGTGAGGCAAGAGTGTAACTCGAATCCAAGAGTTTGAGGTTGCTGTGAACTATAATGATGCCATGGCCCTCTAGTCATGGTGACAGAGTAAGACTCTGTCTCAAAAAATAAAAATAAAAAAAAGAAGGCCGAGGAGCCAGAATGACTGGCTGGATGCAGCCTGACGCCCTGGATGTTATCCTGGGGCAGAAAACGGACATTCGTGGAAAACTGGTAAAACTTAGCAAAGAGCAGTGTAACAGTGCTGACATCCTGATTCTGATAAACGTGCCACCATTACCTAAGGTGTCCCTGTTGAGGGGAACACAAGAATCAAATGGGAAATCATTCCTAAATTGGTTTTTTTTTTTTTTTTGCATTTTTTGGCCAGGGCTGGGTTTGAACCCATCACCTCTGGTATATGGGGCCAGCGCCCTACTCCTTTGAGCCATAGGCGCCTCCCAATTAAAAAAAAATTTTTTTTTGAGACAGAGCTTACTATGTCGCCCTCAGTAGAGTGCAGTAGCATCACAGCTCACAGCAACCTCACACTCTTGGGCTTAAGCGGTTCTCTGGTCTCAGCCTCCCAGGTAGCTTGGACTACAGGCGCCCACCACAACACCCAGCTATTTTCAGGTTGTTATTGCAGTGTCATTGTTGTTTAGGAGACCCAGGCAGGGATTGAACCTGCCAGCCTCAGGGTATGTGGCTGGCGCCCTACTCACTGAACTACAGGCGCCAAGCCTAAATAAAAAGATATTTAAATTGCTGTGGATGATATATATAAATAAAATACTAAGATTTATTTTTATATAGTATTGCATTCAATGACCTTGTGAAATTCACTTAATTCAAATCCTGTACTTTTAGATTATTTTGCATGTCCCGTGTATATTACATATCATCTTCAGATAATAGCTGTTTTATTTATTCTTTTCCAATTTCGGTACAACTCCCTTTTTCTTGTCTTCTTGCACTGGCTAAGACTTCTGGAATAATCATGAATAGAAGTGATGTTGGGGGCTCGGCGCCTATAGCTCAACTGGCTAAGGCTCCAGCCACATACACCTAAAGTGGCAGGTTCGAATCCCCAGCCCGGACCCGCCAAACAACAATGACGGCTGCAACCAAAAAAATAGCCGGGCGTTGTGGCGGGCGTTTGTGGTCCCAGCTACTTGGGAGGCTGAGGCAGGAGACTCGCTTGAGCCCAGGAGTTGGAGGTTGCTGTGAGCTGTGATGCCACGGCATTCTACCCAGGGGGACAGCCTGAGGCTCTGTCTCAAAAAAACAACAACAAAAAAGAAGTGATGTTGGGTATCCCTTTCTAACCTAATCACAGAGGGAAGAGTTCAACATTTTATGTTATCGATAACGGATGTAAACAGACTTTACCAGAATAGACGTTCCTTTCTGAGTGCGTGAATTGTGACACTACGCCTGAGAAAAGGTCCCAGCTCTTTCCCAGATTCACCCTAAACTACCTGCTTGCAAGGATGAACACCCACCTGCTACCTGGGGTAATGATCGTGAAAAAAACCCAGCCCGACTGGGAAGGGAGGGGAGGAAGGGGGACACCCTAGGGTCACCAAAGACCCAAAAGAAGGGCCTCGATCTTTCTGGAGCTGGCAAAGGGCCAAGCATCGCTGTGGGCGGTGATTAAAGAACACAGCACATGCGTAAAAGCTAATGGAACCTTACGCGCCTTCGGACGCGCATGTTATCACGTTGTGCCTCAGTTAAACGGGTTTAAAAACACAACCACTTTTGGTTTGCAGGTTGTTTCCATTAGACGAGGACAGAGCTTTGTTTCGGATACTAACGGCTTAGGAGCCCAAAGGAGCCCTGGAAAACCAAAACCATAGAACAGACTTAAGTTGAACTTGCCGGGGCGGAGGGGGCGGGGCGCAGGGGGCGGACCAGTAGGTGGGAGGGTCGTGTAGACCCGGCTCCGACAACGGACTGCGGTGCAGGGTCCTCAGAACGTGTGTGGGCGGCCCCGGCTGCGCCCGCTTCGTCTCCCCGGACGCTACTCGGATCCTAGCGCGGCCCGGCCCTGCCCGGCCCCGGGATGCTGCTCCGGCCTCGGCGGCCGCCCCCGCTCGCGCCTACCACGCCGCTGTCGCCGGCCAGCCCCGACCCCGAACTGCAGCCGGCCGGGGACGCCCCGAGGACCCCGCTCGGGCGGCCCGCCTCGCCTGGCGCCCTGGAAGAGCCCGCGTTGCCAGTGTCCCCAGGCTCGGCTCAGCGCACGCCCTGGAGCGCCCGGGAGACGGAACTGCTGTTGGACACGCTGCTGCAGCCGACCGTGTGGCGTTCGCTGCTGTTGGACCGCCGCCAGGCGCTGCCCACCTACCGCCGCGTGTCGGCCTCCCTGGCCCGCCAACAGGTGCGGCGCACTCCCGCTCAGTGCCGTCGCCGCTACAAATTTCTCAAGGACAAACTCCGCGAGGCGCAGGGACAGCCGCCCGGGCCCTTCGACGCGCGGATCCGACAGCTCATGGGTCTACTTGGTGACACTGGGCGCAAACGGCCCCGCCGCCGCTCTCCCGGGCCCGGGCGCCCCC
>NW_003852470.1:371228-374618 GCF_000181295.1 Otolemur garnettii | reverse complement strand
CGGGGAGGGGGAGGCTGGCACCCGGAACCCCTGTTCCGACCGACCGCTTTGCGTTCCCAGGTGCAATGCCGCTGCCAGCCGCCGGTGACCCCGACGCGGATCCCACCTGGACGCTCAGGTTTAGCCCTTCCCCGCCTAAGTCTACGGACGTCTCCCGCGCCCCCTGTTCCCCGCCAGCACCCACCCCGACGGTTCTCTCCACCTTTACCTCTGGACCCGGCTGCTCCGAAGACCACGCGACTTTCCGCGCCCCCGCCTCCCCACCGCCGCCACCTGCCGCCGACCCCGCCCAAGAATACCCCGACTCGCCTCCCGGCCGCCCCGAAGACCGCGCATCCCCCCAGGTCGCTCCATCTCTGAATGCTGCCCTGCTGCAGACCCTGGGGCACTTGGGCGACATCGTGGCCGTCTTAGGCCCGCTGCGCGACCAGCTGCTCACCCTGAACCAGCACGTGGAGCAGCTGCGTGGCTCATTCGACCAGACCGTATCCCTCGCCGTGGGATTCATTCTAGGCAGCGCTGCTGCTGAGCGTGGGGTCCTAAGGGACCCGCGCGAGTGAGACTCGGCCCGCTCCAGCCCTGCCTGCTCCAGGCCTAGCCGCCTCCCCTGCTGCCTACCCTACCCTGCAGCTTCCCCCAGCCCCAAGCCTAGGTACGTTGAATAAAAAGGTTGCTTTCTTGGACTTTGCTCTGTGGACGGTTCCATGAGAGTGGGCGGCGGAATAGGAAGAACTCAAAACAAGTCTGGGCAAGGTTAAAATGCCTCTAGGGTCTGGGGAGGGGGCCTAGTATTGAGAGTGAGAGGATGTGGTACCTGATGGTGGGGTCTTTGTTACCTGAAGGCCTTCGGGACCACCTCCTCGCAGGCCAGCTGGTGGGCAAGGACTGTCTGGCCTCCTTAGGAGCCCCACTAAACGGGCCGTAGTGGGAGGTCTGGTCCACTGTGGACCCTGAAGAGGCAGAGTGACATAAGAGCGTTGTGTCCAGCCTGTCCTGCGAGGAGAGCCCCCCTCCTCCTCCAGGTATGCAGTGGGGAGTCCAGAGGTGAAACTCAAGTGATCCTCTTGTCTCAGCCTCCCAAGTGGCTGGGACTACTGGAGCCTGCTACAACACCAGGCAATTTTTAAAGACGGAGTCTTGCTCAGGCTGGCCCAGAGAGCACGTTAAAAGTAGCCATAAGAAAGCCCCACCTTGGGCGGCCCCTGGACCTCAAAGGAGTAGGGCACCAGCCCCATATGCCAGAGGTGGGGAGTTCAAACCTTAGCCCCAGCCAAAAAAAAAAAAAAAAGCCCCACCTGTACCGGGAGTCTGAGGGGGTGGGGAAGGGTGGGTCAGGCGGGAGAGGCTGGTGCTGCTGAGAAACTTCACTAGCATGACAATGCAGTGCTCAGAGCAAATGATGGCCCCACTTTACAAATTAACGGGCCCATCCGGAAAGACTGGGGATTTGCCCCGGGCCATCTAGCTGTTAAATGCTGGGTGGGAGTGCCTGCCACCCACTCTGGAGTCCCAAGGGCCCACCCAGGGTGGGGGCAGGGTCGCAGCCCTTCCTCCCCCACCCTGGTGGCCCTGAGGCAGCTCCTGGGGAAGTGAGGCTTCTCTGAGTCTTGGAAGAGACCCTGGCCTGCAGATCACCCTGCTGTCTACCTTGAAAAGCAAAAATTTGTGGATGAGTCAAGTTTACAAACAGCTCCTACAAACACAGTCCTGCCACCACAGGTCAGAGCCACAGATCGGGGGACACTAGGACTCTGAGACAGCTGCTGTGTCACCAGCACAACACAGTCGCTCTAGGAAGTTTTGCCTCACAGCCCAGGTCCAAGTGTCCACACCCAAAGCCAAGGACTGTGGAGTGT
The DNA here is from genome assembly GCF_000181295.1 of Otolemur garnettii. Lineage (NCBI taxonomy): Eukaryota > Metazoa > Chordata > Mammalia > Primates > Galagidae > Otolemur > Otolemur garnettii. The sequence goes on along the minus strand of NW_003852470.1, from coordinate 372,762 downwards.
GTCCATCCCTTGGTCACTTGGGCACCCTTCCGCAGAGGGCTGTCTTGGGGCCTGTGAGCAATCAGCCTAAGCTTCTGAGCCACAGCCATTTGAGAGCATCAAACAGAACCATCTGCCTTTCTGCCCACAGGTTAGGATGGAGGGTAAGTGCCATGGCCTCAGAGGCCTTCTGGAGCAACCCTCTGTACACTCCTGTCCTGGTGTAAGCATTTATGTGGGGTTTGTCAGAAGGTACCTACCTCAACTCCCCTAGAGAGGCCAGTCTTCACCTGCAGAGGTTTGTCAGAAGGTACCTGCCTCAACTCCCCTAGAGAGGCCAGTCTTCACCTGCAGAGGGTCTGGGGTGAACACAGCCCAGGGCTGTGACCCTGGCCTCAGCTCATCTCCCCCAGGTTGGGACTGGTCAGGAGAGCAGGGTGAGGTCTGGGTTAGGGTCCCTGCTGTCTGGCTGGGGGCTTACTGGTCAGCCTTCTAAATTGTAACCTTCTAAATTGTAAAATACACATATTCTACCGTCTTAGCCATTTCTAAGTCTGCAAGTCAGAGGTGTTAAATACATTCTTATCTGGGGCAACCAGCCCCACCATCTTTCCTCCCACCTCCTTACCCAGCCCCTGGTAACCACCCTCCCGTGGTATGACTTCAAATCTGAGGGCTCTGGATACCTCCCAACTTTTTCTGCATCTGGCTTATTTCAATTAGCATAATGTCCTCTGGGTTCACCCTTGCAGCCATTGACCAGATTTACTTCCTTTATAGGAGTAATATTCTGTTGTAAGTACACACCCCATTCTGTTTTGTCCACTCATCCTGCAGTGGATATGTGAGTTCTTCCACGTTTTAGCTACTGTGAATAATGCTGCTGTGAACATGGGGATACAAATGTCTTCTATGCCCAGGAGAATTGCTGGATCACATGGCAAGGCTGCTTTCCATTTACAGAGGAGCTGTCCTCACAAAGCCAGCAATGCCGGGCTTCAGCTTGCACGCTTGCTATTTTCTGGCCTTTGGTGGTATCAGCCCAGTGGGCCCCAGTGAAGAAGAGGTTTATTGACTTGTCACAGCATGTAGAGGTCCAAAAATGCCTTTCTTGGACCAGGAGACAGATGCGTGAGTGCCTAACCCCCTACTGCATGACCACCATCCAGCTCCTGCTTCCACTACTGACTTCTGGCACTACAGCTAGAGGCTGTTCTGTGGAGTTCTGTTCTGTGTGAGCAAGGGTCTACCACACACCTCACTGTACATCCTCCATACCATCTTCCCCACCTGGGCACTCCATTTATCAGGCTCAGCAAATCCTTGTCCAGCTGCTAACTGCTGCCCTGACTTGGGGTACAGGTGACCCCAGGGGTTGTTCTCACTGGTCTGGATGAGGCCTGTTTTGGATGAGACTTGTAGAGCCCTCCCCTCCCCTTCTGAGGGTCAGCCTCTGTGCAGAAGCTCAGAAGGAGCCCTCCCTCAGCTCCTTAGTGCCACCATTACTCTTCTTCTTTTTTTTTTTTTTTTTTTGAGACAGAGCCTCAAGCTGTCC
>NW_003852470.1:362341-368692 GCF_000181295.1 Otolemur garnettii | reverse complement strand
TTTTTTTTTTTTTTTGAGACCTAGTCTCACTTTGTTGTCCTCAGTATCATGCCACATTGTCATAACTCACAGCAACCTCAAACTCTTGGGCTCAAGCCATTCTCTTGCCTCAGCCTCCTGAGTAGCTGGGACTACAGGTGCCGACAATGCCTGGCTATTTTTAGAGATTGGGGGTCTCACTTTTGCTCAGGCTGGTCTAGAATTCATGAGCTCAGGCAATCCATGCCGCACCAATTCTTCCCAAATTTTTTTTTTTGAGACATAGTCTCATTATGTCGCCCTGGGCAGAGTGCCGTGGCATTACAGCTCACAGCAACCTCAAACTCTTGGGTTTAAGCAATTCTCTCGCCTCAGCCTCCCAAGCAGCTGGGACTACAGGTGCCCACCACAGCGCTCAGGTATGTTGTTGTTGTTGTTGTTGTTGTTGTCATCATTGTTTAGCAGGCCTGGGCCAGGTTTGAACCTGCCAGCCCTGGTCTGTGTGGCTGGCGCCCTACCACTGAGCTACAGACACCAAGCCAGGACATTCTTATTCCTTCAGCACAGGCAGCTGTGTTAAGCCTGGTCACCATGTACACATCTGGAGTCCCATCTCCTTCAGGGTATCCTGCAGGACTTCTGAGTGTCCAAGGGATTCATCCACCCCAAGGACTTGCTTGGGTGTTGCTGGCAGGTTCTGGGGTCACCACCTCTCTCATTGTTGGCCCTTTGCCTTTGGAGGAGTCATGCTGCCAGGTACAGGTTGGAAAGGAAGATCTTGAGGGCTTGTGCTGATTATTCCTTGACATGGGGCTCATTTGCTCTTCCACACTCAGGGCAACCAGTGGGCACCTGTCCTTCCCTTGTTTTCTGATCTCTTTTTCTCTAAGGTGCCTTGAACAATCTAACAGGTGCATTTCTCCCTGGCTAGTTCAGCTGGGACATAATTAATACCACCTGTGCTTTCTGATTTATCTTCAGACAGTTCACCAATGTCCATCATTTTCAACTGCACAGTTCCCTCCCAAAGGTGCTCCCTTTAAACAGAGTCCCAGCAAATTGTCTGACAAGGCCCGGTGCCCCACTGGTCCTGAGCCTTTGCCTCTGCAGCTCTGCTAGGGCCTAAGGCCTTCATCTTGCTCCATGAATACCATGATGTCATGGCCCCATCCTAGCACTCACTGGCTGAACCCAGATGGACCTGTCTTGGCAGGCTGCATCTGCAATGCCTGCCATCTCTGTCACCAGTGTCCCAGAAAGGTCTTTTCCTTCCAGCCTAGGCAGCACCGTCCCATTGTAGTTACAAGAACAGGTACTTTTGCCTCCCCAGCTCTCTCTGATCCATCTGGGTTTACTTTAGACTCTTACAGTGCCAGACACACCCCTTACTGCCTTCAGCAGCCCTGTGCAGAGCACCTGAGATGGCAGAATGTTCTAGAACTATACTGTCCAGCACAACAGCCACAGCCACATGTGGTCACTGAGCCCTTGGCATGTGGCCAGTGAGACTTATTTTTGATTTATTTCATTTACTTTAAATCATCACATATGCCTCAGAGCTCCATGTTGAATACTAAGTCTCTACACAAAGTTTCTTTTTCTTTTTTTCTTTTTTTTAATAATTTATTTATTTATTTTTATTATTTTTTTTTTTTTTGCAGGTTTTGGCCAGGGCTGGGTTTGAACCCACCACCTCTGGCATATGGGACTGGCCCCCTACCCTTTTGAGCCACAGGCACCGCCCTTTTTTTTTTTTTTTTTTTGAGACAGAGAATCACTATGTCACCCTCTGTAGACTGCCATGGTGTCACAGCTCACAGCAACCTCAAACTCTTGGGCTTAAGCTATTCTCTTGCCTCAGCCTCCCTAGTAGCTGGGACTACAGGCACCTGTCACAATGCCCAGCTATTTTTTGTTTGTTTAGCAGGCCCAGGGTGGGTTCGAACCTCCCGCTCTGGAGCATGTGACCAGCTCCCTAACCACTGAGCTAGGGGTGCCCAGCCAATATAGTTAAATTTCGAAATCTCATTCCTTTCACCAACATCCAGGGCCTGTGATCTGAGACCTAGTCAAGGTTCTCCTCCCCCCCCCAACCCCCTACCTAGTAGTCAAGAAGATTTGTCCAGCTCTCACTGTGGCCTGCAGCTAAACAAGCCTGATAGGGCAGTGGGAAGACAACAGAGCCTCATGCCCGCACTGAGCTGTGGGGTGGGCATCACACCCCAGAATCACAGAGCAGAGGGTCACAGGCCACCCACTGACTCAAGCAAGGGGATAGTGAGGGAAGGCATAGAAAAGGAGACACCCTCTGGCCGTGCAGTACCCACCTCCTGAATTGATGAGGTGTGTGGTGCAAGGCTAGGACAGGGGCGCCCAGCCACGGCTCCCTGACACACACCCAAAGTGCCCACAAGTGCTGGCCCCAGGCAAGGGTGGTATGTATACTGGGAGGAGCCTGTGGGCAGTCTAGGGTCAGCAGCAAAAGCTGACTCAGGCCCCCTCTGGGCTGGCTCAGTCTCCCGCCCTTTATCCCCTCCTCACTTCTCCAGAGGCTCTTCCGTACTCATCCTCCACAAACCTCCCCAGCAGCAAAGAGCCTGCACGGGTGGGGCCCTTTTAGGTCTGGACCCCCGTGTGTGCTTCATGGGCAGGGGTCCTAGGATTGAGCCCTTCTATCTCCCGTGTTCACAGAACCCTGGGGTCCCACCTCCGCGCCGCCCCTCTGTCCACAGTCACCACTGCCCGGCTCCTGTGTCCGTCCCCTGCATACACCGAGCCCCCGCCAGCTGAGCCTACTAGAGGAAGGCACCGCCCAGTAGGACCCACCCGGGTATTCTCCAGAAGGGCTGCTCGGCCCTGGGAGGCCCCAGTGAGGGACCTGACGGAGGCTGAGACGAACAAACGAGGGCCGCCCAGAGCTCACCTTCCCAGGAACCGTCCGGGCTTCGCCGCCCGGGCTCCGCCTCCTCCTCTTCTGGAACAGGCAGGGCAAGGGGGCAGCGCAGCCCCGCGCCCTCCGCTTTCCCTGGGCCCGAGGAACCCGGCGGAGCAGACAGGGCTTCAATGAGGGGAGGGAGGGAAGGCGTGCGGGCCAGAAGAGGAACTGACCTTGTGAGCTTGGCGGCAGCTAGCGAGGCCACGCGGCTGTAGCCTCGGTTCCCCTAAGGCCTGGGGAGACACCGCGGGATCCGAGGAAGGCGGAGCAGCGGAGCGATCACACCTAGGACTGGTGTCCCTTCCTCAAGGGGGAGCGGATGGGCAGCCCCCTCGGTGGGTCTTAGAGGCGGTGCCTGGCCGCCAGCTGCGGCGCAGGAGGAGCCTGTGTTGGGATAAATTTGACTTTAGACTGTTCCGGGAGCGCTTTCGAATCACACTAGGGCGTAGGTGTGCGGTGGAGGGTTCGGGTGCGCAGCGGAGGGCGCGGCTCCCGCCAGGATACAAGGCCCGAGGGGCGCCAGACTTGCCCCGTAGGATGCGTGAGTCTGTCCGGAGATTGCGGGGGTGAGGGTACCCTACCAGAGGGTCGGTACCCTCAGCTTCTGCGTGAGCAGATCACGGGGTGTAGAAAGGTCTCCGGCCGTTGCGGGGGAGGTCTGAGCCAGGCAGTGCAGATGGCGAAGGCAGAAGGGCCGCTGGGGTGGTGGGGGGACCACCCAGGAGCTGCAAGAGGCTGGGGGCAGTGTGGCCCCAGAGGGAGGGGCTGTCTGACCCTGCTCCCAATGCGGGTGGAGAGCAAGGTACCCAGGCCCTTGAAAGATTAGAAATGAAAAAATACTAAAACTGAGTCTTTTTTTTTTTTTTCTTGAGACAGTCTCAGTTTGTCACCCTCGGTAGAGTGCCATGGCCTTATAGCTCACAGCAACCTCAAACTCTTGAGCTTAAGCAATTCTTTTGCCTCAGCATCCCAAGTAGCTGAGACTACAGGCACCCGCCACAATACCGGGCTATTTTTTTTTTTTAAAGAGGAGGCTAGCTCTGGCTCAGGCTGGTCCCGAACTTGTGAGCTCAGGTAATCCACATGCCTGGGCTTCCCAAAGTGTTAGGATTACAGGCGACAGCCACCGAGCCCAGCCTTAAAACTAGGTCCTTGTATGGAATAGAACTGAGAATCAAGAGATGAACCAAGGCACTTATCATTTGATCTTCGATAAGCCTATCAAAAACTTAAATTGGGGGCTTGGCGCCTGTGGTTCATGTGGCTAAGGCACCAGCCACATACACCTAAGGTGGCGGGTTCGATTCTGGCCCACCAAACAACAATGACAGCTGCAACCAAAATATAGCCGGGCATTGTGGTGGCACCTGTGGTCCCAGCTACTTGGGAGGCTGAGGCAGGAGACTCACTTGAGCCCAGGAGATGAAGGTTGCTGTGAGCCGTGATGTGACAGCACTCTACCCAGGGGGACAGCTTGAAGCTCTGTCTCAAAAAACAAACAAACAAAAAAAACTTAAATTGGGGGAAAGACGCCTTATTTAACAAATGGTGCTGAGAGAACTGGCTGGCAACTTGTAGAAGACTGAAACTGGGCCCACACCTTTCACCACTGACAAAAATTGACTCACTGGATAAACGATCTAAACCTAAGACATGAAACCATAAAGATTCTTAGAAAGAGTGCAGGAGAAAAACTTGAAGAAATTGGTGGCTCGGCACCTGTGGCTCAAGTGGCTAAGGCACCAGCCACATACAACTAAGGTGGCAGGTTCGAATCCAGCCAGCCCGCCAAACAACAATGATGGCTGCAACCTAAAAATAGCCAGGTGTTGTGGTGGGTACCTGTGGTCCCAGCTACTTGGGAGGCAGAGGCAGGAGACTTGCTTGAACCCAGGAGTTGGAGGTTGCTGTGAGCTGTGATGCCACAACACTCTACCCAGGGGGACAGCTTGAGGCTCAGTCTCGAAAAAATAAAATAAAATAAAGAAATTGGTCTGGGAGAAAACATTATGAGGAAGAGCCTCAGGGCAACTGAAGCAATACCAAAAATACATTACTGGGATCTGATCAAACTAAAAAGCTTCTGCACTGCCAAGAACACAGTAAGTAAAACAAGCAGACTGCCCTCAGAAAGGGAGAGGATATTTGCAGGTTATGTTTCTGACAAAGGTCTGATAACCAGAATTCACAGAGAACTCAAACTTATTAATTAGAAAAGAACAAGTGGTCCCATTTCACTATGGGCAAGAGACCTGAACAGAAGCTTCTCTGAAGAAGAGAGGCACATGGTATACAGACACATGAAAAAAATGCTCATCTTCTTTAATCATCAGAGTAATGCAAATAAAAACCACTTTGAGATACCATCTAACTCCAGTAAGAGTAGCCCATGTAACAAAATCCCAAAACTACAGATGTTGGTGTGGATATGGAGAAAAGAGAACACTTCTGCACTGTTGGTGGGAATGCAAGCTAGTACATTCCTTTTGGAAAGAAGTTTGGAGAACACTCAGGGATCTAACATTTGACCTGCTGTTGGATGCTGCAATTCCTCTACTAAGAGTATATCCAAAAGACCAAAAATCACTTTGCAAAAAAGATATTTGCACCAGATTATTCATTGCAGCTCAATTTGTAATAGCCAAGTCATGGAAGAAGCCCAAGTGCCCATTGACCCATGAATGGATTAATAAATTGTGGTATAAGTATACCATGGAATACTATGCAGCCTTTAAAAAGATGAAGCCTTCACCTCTTTTATGTTTACATGGAGGGACCTGAAACATATTCTCCTGAGTAAAATGTCTCAAGAATGGAGGAAAAAGTATCCAATGTACTCAGTCAGTACTTCTATGAAACCTACTTATATTTACTCATTACTTATTTCTTTTTGAGACAGTCTCAGTTTGTCACTGTCAGTAGAGTGCCATGGCCTTATAGCTCACAGCAACATCAAACTCTTGAGCTTAAGCAATTCTTTTGCCTCAGCATCCCAAGTAGCTGAGACGTACAGGTACCCGCCACAACAACTTATATTTACTCACACTCTTATGAAAGATAGAACACAATTATAGCCCAGGATGAAGGAGAGAAATGGAGTGGGAAGGGAGGGGAGGGGGCAGGTTTGACAGAGGGAGTATAAAAGGCAGGACCACACCTATGGAGCATATGACAAGGGTACAAGTCAAATCTGTGAAGTGTAGAACATAAATGTTTTGGCACAATAATCAAGTAAAAGGTGAAAGCTATGTTGATTGGTTTAATGTAACCACGGCAGATTGTATAAAAAAAAATCAGCACATTGTACCCCACATACGCATGAATATATTCATGATCTATGTGTATTTGACTTAATTTTAAAAAAAGACAAAAAAAACTAGGTCTTAAAAAGTGTTGTGGCTCGGCTCCCATAGCTCAACCGGCTAAGGCGCCAGCCA
>NW_003852470.1:347843-362113 GCF_000181295.1 Otolemur garnettii | reverse complement strand
GGCTCTGTCTCAAAAAAAAAAAAAAAAAGTGTTGTACATTAGTAACGTTTCATAAACTCATGTTTTGGCGCACACAGAGGTAATGCTCCCCACAAATGTTCTTTTTTTTTTGAGATAGAATCTCACTGTCACCCTGGTAAAGAGTGCTCTGTTGTCATAGCTCACAGCAACCTCAACCCCAAATTCCTGGGCTCAAGTGATCCTCTTGCCGCAGCCTCCCCGGTAGCTTGAGACTCCAGGCCCCAGACAGCACAACAGGCTGATTTTTCTATTTTTAGTAGTGCCCACGCGCCCCTCCGCACCGTCAACATTCCCCCAAGCCCTTCCAACCTCACTCCCAGAGGCCACGACTGAGGTCCCAGCGTCCTCCAACCTCCGCCAGCCCCACCCTTTAGGGCCCAGTGACCTAAGTGGGTTAGCGCAGGATCAAAGAAAGACTGGGCTCAGTGGCCGAACTGCGCCTTCCCCGACCGCGCCTCTGGGTCCGCACGGGTCTCAGCGGCTCCCTCCTCCAGCTCCCTCCCCTCCTTGCTCCGCCTTCCCCCACTTCTGGGGCTCGGGAGGCGGAGTCGGGCGTTAATCTAAAAGCCAGACCCGCCGGGCCTTTGATGTCCGCAGGGCGGGGTGTGTGCGGAGGCGGCTGTCAGAAGTCGGCCGGGACTGGCGCCGGCGTCCCCTGGGGTCGGGCAGCTGACTCGTCGCGGTCTGCAGAGAAGCCCCGCGTGGTCCCAGGGCAGCCCAGGGCCCCGCTGCGTGGGTGTCGGAAGCACCTCCCTGCCTTTGCGAAGAACCCAGCACATGGCTATCAGTCCCAGCGCGCAGCCGGAGGGGCAGTTCACGACGCTGGGCCCGCTGGCTGTATCCACCGTTAGTTCAGGAGACCTGAGAGCTCCCAAAAATTTCGTCGCCCGCGTTCCCCGAGGCCACCGAGGTGTTCGGAAGGCGGACACGGAGAGTTCAGATAAAAGCGGCTACGATCGGGATGCCAGTCCCGAGCTGTCCCCCGGCGGCTCTGCCACAACGCGGGGACTCGCGAGGACTGTAGCCCAGGCGGAATCCTGGCACTCGCCCTGTTCTTCCTGCTTAGATGCCCTGGGTGACCATCCTTCCCAGGGCGGAAGTGAGACCCGAGTGCACAGAATGCTCCTGTGGCACTGGGGTAACACCCCTCCTACTGAAGTTGCCTGCCCACCCACACGGCCTAGGGCAACAGACCGGCGCCGTCCACCCGGACTCTGCTGTCCCTCAGGTGTTAACATCTAACATCTCCAGGCCAAGCCCTGGTGCTGCAGACCGGCAGGGCATAGGCTCCAGATCTCGCTTATCCAGACACCGCTCTGGCTAAGCCGCAGTGGGAGTGGACCCCTCCTACACCGTCCTACAGCCTCACCAGCCCGGTGGGGGTTGGGGAACACAGCTGACTAGCCTGGAGTCAGCACATCTCAATTCAGTGGAGATCACAGCCCCACCCCTGCCCAGACGTCTAGGAGCCCTGGATGTGTGAACCCTTTCCTTTGTGCCTCTGAATTGAAGGCAATTAGGTGCTACTTATCTGGGGGAATTCACAGGCATCTATGCAAACCTGCTCTCACTCCCTCCTTCACTTATAAATGCAGCCTGCCCTGCTAACCCTGAGGTGGATAGTGTCACCAGCCCCTCCCAACCAGCCCTCCAGTATTTCCCCCTCACCCTGACGGCCATGAACCCCTCCACTGCCCTGCCCAGCGGCCCAGAGAGACTCTCCAGCTTTGGCTCGGTAGACTGGCTCTCCCAGAGCAGCTGCACACGGCCAACCCACACCTCCAGGCCTGCTGAAGTCTCCTGGGGGAACCCCTCTGGCCCAGGCCAGGCATCTAGCACTAGGGATCCCCCTCAGACCATCGTCATGAAGGAGGCTACATCCTCGGCTATGTCCTCGGATCTGCCTATGCGAGAGAAGCCCTTGGCTGGTAGGTTTGGGTGGGATCCCTTCTTTCCCAGGCAGGAATGGGGGCTGGGGAAGGTACAGGAGGGCTGCACATACCCCTGCCATGCCCCCATGCATTTGATGGGGGCTGGAGGTGCTCTTACAAGGGCTGGGGCTGCAGGTCTCACTGCCCCTTCTTGGGAGTGGACACCTTGGAATCTAAAGCCATGGCAGGCTCTTCTGACCTCTCACCCCTGTTCCTCAGCCGGCTCCCCTGCAGCACAGAGCACGGACGTGAGCATCTCTGCACGAGGTTTCCCAGTTCCCTAATCCTTGGGACTTGGTTCTAGGGATGGCTGTCTCCCTCCCAGGGAAGCCGGACATCTGGATCAGCCTCTAGAGTTTGGCCTCACTGTCTCTTTGGGGTCATTTTTTTTTTTAAAGCCCGGAGGTCTGTTTGGGGTGACCAGGGTGCTTGTGGAAACCCTGTCCCTTGGTACTGGGAGATGGTCTCCATGACTTCAGCTTTATGTTAACTTTATGGCTTACTGACAAGATTTTCTCAGTCTTTGTGACGTAATGGTGGGTTTATATTCAAAGTACTAGATGGTTAAAAGTGGGGTTGATACTATCTATAAATTTTTATTTAAAAAGAGATAGAGGTCTCACTCTAGGCAACCACAGTTGCCTATAATCCTAGCACTGTAGGAGACCCAGGTGGGTGGATTGCCTCAGCTCAGGAGTTGAAGACCAGCCTAAGCAAGAGGGAGACCTCATCTTTAGAAAGGAAGGAAAGGTAAAGGAAGAGAGTTTGACTAATCCTTATGGAATAATTTCACACTTCGCTGAGGTGAAATATTAAATTTATTCTTCCCCAACCCAGAAAGCCAGCTGTTAATTCCTGCGCCCTTGAGGTAACTTGAATTCCTGATCAGCTGTGTGCTTTCAGGTGTTAAAACAGGTTTTGCAAAACTTGTTTCCTTTCAGCCTAAAAATCTCCTTGGGTTGTTTTGTTTTGTTTTGTTTTTTTAGAGATAGAGTCTCACTCTGTTGCCCTCGATAGAGTGCGGTGGCATCACAGCTCACAGCAACCTCCAGCTCCTAGGTTTAAGCAATCTCTTGCCTCAGCCTTCCGAATAGCTGGGAGTGCAGGTGCCTGCCACAACACTTCACTATTTTTTGTTGCAGTTTGGCCAGGGCCGGGTTCAAACCCGCCACCCTCAGTATACGGGGCCGGTGCCCTACTAACTGAGCCACAAGCGCCACCCTGTTTTGTTTTTGAGACAGAGTCTCACTTTGTCACCCATGGCATCATCGTTCACAGCAACCTCAAACTCTTGGGCTTAAGCGATCCTCTTGCCTCAGCCTCCCAAGTAGCTGAGACTACAGGCACCGGCCACAACACCCAGCTATTTTTTTAGAGATAGGGGTCTTGCTCTTGCTCAGGCTGGTCTTCAATTCCTGAGTTCAAGCAATCTACCTCCTCAGCTTCCCAGACAGTGCTTTGATTACTCCTGAGCCACCAGGCCCAGCTTAAAAGGCCTGGGTGTTTCCTTGAATATTTTTTGTTTCTTTGTTCTGTTTATCAGGCCTAGGCCAAACTAAACCTGCCACTCCTGCTGTGTGTGGGGCAGGGGGCTCTAGGGGTACTAAAACTGAGCTGCAGCAGCCAGCTCCCCTTGGGCTTTTTTTGGTCAGACTTGAAGTCCAGTAACAACTGGTGCTCACCACAGTGGCCTCCTTCCTGGGACTGAGACCACTTCGTGGGGCACTAAATACCATCCCATTTCTTTTTTTTTTTTTTTGAGACGGAGCCTCAAGCTATCCCCCTGGGTAGAGTGCTATGGCATCACAGCTCACAGCAACCTCCAATTCCTGGGCTCAAGCGAGTCTCTTGCCTCAGCCTCCCAAGTAGCTGGGACCACAGGCGCCCGCCACAACGCCGGGCCATTTTTTGGTTGCAGCCATCATTGTTGTTTGGTGGCCAGGCTGGGGATTCAAACCCGCCACCTTAGGTGTATATGGCTGGCTCCTTAGCCACTTGAGCCACAGGTGCTGAGCCATCCCATTTCTTAATTTAGAAATTAGAAAGCAGACTTGACAAAGACACAGCCAGGATTCACATGGGAATGGAGCTGGCTGGGCCCCCTGAGGCCCTGGGCCTTTGCCTGAACAGAATCTGCAGAAAGCCTCCATGCCCATAGTGCCCACAGACCATCTCTACTGGTCAATCTCCAGTTCCTGTCTGCACCCTAAAAAACTGTGGACATGAAGGCAGCTCTGGGGAAGGGAGGGGAGAAAAGGGCAAATATAGGGGTGGATGGGACAGTAGGCAGTCTGTGGAGTTGTCCAGGCTGGAGCAATACTCCTTGCTTTTTTCTTTTTTTTTTTTTACAGTCTCACTTGTCGCCCCCTGTAGAGTGCCCTAGCCTCATAGCTCACAGCAACCTCTAACTCTTGGCTGCAAACAAGTCTCTTGCCTTAGCCTCCCAAGTAGCTGTGACTGTAGGTGCCCACCACAATGCCCAGCTATTTTAAGAGTTGGAGGTCCCGGCTCGGCGCCTATGGCTCAACCGGCTAAGGCGCCAGCCACGTGCACCTAGGGTGGCGGGTTCGGATCCCCAGCCCGGACCTGCCAGGCAACAATGATGGCTGCAACCAAAAAAAATGGCCGGGCGCTGTGGCGGGCGCCTATGGTCCCAGCTGCCTGGGAGGCGGAGGCAGGAGACTCGCTTGAGCCCAGGAGTTGGAGGTTGCGGTGACCTGTGATGCCACGGCACTCTACCCAGGGGGGGACAGCTTGAGTTTTCAAAAAAAAAAAAAAAAAAAAAAAAAAAGAGTTGGAGGTCCCACTCTAGGTCAGGCTCAGTTCTAATGGCTTGAACTCGTGAGCTCAGGCAATCTGCCCACCTCAGCATCCCAAAGTGCTAGGATTACAGGCATGACCTACGGTACCAGGAGGCAATACTTGTCACCTGAGTCCCAGCTCTGTGTTCCACCCCACACCCTGGGTGGGGGAGGTGAGTTGCCTCCTGCACCAGCCCAGCAGGTGTGTGTGCCCCTTGCAGGGTGGCATTTTAAAACAAATAGACTCAGGGCTTCCTCTTCCCTCCTTCAGGGCTGAGCAAGGAGCCAGACCCCTGGCGGGTCCCACGAGTGCGCACAGCCTTCTCTGCAGAGCAGCTCCGGGCCTTGGAAGGTGTCTTCCAGCACCACCAGTACCTCAGCCCCCTGGAGCGGAAGAAGCTGGCCAAGGAGATGCAGCTCTCAGAGGTGCAGGTGAGGCCTCCAGCTGGGCTGGGTGGCAGCCTGCACCCCTCCCAGCTCTGATCTTGTTTTTTCCACAGATAAAAACCTGGTTTCAGAATCGCCGAATGAAACACAAACGCCAGATTCAGGACTCCCAGCTCAACGTCCCCTTCTCTGGGCCTCTGCTCTCACCTGTCCCTTTTGGCACCATCTGCAGCCCTGAGCACTGGCCTGCAGCAGCCATGCCCTTGGGCATCCCTGCCCCTGCCAGGACCCCGGCTCTGGTGCTGCCCACCAGCTCCTTCTGGGGTTTCTGCCAAGTGGAACAGGACCTCCTGGGTCTGGCATGGGCCTCCTGCTGTCAACAGCCTCTAGTGTGTCACCTTCCAGACTCTGGAAGACATGTGCATATGCTGGGCCCGGCCTTGTCCATGGGACCCTGAGGCCTGTGTGCCCCATCGGAAGCCACTGATACCTTCTAAGGAGGCATATTTATCTCCACAGTGCCCACATAAGTGGTATGCCAGTGTTCAGAGCAGCCAGTGGTATGCCACTCTGTTCCTGTTGGTGTCACCACGGCCCCATCTGCAGCTGGACGGCGCCTTGTATGAGTCTGGTGGTGTTTCTAAGCCAGATCTGCCTCAAGATTCTGGAAATTTATAGTTTTCAAGCTGCTTGTTTCCTGAAAATTACAGAATAACTGATACATCCATCAGTGGGCAGAGTCAGAAGCCAGAAATGGTCTTGTTGTGGGTAGAGCTTTCCTAGCACGATAAATGATAACATCCTGTGAAAGGTGTGCATGATCATTCACATGTTCAAAGGAAGGCTCAAAGACAGCAGCTACAGGTCTTTGAGCCAGGACTCTGCGCTCACTGCTCTCTCTGGTACTCTGGGATAGGATGAAAGTCAAGGCCCATCCCCAGCATGCCCACCAACAACTTCCTACAGAAAATCTGTTTATGCCCAGGGACCCAGTGACAGGAGGCTAGGCAGCCCCCCTAGGCAGGACCGGGGTGTCACCAATGTGCAGGCAGGGCAACAGTCTGAAAACTTTGGCTGTGTTGTACAGTGCACAAGTGTCCGGGGTATCTCTGGGGGGGGCATATCAGTCCCAGTGGGACACGGGTGGGATTTAGCTGACAGACCAGCCAACGATTAACTGTGGGAGCCAGCCCAGGCACCCCAACAAGAATAAGAGTATGGTCCTCTCTCAAGTGTGGCAATATGAGTTCACTAATGTCACCAGCCTTGGGGTAAGGCTCCCACTCTGTCATCTGTTATTGGAAAGTTTTCTCAAATAGTTCAGATAAAGGTAAGCCACTGAACCTGTGGCTGGAATGGGCCTTCTAAGGGAGCAGGTGGGCCCCGGCCCTGTGCACAGCCTGGAGGGGTCTAGTCCGGAGAGATGGAGGCAAGTTCCCAGTGATAAAGCCATTCTCACATATCCCCCAGCCACAGAAGCCACTCAGCCTTCATCCCTAAGCTCCTCTAGTGAGCAAGAACTTCAGTTCGAGGGTGTCTCAAGGTCGAGGTAGCTCAGGGGAGCAGCACACAAAGTCCTGAGGGCTGGGCAGAAACAGACTGTGAGTTCCCAGCCCCTTCACTCCCCCCGGCCTGTGAGCATTTGAAGTAGCAACAACAGCACTGCCCACACAGCCCTTTCCTTCCCACACCCCAGCAGTGTGACCACTCTCCTGGCCTTGGCCCAGGCTCTCTGCTCCTGGTTGGTCCTCTGCACCAGCTCCAAGGCCCAGGTCCCCTCTCTGCTCCTGGGCACTCTCAGCAGCCCCCACATGCTTTTGGGCCTCATTGTGGCTCAGGGTCCTCACATGGGTGTCTAGCATCTGAGGGCCCCCAAACTGGCCCCATCCTCTATTCTCCTACCACCCAGCCAGCCCAGGCGCCATCATGCCCTGCGTCCTGGCATTATAAACAGGGTGGGCCAGGGAAGGAGCAGAGAATCTGCACCCAGCCCACTTGGAAAAATAGCTGGCAAGTGTAGATTCACAGTGTGGCAGGGCAATGCCCACAGGGGACACAGGACAGTAGCAGGTGGCTGAGGAAGGCATATGTAGCAGGAACCTCAGAGCAGAGCTGAGAGTGAAGTGGGAAGGGCCCATAGGACAGAGCCACTGCTAAGGGCACAGAGGGGCGGTCACACTGTCTCTAGGAGATACCTCCCGGTGATTACCCATCTCTTCCGAGCTCCCCAGGGCCTCTCACGGCATGTGAGAGCTGTGTGCTGTGTATCTGCCGTGGGTGTGTACTATGTAGTGTATGAGTGTTGTATATGCTATATTGTGTGGGAAGGGCATGTATGTACTGAGCCCCATTATGGCCATTCTGAGTCTAAAGCTATGCCTCTAGGGCTTGGGGCCAGGCCACAAACCCTGGAGTCCACATGGAAAGGGTGAGTGGGCTTGCTGAACAAATGCAGCCCCCCCCCCCGCCCTCTCTAAGTCACTGTCGGGCCTACTCTCCCTACCAAAATAATTATTAGCTCTGTAGCCATATGCTCTGGACACATCCCATTTCCATCATGAGTCCCAGGCAGTGCAGCCCTGGGGCTCCTAGGCACCAGCGGAGTGCACCCCTTCTAGGCCAGTGAAACCCCCATTTGCCCGTGGCCAGACGACAGGTGAATGGAAATCCCCTCCTAGGAGGGCGAGGTGAGGGCGGGCTCCTCTGCCAGTGCCCTTTGGGTGCCCTCAGCATTCATGGGACAAAGGCCCTGGAGTTGATGCCTGTGGACAGGATGCCTGCATTTTTAGGGCCCCCTCCAACCCCACCCTCACCCTTGCACTGCCTCTTTCTGCCCCTCTGCTGAGTCCCTATGGGCTCAACCCGCTTAACGGACACTGGCTGGCGTGGAGAGCTGCCTTCCTCCATGTGGTTCTGGCATCGACACTGGCCTTCCTCAGGGCTCAGGCAGCTGCAGTCTAGCCCAGTCCTCCCTCCCTCACCCCACGCGTGCGTGTAGCAAAGGCATCAGAGAGCCCAGGGAGGGCAGGGCACCTTCTGGGACCCAACACTGGAAGGGTAGTGTAGGTGCTGTGGCCACAACTCTACAGGGACAGTTAGGGTAAGAGCTGATAGCAAGGCAAAGCTCTCAGCTCCCTGGATCTAGCTGCGCTTGCAGCCCAAGATTCTGCCACAGACACCACATCTACTTCAGACTGTGAAGTGGTTTTCTAGTGTCTGGTGGAGACAGTCCAGAGACTCTGGAAGGGATCAGAAATCTGCACCTCAGCTGCTCCACTTTCTCCAGGGGTCCTGGGGGAAAAGCTGGAGGCCTACTGAGGCGGGGGAGTGGCTGCCTTGCTGGGAGGGTCCCACCTGGAAGTCCCCCAGTTGACCTTCCCCCTTCCAGGTCTACTTTCAGAGGGGATTAGGGGCAGGGCTGGCCTGGGCAGGTCAGTGCTGATAAAGGCCCTAAGGGCCCTGTTCCCTGGGGAGTTTGATAAACTGTTGGCCCTGAAGCCTGACAAGAACTCTGGGCTGTTTAAAGGTGTCGTCTCACAGACTCCTGTCTTCAGATCTCCTTTTAAAAAACAACAGTGGGAGGACTGTTGTTTGAACTGAATTGGGGGCGCCTTTTTCCCTTTTTCTACACCGGGAAGTTGAGCCCTCAGGCTCCAGGAGCCTCTACCCTGGTCAGCAACTATTGCCCAGAGGCCAAAATGCCAGGTAGAGGGGACAGTGGGCTGCTATGCTGGCTCCCCAGGCAGACAGGATCCCTCACACTCAGCATCTCAGCCCCAGGCTCTGGGCTTGTTCCTAGCCCCTTACTCTTTCTATTCTTCTGTGTGTTTGTGTTTTTACTACATTCCCCCAAAGACCACTCTTTACTGACAAGACACCCACAACAATACGATGAGAGATAAGAGGAAAAACCAACACAACAGAGAAGTGTTATCTTTAAATTTCGTTTATTGTCAGAACTTTGCCACAATTAATGAGTTTAAATGAAATTAGCCTTATTGCCATTTCTAATCAGAAAACTAGTTCATACCCATCATTACAAAAGTGCAGCAGGTGTTAAGAAACAGACGTCCCCCCTACCCAGAGCCCAAATGACAACCCCTGCTGACATCTCCAGTCTTGGCCCCACATCTTTCTAGGCGTCTAGATCCGTAGCCACCCACTTAAGTAAAAAGTGGGGTCACCTGTGGGTGCACTTCTGTGGTCTGTAAAGAAAGTTTCCAAAGAACAGGTCATGGGTCCTCCCAATCAGTGCCCGGGCGCCAGACTCCCAGCTGCACATCCCTCCGTCCCGCCCTGTCCCAAAGCAGCCTTGAGAACGCAGGTCTCCCAGCACTGTCCTGTTCTCGCACCTTCTGTGAACCTTGCGCCCACCCCCAGATAGCCACCAAGCCCTACCCCCACCCACGCCCTCCTCTCTGCAGCTTCTGCCCCAGCTTCCTGGCTACAAAGATCAGCCAGGGTGGAGGCTAGACCACATTCACCTCAGGAACTTCCAGAACACACACAAAGGCAAACTTACACTTTTATCTGGCCCCACAACCTTCAGCCAGTCCAAATGCAGGTAGTGGGGGCGCAAGTGCCAGCTGCGGAGGACTTCGTTGCCCCATTTTCCCATGCCCTATACCTCTTTAGGCCAGATCCTCAAAGAAGTATATGCATAGGAAAAAGGAACGACGAGCATATAATGCTGGGCCGGCTCTTCAGCACCCAAAGGGGCCATTTTCCAGGAGGGTTCCACACAGGTCGGCAGGAAGGAGTCAGGTTCGAAGTCTCCTGGGCAGTTAGCACTGAAATCCTGCAGATGTGAGGAGGGACAGAGACTTACCTGGGGTCCTGGGAGATGTGGTGGAGAACTCGCCTGCTGAGCAGGGAGTGCTGCTGCTGCCAACCGGAGCTCCTCATTTATGAGCAGCAGGGACCTTGGCTGGCACTGTCACATGTGGTCAGAGGGCTGCTGTGTGCCAAGGACCCCATCCCACCCCCGCACCTGCAAGATTGGAGCACAAAGACCTATTCTGAACAGATTACTGAGCCAGGGCCCAGCGGGCAGGTGGGTGGTGGGCAGCGAGGCTCATGGCCCAGGCTGTTGGCTGGGGGCTGGGCTGGGGCTGGCCTGGCCGGCCACCCTCCTCCAGCCCTTATCTCTCTGTGCTTCTGCTTGCGTCAGGAGCCCGGAACACACATGTGGGGGAGAGCAGCTAGCCCAGGGACAGTGGTGTCTCTCCCCTTCCAGCTGGCCCAGCTCAGCACCTACAGCCACACAGCCTGGCCCTAGAATGATCTGTAGGATCAGGTGGACTACTGGCTAGGGCATGCAGAGTCCTGCCTGGGCCCCAGACCTGACATGGCTCTGCTTTACTACCAGGGCCCAAACAGACAGAAGCCTTACAGACAGACAGGGGCCCCCAGGAAGGGCCACTGAGCCCCTATAGGTCTGGGCTGCCCTGGTGCCCAATGCCTAGAGACACTTGCTCATGGGAGTCCAGGATCAGGGGAGATGTCTTAACCCCAGCTGGGCATCTGCCCAGGACATTGGAGTGGCTGAGGACTCATAGGCTCCTGCCAGAGACCATTTCCTCAGGGGACATTCACCAGTCATGGGCCAATCTGTGGCAGCTTCTGAGGCTGATCTGTAGCGCCAGGGTCCCAGCACTAACCCAGCATGGCCACCTGCATGGGGCATGAACAACCAGACACAGACACACACACACATACACACATGCAGATACACACACACAGGCACTCAGACACATAGGCAGATTCACATACAGATACACAGACACATACAGACACACAGAGACATATGCATGCAAACACACACAGACACACAAACAACCCCTTCCCATAGTCTCCAGACTGGGCAGCTCAGCCCCTGCTGTGTGTGGCAATAGATGTCCAGTCAGTGCTGGTCAGAGCTGGGGGACAGCTGGGTCTGCACAGTCTACCACTCTGTCAACAGGTGAGGCCACACTCCCAGCATCCCAGCAGCTCCCATCTGGGTGTGTGGAGCCACAGTGGATCTGGGCGGTCCAAAACACAAGAGCTCAGGAGCTTGGGCTACCCATTCCATCAGGTGCCCCACTGGGTCCCCAGAGACCACACTCATCCATCACTGACCCTGCAGTGCTCTGGCCTCAAGCCCCCTGCCCCCTTGATGTCCTATGATGGGAGGAGGCCTGAGGTGACCACCCACCCTCTGCCCTGAGTCTGTGTCCTTGTGTGTGGATCTTCTGTCCTGCAGCAGCCCCAGGCCCAAATCTCCTACAGACCCATGGTCCTGGTGTGGGCAAAGCCAGACCCCCAAGGATTGGGGCCACTGGAGGTAAGCCAAGTGGGAAGAGACAATCCATGCCCTTTTGACCATCTTGGGGGCCCCTGGGCAGGAAGGGCTATAGGGACCATGGGGACAGGACAAGAGTCCAGCCGCCCCTCCATGCAGCTCAGCAGACCCCTCCCCTTAGAGAACAATGGTTCCCCACTTCTTGTGGACGTTAAGTCATGCAGGTTGCCAAGCACAGTCATCATGGGCCCACAGGAGCAGATAGAGGCAGGCTGGAGTTCAGGTGTCCTGACAGGAGTACAGGAGAAGCCAGTCCTGTCTGGCTCAGAGCCAGATGCACCCCAGGAAGCCTGAGTTGGGGACACCGGAGTGAGTGGAACCAGATCCTCCTGCCAGGGGCATTATGGAGTCCAAGAATGCAGACACACTCAGGCTCACCTGTACACTCACAGGATGAGTGTACACTCATCCACTCATGTGGATGTTCATGCTCACAGGCCTCCCATCCCTGAGGCCCATGGATCCAAGGAAGGGTCCTTGGGGACACAGGAGCCCCACTTTTCCAAAAACACTGAACCTAAAGAGAGAGCCCCAGGATCCCATCTTCAGGGGCTGTGTCCAGGGAGCCCTGTGAACTTCCACCTAAGCCTCCCTCAGACACCAGCCCCACAACCACCTGGGGCTTCTGGAAAGTGCTGCTGAGATGACCCTGATCTTGGGCATCAGCCTCAGTTCTGCAAGAGGAAAGGAGAGAGACAGAGGGCCAGAGATAGAGAGACAGAGACAGAAAGATAGACAGAGACAGGGAGATGACAGAGATAAATAGAAGAGAAACAGAGTCTACAGGAGATACAGAGACAGAGAGACAGCCTGGTAGGGAAGGGCCCTGGAGTATTCTGAAGCACTGCTGAGTTCTTCACTTTATTTCCTTAAACTTCTTTTACAGATTTTAAAATGGACACCTGCTAATTATAAAGCAGTTTAAAAAACCCAAAAGGGGACAGGTGGAGAAAGTGCTGTGGGCAGTGTGAGGATGTCATCACCTATACTCTATTGCTGGAGGGCTGGAGTTGGGGTAGGTGAGGGCCTGGGGGCGGGGAGGGGCAAGCCCACCATCTGCTTCCTCCTATGGCCACAGGGAGCCAGAGAAGGCTGTGGGTAGGAGGCCAGTGTGATATGGTGAGGTATGGTCTAGATACCTCTCAGGCTGTCACTCTGGGCTGGTCAGAGGGAGGCTGGGCCGAGGGCCACTCCCAGCCTCACCCCCAGGCAGTCCCACAACTGCTAGGGTCTTAGCCACTCCTCAAATGCCCCAAGAGCTGAGGTCAGGATGGGCTGCCCCACGGACACACCTATACTTCTGCCCCTGCTCTGAACTCCCAATGGCTCCTCAGTGAAGCCCTGACCTATAAACAGGAACATCGGGACTCTTATGGCAGCTCCCACCACACACGCTGGATAGATGCATAGCCTGGTTCTGCTCTGTCGGGGGGATTCCCCAGCCAGAGTTACAGGAGCAGGGGGTGAAAAGGCCTGAAAGCAGAGGACTCCCCACCCCAAATGGTAGGACCTCCATGGGCATCCCTCCCACCATCCTAGGGCCTTCTGCTGGCCACCAACCCCAGACTAGATGGTCCTCTTACCTCAGTAGGGGTCAGGGGCCCAAGGGGCAGTGGCCCTGCTGCTGGGTCCAGCCAAACCCTGGGTACTATGGACCCCAACACTGGCCCTAACAGCACCAGACATACCCCCTCCCCCCAGGAGACAAAGTATCCTTGTGGGCCTAGGAGGACGTGCTTGGCACAGAGCTGGCGGGCGATAGCATGTGGCCTTCAAGCTGCTCCTCGCTCCCTCTCTCTGTTCCTTGTTGGGGCAGGGGAGAGGGATCCCTGGAGCCTCCTCTAGTCTGACCAAACTGTAGCCCCTAGAAGGCAGCCCACTCTTGACCCCTGGTAGATCCCCTAACCATGGTTCCCAAAGAAGGTAACTATTTGTGTCAGACACTGAGACCCTAGTTTCTGTATTGGCCATTGCAGGGCTGGGATCTCCTGGGAGCCAGAGGCTGGGCCCCACCCTGGCCTGCTCCCCAACCCACCCTGCGCCCTGACCCTGGGGCCAGCAGCTCACCCGGGCCACTGCCTGTCAAACTTGTCCCCACTGAGGGGAGGCCAGGAAGGCTCTGGGGCTACTCCCTAGAAAATCCCTCAAGGCCTAGAGCACAGCTGGCCACCCTTTCCCCACCTGTGAAAGGTGTTAGAAATGGCACAAACCCCTCAGAGATGGACAGAGTCTTATAAATTAAACCAGTGCCCACCCTATGATTCCTAGGTGTTTACCCAAGAGCAATGAAATAATTAGGCTCCAAAAGACTTGAACAAGAATGACCTTAAGGGCCAGACACGGTGGCTCACGCCTGTAATCCTAACACTATGGGAGGCTGAGGCAGGTGGATTACCTGAGTTCACAGTTTCAAGACCACCCTATCTCTAAAAATAGCTAGCCGGGGCAGCTCTTGTGGCTCAGAGAGTAGGGCACCAGCCCCATATACCAAAGGTAGAGGGTTCAAACCCAGCCCTGATCAAACTGCAACAACAACAACAAATGGCCTGGTGTTGTGGTGGGTGCCTGTAGTCCCAGCTACTCAGAAGGCTGAGCAAGAGAATTGCCTAAGCCCAAGAGCTGGAGGTTGCTATGAGCTATGACGCCACAGCACTCTACCGAGGGTGACAAAATAAGACTCTATCTCTAGGCTCGGTGCCTTTAGCTCAACCGGCTAAGGCGCCAGCCACGTACACCTAAGGTGGCGGGTTCGGATCCCCAGCCCGGACCCGCCAAACAACAATGACG
>NW_003852470.1:345553-347025 GCF_000181295.1 Otolemur garnettii | reverse complement strand
AAAAAAAAAAAAATCAAAGTGAAAACCATGCTAAGACCCCCAACACAGGGATAGACACACAGCTGTGGCAAGGGGCACAGGAAAACAGCAGATACCTAGGGTCCCCAGCCCCTGCAGAGCAGGCCCCACCACAAGTGACAGGTCTGCTGTGGGTGTTCATTCCAGTCTGCAAATAGGGCTCAAAAACTAAAAATAAAACTGAAATGAGGGGCAGGGCACCTGTAGCTCAGTGGTGAAATTGGGGGCTGAGGAGCAACACACATGCTCAGAGTTAACTCAGGACATAAATCTGCACAATTTCTAGAGAAACACAATTTCTAAAAAACACAATTTTTAGTGTATGTCCCATGAAATATTTGGGGCATACACCAAAAAATTTTCATCATTCATGCAAAATTCAAAATTAACTGGGTGTCCTGAATTTTTTTTTTTTTTTTTTTTTCAGTTTTTGGCCGGGGCTAGGTTTGAACCCACCACCCCTGACATATGGGGCCAGCGCTCTACTCCTTTGAGCCACAGATGCCACCCCAGGGTGTCCTGAATTTTTACTTGCTAAAGCAGGCAGGCAGCCAGCGTGCATGCAGAGAGCACAGGACAGCGAGAGTGGCTAGCCCTGGGCCTCTGCTTTGGGGCTCAGGCTTCAGGGAGAGCAGTGTGGCCAGTGTGACCAAACCCACAGGCCCTTGGGACCCTGGGCACCCAAGACAGGCCCTGTGGGACTGGGACCCTGGTGTGGTGAATGGAGGCTCTGACCATGGCCTACTCCCAGGCAGGGCCTGGGACGGGCTCCAAGGGCTGGGGGGCCCAGGGCTCAGCTAACCCCACTTGGCAGCACCTAGCCTGGCAAAAGGGGGAGCAAGGAGTTAACCCACAGCCCTGGGAGGCGCCGGTCTGCCTGCGTCAAAGCCCTTCAAGGCTGCTCTGTTTGCCTCCCTCTAGGAAGAGATAGGAGATAATCGTGGCTTCTTGATATTTTTTCTCCTTCCCACGCCCACCCTGTGTATCAGAACACTTGCTGGGCCACGGGAACTTCATCTGCTCCAAGGTCACAGTGCAGGGAGCCTTTCCAAGAGCCCCCTACCCTGGCCTACAAGAGTCACTGGACTGGTTCCCTCGGCCTTATGCACCCCATGAATACATATGCACACACCTCACACACACACCTGGCCTGTCCCCTTCACGTCCACCTGGGTCCCGACTCCAGGAGGGACCTCATCCTCATCGAGGTCCCAGCCCTGATCTTCAGCCCTGGCATGGTCACTGTTGTCCACTGCCAGGGGCCAGAAGTCTCCTTCCCCCTTAGGAGGGGGCTGTCCTTTCACAGGCTCTGGTCAGACTGCATCCACATCCACAGCACAGCAGGGACTGGAGGCCTAGTCTGAGGAAACAGGCCCAGCAAGGTTCCCAGGGACAGCGCTGGCCACAAAACCAAGGTCCTCTTTTTTTTTTTTTTTTTTTTGAGACAGAGCCCC
>NW_003852470.1:343737-345059 GCF_000181295.1 Otolemur garnettii | reverse complement strand
GGCCCGGGCTGGATTCGAACCTGCCACCTTAGGTGTATGTGGCTGGTGCCTTAGC
The DNA here is from genome assembly GCF_000181295.1 of Otolemur garnettii. Classification (NCBI taxonomy): domain Eukaryota; kingdom Metazoa; phylum Chordata; class Mammalia; order Primates; family Galagidae; genus Otolemur; species Otolemur garnettii. Next base: position 345,004 of record NW_003852470.1, on the reverse strand, counting down.
CACTTGAGCCACAGGCACCGAGCCCCAATGTCCTTTTGACCTCAGCACAAGAGGAGCATGGAGCAACCCTCCATGTTTCCTGGCTGGGATGCAGGGCCCTGGGGGACCCGTGAGGGATAGGGGGCACTACCTCCCAGGCAACTGAGGCCATGTGGCTTAGGGGTCTCACCACATAACCTGGGGAGACCCTGGACCTAGGCTACTGGTACACTCAGGGGGTTTGTTCCCCAAATGAGCCAGGGCAGCTGGGCGCTCAGGTCCCAGGAATGCTGAAGCAAGGGTTATTGCCACCACACCCAGTCTAAAAGATCAGAGAGACACCAGGGATGAGAGCTGTGGATGGCAGAAACAGAGGAGGGAGCTGGGGGTGGGGGAGCAGAATACAGTTGTGTGAGCAGCCCTGGGGAGTTGCAGTGCTGTGTGAGGGTATACAGAGTAGTCTGTGCCTGGGTGGGAGAAGGCAGTGAGAACCCTGTAGAGGCAGTGGCCCTTCCCTTTCCACTCCCCTGCCCTTCTCAGGTAGAGGTCAGGCCAACTGCACTGAAGGTTCTAGAGCAGAGTTAGGCACCACCTGGAGCACAGTGCAAAGGCCACAAGGAGCCCCCTAGATGCTGACTCACACCATCTTGTCATGGGGTGGGCCTAGCACTCTCTGAGGACTCTACAGTCAGGGCCAGGGTCCTGCCTTGGTAACCTGTGGGATATCCAGGGATGTGCAGCCCTCATCTCCCTTACCATCCTTGGGCAGCCACCAAAGCTCTCTCAATAGCCAAGTTGGATAAGTGGGGAAGAGATAGGGACCAAAGGACAATCAGGGTATGGGGAACACTCTGCTGGGGTGCTTGTCTCCACTGACTATCTCCTGGTCACATGACCCCATTTCTCCTAGGGAAGGCCCAGTCACCATGCTGACTGGCACACTAATGGTTCTCAGAGGGAGTTTTTGTGGGGTTTTTTTGCAGTTTTTGGCTGGGGCTGGGTTTGAACCCACCAACTCTGGTATATGGGGCCGGCACCCTACTCCTTTGAGCCACAGGCACCACGCCAGTTTTTGTGTTTTTTTTTGTTTGTTTTTTTTTTTTAAATGCACGAGTTCTTTTCAGAGTCTGAGATTTCAAAAGTATGTGGGAAAAGTCATAGCAGGACTCAGGATTTCTCAGGCTACTTTTAAAGAACCACTGTTTTGGCTCAGCGCCTATGGCTCAACCGGCTGGGGCGCCAGCCACGTACACCTAAGGTGGCGGGTTCGAATCCCCAGCCCGGACCC
>NW_003852470.1:331383-341032 GCF_000181295.1 Otolemur garnettii | reverse complement strand
AGCCTCAAGCTGTTGCCCTGGGTAGAGTGCTGTGACATCACAGCTCACAGCAACCTCAAACTCCTGGGCTTAAGCGATTATCCTGCCTCTGCCTCCCAAGTAGCTGGGACTGTAGGCACCTGCCACAATGCCTGGCTATTTTTTGGTCGGAGCTGTCATTGTTTGGTGGGCCTGGGCTGGATTTGAACTTGCCAGCTCAGGTGTATGTGGCTGGCACCTTAGCCGCTTGAGCCACAGGCTCCGAGCCCAGGACACAGCTCTTGCTGGTGCCTGCAGAGGCCTCCAAGGGCCTGTGCATTGGGGATGCAGATCCCTCCCGAGTGGCCCTCCATCCATCCCCTGGGCCAAGTAGGCTGGAGCAGGCTGTCAACAGGAAGGGGGTGCTGGAACCCCCAAAACTGGCGCCATCACAAGCCACCACAACCACCGCCACAGGCCAGCACACTTGCATACCCCACCCCACCCCCCCACACACAAACAAGCATAGGCACAGCAGCCTCTGATCCAGTTTAGGCCTCCCCAGGTACTTCCTGCTCCCACCCCAGCTATGAGGACAGCTGTGTACCTGGCATGGTGGTGCCTATCTGCGAGGGTTACAATTATTTGGGAAAGACCCCATACCCCTGCTCCAACTCCAGGCAACAGCAGGTGCCACCTGCAGTCAAAATTCCCATGTTCCAACATGCCCTGTACTCCTGCCCAGGATGCCCACACCAAGAGCAACATTCACCCTGCTGGGGGCTGTATAGGAACACTGCAACCTAGTGGCAGACCTCAGTCTGGCTTCTGGACAAAGAAGAACCAGGCTGCCCCAGCTACCTGACCAAAGCTAACTAAGACAGTCACAAGGAAGCTGCCTTTTTGGCCGCTGAGTTGCAAAGTGACTGAGGTGGTAGGGCCCTGTGAAACTGGCCTCTGACTCAGGGAGAAAATAGGCTGTTGGAACCTCTGAAACCCTCCTGAAGTTTGTAGCACTGACACTCCTTCCTCATGCCCTGTAGGGACCAGGGCTTTGGCCCAGGAGCCCCAGGGAGAGCAGACCCTTGAGGGAGGGTCCAGTCTGTACCCCCTACTCTCTGGATGCAAGAGCAGGGAGGCTGTGGGGACAGAGCATCCCCCCACCTTCCCTAGCCACCCTCAGCATTTGGAGTGTCCTACACACCAAAGCTGCTGCCCAGAAGATTAAGGGCCTCTGGGGAAGCTGGTGGGGCCCAGTCCCTGGTAACAAAGCCATAGCAGGAGGGCCAGTTGGAGGAGACTTTGCAGCAGCCATAAGGTCCCAGATCCTGATGTCCCCTGACCCATAAAACCTCTGGAGCAAAGCAGGTGACCAGCCCAGCTGGCAGCTGCTGAGGCCAAGGCAGGTGCTTGACGGGCTCCTCACATCCTCCTTCAGTAGAGAAGATGGACTGGGCCCAGGTAATGCCTCCACTTCCTAGCCAGCCTTTTGTACAGAATCCTCCACAGAGCTCAGCACGGCTGGGGTGTTTCTGGGCTAGCCCCACTAGGGCCATGTGACTGACCACGGCGCTTTCAGCCCCCACCATGAGCCCAGACACCACACACACCCAGTCTCGCATGATCACAGACGCAAAATGAGACTTCCCAGGGTGTGAGTGAACCAGACCTAAGTCTTTGAGTCTAAACTGTCTCCACCTGGCAGGACCCTGGAGAGCAGGGCCAGACAGCGCTTGGCTGCACTTGAGAGCACTTGTGCCAGACAGTGCTTGGCCACACTTGGAAGCATCCCTCAGGTCTGAGGGAGGCTCAGGGTCTGGCTGACTCAGGCTGGGGGGCTCTTCCTGGTGGGCCTCCGTGCTCCTCACATCTGGGCCTCGCAAGCTCTGCAATCTGCCGGTCCTTCAGCTGCACCAGGTGCTCCAGCCTGACCACTTTCATCTGCAAAATCTTTAAACACAGAGACAATAACAGTGACTGACTCAAAGGCAGCCCCTCCATCTGCCAGAGGCAAGCTGTACAAGACGCATGGCTGGTCAGCCCAAAGGTTCTCTTGCCAGGACAGTTGGGGGCAGGCCTTCACAGGAACCTGAGGGCCACAGCTGGTATCCTCCCCACATGGCTTCCTCCTAGTCCCAGGAGGCCAGAGCTGCCAGACCTCCTGTGCACCCCAGCCTGCACCCACCTCTGTACCAGGTGGAAAGCCTGGGACAGAGTGGGTAATAAGTACCTAATTGCTGTGGGCCCTGCACTGGGACCTGGTGGGAATTCAGAGCATATTTGCTCAACTGATGGCTGACTGAGTGAATCTACTGCAGTTGGACAATGTGTCCAACATTTACCCCTAAAAGCCTGAGACCCAAGGAGATAGGCATGGAGCTGGGTCACAGGGAGAGCACCACAGCCCAGGAGGCCCAGCTGGGGAGTATGACAGCCACCCCAGCAAGCGAGGAGAGTGGGAATGGTTAGATTTGAAAAGGCTCTTCTGCCCTAAAAATATTTCCAAAGTGAAGTCTGTGGAGTGACAGCCCATGCCACACACAGCTTGAGGTGCTGAGGACGGTGGTAGCCATTCAGGAGATCCAGCACTTCACTGGCCAGTTCCCACAGTGCTCCTTGCTCAGTAACTGAGGCCGCTGGCATGCTGCAGAAACACTGTCAGGCTCCTGCCCACTGCCAGGTTGTCACCCCAGGACTTGCCTGTGCCTCTGACTCTAGGGTGCGCACATCACACCAGCAACTATGCCAAGAAAATTGAATCATGTTGTCATCTTAAAGGGCAGGTTGAGTGGTTTCCTAAAATAGTCATAGTTCTCTCTGGCAGCACATGGACCAGAGCCTTGATGTGAGAGGCTGTGGTGCCCTCATGGTAGTGGCAGCAGTAGCTTCACTTCTCCTCACTGCTTCCTCTATGCTGTCATTTGGCAACTTTTAAGCCACACAATGATATCACTTTCCTGCTTTCTCAAGAAAACAACTCATCAAGTTTCTAGGACCCACTCAGGAACTGCAATGACCACAAAGCCCATCCGGTTGGTGCAGGCTGCACACCCACCCTACACTGCCCTGGGTCTGACGTCAAAGTGTGCCGAGGGGCTTGCTGCACATGGGAACACTGGAACCTCCTGGCAGAGCTGAGGGATCATTGTGCACTCACAATCCCCAGGCTGCACTCACAAAGCCAGCTATGTACCCACTGCAGAGCCAGGAACCTACCAGAAGCCCCAGGCTAGGTGGGGCTTCCTGAGACCCTAGCCCTTTGGGGTTAGGCCAATGGGGACAAGGAAGAAGGGTGTAGCATGAGCTGGTGCCAGCACCCCCACCCCATCCACAAGGAAGGGGTGACCTGCTACTGCTCCCTGACCTGGGCCCCCATGGCCCTGCTGCAGGCCCATGGGCACATGGGTCCCTGGACAACAAAGAAGGTGAGAGGGGTGGTGAGCACATGGGGGCCACTGTGCTCTTCCCTTTGAAGAGGCTGGAACATGACACAGCTAGGTTGTTTCCTAAATAAACTAAATGCAGGGCTCAGCACCCATAGCACAGTGGTTACGGTGCCAGCCACATACACCGAAGTTGGCGGATTCAAACCTAGCCCGGGCCAGATAACCAACAATGACAACTGCAATAAAAAATAGCCATGTGTTGTGGTAGGCACCTGTAGTCCCAGCTACTTGAGAGGCTGAGGCAAGAGAATCGCTTGAGCCCCCAAATTGGGAGGTTGCTACAAGCTGTGACACCATGGCACCTACTGAGGGCAACACAGTGACACTCTGTCTCAAAAAAAAAAAAAAAGGGAGGCACCTGTGGCTCAAAGGAGTAGGGCGCCAGGCCCATATGCTGGAGGTGGCAAGTTCAAACCTAGCCCTGGCCAAAACCTGCAAAATAAATAAAAGCAGGTTCTTTGGGGGGTGGGTGGGTAGGTGGTAAATATAGCCTCACGTGGTCACCTTGGGTAGAGTGCCATGGCGTCTTAGCTCACAGCAACCTCAAACTCTTGTATTCAAGTGATCCTCTTGCTTCGATCTTCCCAGAGCTGGGACTACAGGTGCCTACCACAATGCCCGGCTATTTTGTTTTTAAGAGATGGGATCTTGCTCTGGCTCAGGCTGGTCTTGAACCTGTGAGCTCAGGCAGTCCACCCACCTTGGCCTTCCAAGTGCTGGGATTACAGGAATGAGCCACCATGCCCAACCCTAAATGCAGGTTCTTCCTGGCTAGTGATCTTATTGGCCCACACCATCACCACAGCCCACAAGGGGCCCTTCAGCTTATGGGTGTCCAGCAGCCTAGGATGCCCATACCTTGATCATCTCCTGCAGGACAGCCAGTGCCTGCTCTTGGTCCTCCAAAAGATGCTGGGTCCTGGGGTCCGGATGCTCCCAGGGCCCGCCAGCTGGGTCCCAACTGAAAAAGACCACTGGCCTAGAGCCCAGCTGACAGGAGATGGCAAGGACAGGAGGAGACAGGGCATGGGGACATGGCAGAAGGTTGGAGAGACAGAGACCCACCCTCTACAGGCACAGTGGCCCATCTTCTCTAGAGCACTCCCATCCTGAGTGGCCTTCCTGCTGGAAGGAGCCGGGGGTCTTGGCAGGCCTGTGTGACAAATGGGCCCTCTGAGCACAGGGCCCAACCTCAGAGAAGCCCCCTCAGCAGCAGCACCATGGCAGGACAGGGACATGGATGGCTTAAAGCCTTGAATGCTGTCTCCTCACTGCAACCCTGGATGCCTCCAGCTTCCCTGTCTAGGGTGTCACTTGAACAGTCACCCCGTGTGGCCCTAGGGCTCTCACTTGGGGCTGCTGTCTGGCGCCCATGGAGCTCCACCTCAGAGGCCACTGAGAACCCAGGCTGTGTGTACCTGAGCACTTCTGCCCTCAACTGCTGGTGTCTGACCCAAGGCACCACAGGTCCACTCTGTGGGGAAACCATAGGAGGCCCAGAGGGGTATCAACACTACCGGTGTGTGTGGGGGTGGCGAGGTCCACCTGGGGCTGGAGGGTGTCCATGCCAAAGAGTCCTGATCCTGCAGACTTTAAACATTGTGAAGTAAGATGTCAAGCAGAAGGGCCATACGTTCTTGTGGCCAACCCACCTGCTATAGTCCCCAGGTAGATTCTCCAGCAGTGGGTGGGGGTGGGGTCAGTGAGCAATGGCCTGGGCTGTGCAGGAAGATTGGGGAACGGGGTGTGTCAGTCTCAGAGGGCCAATTCTGAAGTGTTTTCTCTGCCCTGAGGCAGGAGGGTCAGGCTGGAAGGGCCTGGAGGGTCTAGGGAGGCCAGGCCAGCAGCACAGCCACACATTTGAGCTGGGTGGGGGCCGAAGCCTCAGGTGTGCACTTAACTGCAGTCTAGACCACAGGGGCTTCATCACCACTTATTTCTTGGCTGTTCTCTCATACAAAGATTATTCAGTTGTGCGAATGTGCAGACAAGCAGCTGCAGGCTGAACACATTTGCACAGTACATACCGCGACAGCAGGCAGGTCCACGCGGGCAGTGCCACTCTCTATCTTGTCCCGCAGAGCACAGAGGATGGGCTCGATGGCCCCAGGCCTATTGGCCACTACCTTGCGGATATCCGTCTCTGAGACACAGAAGCTCAGCTTGTGCAAGACTTTCCTGCAGAGGAAGTAGGCGCACTCTCCTAAGAGCAGCACATCCCTCAACCAGGCTAGGCACTGGTGCCCCACTTTCCTCAGAGGAGAGAGACTGTGACTGGGCCTCTTCTTGCCCCAGACCCCAGAGGTCCAGCAGCCATCTCATTCCCAGCCCTAAAAGGTGAGCATACCATCAGGATCCCAAAACACAGGGTACATCAGGCTAGGCAGCACCACTAGGCCAAGCCTCAGGGACACTCCACCCAGCGCTCCTCTTCCTAATACATGCCTGTTGCTCTGCAACGAAGTCCTTTTAGCTGCCTCTAAATAACCTGCAATCTGATCTCCCCTACTACTACCAGGGCCAACACCTGCCTGCAGACAGGCCTTCTCATGCCTAGGTTAGGGAAATAGCCTCTCCCTCACCTGCAGCCTTCTGAAATTCAAGTCCTATCAGAGCCTGACCAGCCCTCAACACCTGCAGGGCCCTTACCCCACATGGCTGGAAGCCCCATCCTCATCTTCTACTTTACCTCAGAGGCCCTTGGGTGGCCCCAGACACACACACCCCCTCCTAGACTGCCCCTAAGCCTCCCCATAGGAGGCTGCCATTCCTTGGTATCTTGGGACCCCAGCTTGTTGCCATCTTCTATCTGCTGGACCCTGGCACATTGATGTTGACATCCCTTCTAATCTGGACAAATTTCACTACTGGTCTGTGACCACAAGGCTCTGCCCCTTGAGGCAGGGATCTGTCCTCTGTTGTGTGCAGTGTAGAACTAAGTCAGGGAGAGTGGGCTCAAGGGTAGCTGTCCTGGAAGTGATCCCCCAGAATATTATGGTGGATAAGACACAGGCACTCAAGAGGGTGTCAGGAACCCCACAGCAGGGACACTTTTCCCAGACAAGCTGTGGAAAAGGCTCTGGGCCAGTCTTGGAGGGAGGGGCCCCCAGAGAGTGAGGCAGGCAGGCAGGCGGCAGGTTCCACCCAGCAGGGCCCCGGAGCACGCTGCCCCCGGGAACCCTTGCCTGTTGAGAACGCGCCAGTTGCTGAGCTTCTGATCCGTGTTGCACGTGGGGGTGTAGTTGTGCAGGTCCACGAGCCGGGGATGGAAGTGCTTGACGATCTCCGCCAGCATTACTGTGTGAGGTGGGGGCGCAAAGTAAGGGGCCAGGCCGGCAAAGCCTCTTCTGGCCTCCTGGTTGGATGAGGCAAGAGACGGAGAGCCGGGCTTGGCCTGAGGACGCTGGGCTCTGCGCCAGGAGGGCAAGAGGGCCTGGAGAGGAGCCCACAGAGCAAGAGCTGCTACGGAGTACAGGGGCCGTCGGGGACCCCTCAATACCCGCCGAGCGCGGGCCGCCCTCTCCCCTCCACGGCCCCCGAGCTCCGCGCCACCCCTTCCGGCCTGACTCCCGAGCTCCCGCCAGAATTCTCTGCCACCCGGACCCCGACCCGCCCGGCGCTCGCCCTACAGTAGCGCCGCTCTCCGCCGCGGGCCCTCGCAACCCGGGGGGCCACCCGGCACCGCTGCTTGCCCGGAACAGAAGGCACAGGTCTGGCTACCCCCGCGACCCCGGCCACCCCTACACCCCCCGCAGACGCGCTCCCACCGCCATCGCTGAAGTCCCGAGCTAGATGGCGCTTGGGGCGGCTGAGCGGGAGTCGGTCCAGCCAGGCGTAGAGGCCGTGGAGGGTACTGGCCGGCGGCAGTGAGACGGCTCCTGGAGACTGCCCCGCTGTGCCCAGCATGGCGGACCTCTTGTGCAGCCGTTGCCGGGAGACGAGCCGGAAGGGGCGTGGCATAGGCTGCTTGTGGCGCTGTTGCCGGGAGACTGGGCCGGAAGGGGCGGGCGCGGTCCAGAGGCGCGGGATTTTTAGCGGTGCAACCTAAAGTGTGGGTTCTGCGTCTGACTGAGCCATTTCCGGACTGAGGGGCCCGACTGCGCGTTGAGGTGGTGGAAGGTTTAGGATTATTATTTTTTTTTTATTGAGACAGAGTCTCACTATGTCGCCCTCGATGGAGTGCGGTGGCATCACAGCTCGCAGCAACCTCAAACTCTTGGGCTCAAGCGATTCTCTTGCCCCAGCCTCCCTAGTAGTTGGGACTACTGGCGGCCGCCACAACGCCCGGCTATTTTTATTTTTTATTTTTTTTTGAGACAGAGTCTCAAGCTGTCTCCCTGGGTAGAGTGCTATGGCATCAAAGCTCACAGCAACTTCCAACTCCTGGACTCAAGCGAGTCTCCTGCCTTAGCCTTCCAAGTAGCTGGAACCACAGGCACTCCCCATAACGCCGGGCTATTTTTTGGTTGCAGTCGTAGTTTGGCGGGCCCGGGCTGAATTCGAACCCGCCACCTTAGGTGTATGTGGCTGGCGCCTTAGCCTAGTTTTTTTGTTGTTATTGTTTTTTTTTTTTTTTTTGAGACAGAGTCTCAAGCTGTCTCCCTGGGTAGAGTGCTATGGCATCAAAGCTCACAGCAACTTCCAACTCCTGGACTCAAGCGAGTCTCCTGCCTTAGCCTTCCAAGTAGCTGGAACCACAGGCACTCCCCATAACGCCGGGCTATTTTTTGGTTGCAGTCGTAGTTTGGCGGGCCCGGGCTGAATTCGAACCCGCCACCTTAGGTGTATGTGGCTGGCGCCTTAGCCGGTTGAGCTATAGGCGCCGAGCCTTTGTTGTTATTGTTTAGGGGGCCCCTATGGTCGCCGTCGCTGGAGGATTTAAGATTAAAGTCCAGGGAGGGAGGAAGGTAAAAATAGTTGAACTTGTTCTATTTACAGCATACATTTTAACAAGCACAGTACCCTCATATCTTGTAAATTGAATTGTGTGTCGCTGAGCATGCACTCTTCCCATGGAGCCAATAACAATCTCTCGTCATTAGAATTTGGGCAATAATTTTTTGGAAAAACACACATTTTTCATTGTAAGGAAAAGTTTTTAGCCCTGATAAATGTGCACCTGAGGTTACTGGAAACAAGACAGCTGCTTCTCTCCACGGCCCTTTAAATAAAAGGGACCTCTGAATTTAAGCACAGGAGTACATTTGTGTGCATGCACAATGTACACGCACACTCACGTGTACACACGCACGCACGCGTGTGTGTGTGTGTGTGTGTATGCGCGCATGCACACTACTGGGATGGGGCTTTTCCTTCTTAACTCTCATGGGAAACAGGCTCCAAAAATGAAGGGACTTGGAGTCTGGATGTAAATACAGTTGACTCACTGACATCCTCTTTATAGAGGAAGTATTCAGAGGTAACGTGATCTTGGGATGGGGTTCTCAGCTAGAGATGTCTTTCTGGTGATGCCCCACACACATGTGTGCCTGGGACCACCAGCAGGCCTGAGAGCAGGTGCAGAGGCAGCTTGAAGGGAACGAGCCCTGGTCTCCTGAACACACTGAGGAGCCAGTGGAGGCCAGTGGCCACCTACCAACACACACACAGCAGCTGACACTCATACCCAGCCTGGCAACTGCAGACAAGGCGTGGCCAACACAGGTGTTAAGGGGCTGGCCATGAGGAGCTGGACTCTCCTGAGGTCAGGGCAGAAGCTGAGGGTCCAACCTTGGAGTCTTGAGTAGAGAGGATCTGCCTGTGGGCTTGCAATGCTCTTCCCTTGTGATGTCTCCAAACTTCCAGTTAGGCACACAAAGGCACCCCCTCCATGGTGCTGTGGGAGTTCTGGCCCCATCACCTCCTCTGAACTGGGGGCTTCAGGGGGACTTTTGGGCCAGCAACCCCCTTGGAGAAGGAAAAGAGAACTGATATTAAAAACCATGTGCTAGGCTCGGTGCCTGTAGCTCAGTGGCTAGGGCCTGTCACATACACTGGGGCTGGCAGGTTAGAATCCTGCCTGGGGCCTGCCAAACAAAAAAATAGCCAGGTGTTGTGGCAGGTTCCTATAATCCCAGCTACTTGGGAGGCTGAGGCAAGAGAATCGCTTAAGCCCAAGAGTTTGAGGTTGCTGCCATGGCACTCTCCCCAGGGCGATAGCTTGAGGCTCCGTCTCAAAAAAAAAAAAAACCATATATTCTAGAATAAACTCTGCTTCTCCAAATTAATATATGGGCTTTATTTTT
>NW_003852470.1:328344-330592 GCF_000181295.1 Otolemur garnettii | reverse complement strand
CTTGAGCCCAGGAGTTGGAGGTTGCTGTGAGCTGTAATGCCACGGCACTCTGCCCAGGGGGACAGCTTGAGGCTCTGTCTCAAAAAAAAAAAAAAAGTAGATTATAGTGGGCAGTGCCTGTGGCTCAAGGAGTAGGGCGCTAGCCCCATATACCAGGGTGGCAGGTTCAAGCCCAGCCCTGGCCAAAAAAAAAAAGTAGATTATAGCTCATCTACCCATGGTGCCCACATGGTAACAGCCACAGTAGCCACCATGTTAATAGTTCACCTGGTACAAAGGAAAGACTTGCTTACTTGTACTAGTCAGGGTGTAGGGGGGGGCAAAACTGATCAGCAGTCCAAGCAACAATTGTTGGAAAGTCCTCTGATGATTATAAAGCAGATGCTAAAATAAACCTAAAACTGATGTTTCTCTCTCTTTTTTTTTTTTTTTTTTTTTTTTCAAATAATTGTTGGAGGCCTAGTCTGGCCCCATGTAAATACTTCTGTCCCAATTCTCTCTTGGAACACAAAGGGCCTAATTAGCCCTGCCCCAAAGAGTCAAGGTTCTTTGGGGGAAGGACACTAGCCCACCAGAATCCTCCAACAGCAGTGGAATCTATATATACCCTACTGCCTTATATAAAAAGAGGCCTTCAACTGCCCTCTGGACACCATTTTTGCCCTGCTCAGGCAAGTCTCTGAACCCTTTCAATAAACCTGGCCTGAACCTCTCCATTCCTGGTCGCCTCTCTGGGCACTGCCACACCACCTTTCAATAATCACCAAGGTTTACCAGCTAATAATTTAAAGACAGCTCAGCATTCTCTGCTGGGCTTGCACAGGGGGACATGGCCTATGTGTTTCTAGGCAGTCTTACCTGCATCAAACCAACCTTGGCTCCTCCAACTCCAGGCTTGACTGGGGGCATCGGGGGTGCAGAGGTTGGCTTGACCACCTAGAAAGAAACCAATATAGCTGACAGGATGCCCCTAAACAGCCCAGGCCCTTGCCCAGGCACCCTTGTCCCCAAGTCCCTCTGCTCAGCTCCAGATAAGCCTGCTCTACTTTTGCTAAGCTCTCCATGAAAACCCTCCACTGCTGCCCTGCTGGACTGCAGCCAGGTAGGTGGAGCCCCAGGGCTGGGCCTCACCTTCCAGCCCCCAACCCCCACATTATACTTTATTTTTTGTATGTCTATACTTTTATATTGGGGGAATGGGTAAAAAAGAAAGCAGCCTCTATTCTGGGCCCTATTCAGTGGCAGCTTCTTGTTCTATAGTGTTATGGAAGACTTTGAGGAACTAAAAGTTGTTTGGAAAAATCCAGGTGTAGTTGCTTTGTACATTGTGATGGGTAGAAGGAAAGAAGTGAAGTGGGAAGGCCCCTCACACCCTCCATCTTGCCTCAGACTATGTCTTGGAACCCTGGAGTGGAGAAAGTGCCACTTTCATTCCTGCTTCTTGGGATTGTGGATGGCCATGCAGTGATAGAGAAGAACAAGCAAAAAGAGTGACCTGCCCAGCAGGTTGGCGAAGGTGGTGAGCTGCATGCCTGTGATCATCCTGATCAGCTCTGCTGGGCTCCCCACATTACACTTTAAAAGCTCTTTTTGTTTTTGAGACAGAGTCTTATTATGTTGCCCTCGGTAGAGTACCATGGCGTCACAGCTCACAGCAACCTCCAACTCTAGGGCTCAAGTGATTCTCTTGCCTCAGCCTCCCAAGTAGCTGGGACTACAGGGGCCTGCCACAATGCCTGGCTATTTTTTTGTTGCAGTTGTTTAGCGGTCCCAGGCTGGGTTCAAACTTGCCACCCTCCGTAACCACTGTGCTACGGGTGCAGAGCCTAAAAGCTCTTCAGTTACCAAAATGTAGTCGGTCTTTGGAAGCTAAGAATTACTACTAAACTATGAATTTTTTGGCCAGGTGGTGGCTCACACCTGTAATCCTAGTACTCTGGGAGGCCAAGGTGGATGGATTGTCTGAGCTTACAGGTTCAAAACTAGCCTGTGCAAGAGCCAGACCCCATCTCTAAAAAAAGAGCTGGGCATTATGGTCAGTGCTTGTAGTCCCAGTTACTTGGGAGGCTTAGGCAAGAGAATTGCTTGAACCCAAGAGTTTGAGTTTGCTATGAGCTATGATGCCATGGCACTCTACCAAGAGTGACAGAGTGAGACTCTGTCTCAAAAATAAAATATGGGCTCGGCGCCTATAGCTCAACCGGCTAAGGCGCCAGCCACGTACACCTAAGGTGGCGGGTTCGAATCC
>NW_003852470.1:307173-327501 GCF_000181295.1 Otolemur garnettii | reverse complement strand
TTTTTTTTTTTGAGACAGAGCCTCAAGCTGTCAGCCTGGGTAGAGTGCTGTGGCATCACAGCTCACAGCAACCTCCAAATCCTGGGCTCAAGCGATTCTCTGCCTCTGCCTCCCAAGTAGCTGGGACTACAGTCGCCTGCCACAATGTCTGGCTATTTTTTGGTTGCAGCTGTCATTGTTGTTTGGCAGGCCGAGGCTGGATTCAAACCCAGGTATATGTGACACCTTAGCTGCTTGAGCCACATGGGGCTGAGCCTAGTTTTTTTATTTTTAGTAGAGACAAGGTCTCGCTGTTGCTCAGGCTGGTCTCAAACTCCTGAGCTCAAGCCATCAACCTGCCTTGGCTTTAAAGGGTGCTAGGATTATATGTGTGAGTTACTGTGCCCAGCTATTTTTGCAACTTTTATGAAAGCCTAATATATATATATATATATATATTTTGTAGACACAGAGTCTCATTTCATCACCCTCGGTAGAGTGCCATGGTATCACACAGCTCAGTGCAACCTCCAACTCTTGGGCTTAGGTGATTCTCTTGCCTCAGCCTCTCAAGTAGCTATGACTACAGGCGTCTGCCACAACGCCTGGCTATTTTTTTTTTGTTGCAATTTGGCCAGGGCCGGTTTTAAACCCGCTACCCTCAGTATATGGGGCCGGTGCTCTACCCACTGAGCCACAGGAGCTGCCCCAAAAGCCTGATACTTCAAAATAAAAAAAATTAAAAAGGAAAGAGAGAAATAGAAAATCACAATTATGCAAATACTACAGTAACAATTGTCAGCAAAATTCAGGAATAGATGCCAAAACTAGTGGGTCAGAGTTCAAGGAGAAATAGGATTCAGTGTGTAGGCACCTTTCAGAAGTGTTTACTAACTGCAGAGGAAGACTGGGACGTTGCACAGACAGCACCACAACCACACAACTGTGGTGTCCACGTGGCCAGTGACCACAGGACACCAGGCTTCCTGCCATGGCCACACCCTGGGAGAGACACCTTGGGTTCTATTCCTGCCTTGGTCCATTCACAAATAGAACCCAACAAACCCCAGCTCTCCAGAACATGAGCTGAGGGGTGGTGCAAAGGCCCCCAGGGACCCTGGGAGAAGCACAAGGATCTTGGAGTCCACAACCTTAGCAGGCACCACCCAGCCAGCAGCTTCATGGAGACTCGCAGCACCAACTGGGAAGAGGCTGGGTCTGTAAATCTAAAATAGCCCTCCAGGCCATCTCTTCCTGGATCTTCCTTGCATACCCCAGTCCTTGGAACAAATCTGACAAACCTCTATTGCAGAAGGGTATGCTAACCCACAGATCTCCCATTAGCACTGAGAGAAATCCTGGTCTTTCCTGGGCCCCAGTGTGGCCTCAGCCCCCTCCTCATTGTGCCCCAGGGTAGCTCTCCAGGCCTGAGGCCGAGGCTGTGCTTCCAGGGCCCACACAAGTCAGACTTATAATTGGCCAAGAAGGGAGACTCTAGGATCAGCCAGAGTGCAGGGAGTCCAAGCTCGGGGACAGAACCCCAGCACTGTGAGAAGGCTAACAGTGGGACTCTGGAATTCACCTCACTCTGCCAGGGCCCCAGTGAGTCACATCTGAGAGACCTTTTCACACCCTCAAATCGCCCATGCCCAAGGCCAGAGCCAGTCTGGTGCTGTCTAGTCCTCCCACCACCAGCTGAACCCCCTTACCTGCTTTGGCTTGAGCTCTAGGAAGGGCTTGGAGGATGCAGCAGGTCTGAGCTAAGGAGGAGGAGGAGGAATCAGGACCCCACAAAATACCCCCAGGTCCTGCATGACTGGGACTGTGTCTTGCCAGAGAGACCTCCCAGAGTCTGAGAGTCAGTCTGGTCTTCACCAGGCTGGGCCCATCAGCTCTGTGCTCAGTGGCTGCCCCCTTGCTGTTCCTGCCATCCACGCAGTGCCCTCCACAGACACAGGACCCTCCTCCCAGAAAGGTGCCTTCACCCTCTGGATGCTCTGGATGCCCCACTCCCTGCTTACCTGCTCTGGAGACTGCTGGGTGTAGACAGGAAATGGGAAGGGTGGGCTGGACACAGATGAGGGAAGCTGCAGGGACAGGGCCAAGAGCTGAGCCCCTACCCATGCCCCCAGGCACTGCACAGAGGAGGGAGCTCTGTGTGCTCAGGCCACCCCAGCTGGGCCCCATCTCCATCCTTTCCCATGGCCATCCTTTCCTGTGGCTGTAGGGACAGACAGATGCACCCCCAGCTTCTGGGGAGCAGAGGGAGCCTGCACCTCAAAATCATCCTTACATGGACCCTATTGAGGCTGAGAATGACCTTCGTTGGCCTCAAAGTCATAAGTTCAAGTTCAAACGCCAACTCCATTGTCATTTGTGCAGGTCCTCCAACAGTCCAGCTTTAAGCCTCAGTTTTCCCTCATTGCAAGGGGTCATTGCAGCAGCTGCTCTCTATCCCAGGGCCACCACATGACAGTGAATTAGTTTACACAAAAGGGCTTTGCCAGTCCTGGTGAGCAATACCCAGGACAGGAGATGGGGTCTGGAAGCCCCCTTTCTGCCCCATGACCACCTAGGGGGAAGCAAAAAACAAACACATACACAACACACACAAAAGTACTCACAGCAGGGGATGGCTTCCTCTTTGGGGTCATCAAGGACACCTTAGGCCTGGGGGACTGGCTGGGGCAGGAGGTGGGGGCCCTGGGGACTGGCACTGAGGGGCCCTGCATGGGTGCTGGGGCCCTGCCTGGGGCTGGTTTGCTGCCTGCACCCTCACGGAACAGAGGGTTGAAAAGCCCTGAGGCGGTCTTGGGGGCCTTGTCCCTGGGGAAGAAGCATAGGATGAGTTAGCACAGGTGGGTTCCCAGCCTCAGGATCCCCAGCGCTGAACCCTGGGTCTGGTTGGGATCCCTCAGTGCCAGCAGACTCCTGGACAGCTGCAAGGTGTATATCACAGCCCCAGAGAGAAGCAAGCCCAGGGGACAGAGTGGCCCCCAAGCAGGCAGTGGCCCCCCCATGTCTCAGGGCCCAGGTTTAAGGTGGGAGGCCCCAGGGCTGATGTGTCCACTGTGGCCCAGACAGGGTTGAGGTCTCCACAGAGCAGGGCTCAAATGGGATCGCCTACCTCAGGCACAACAGGACCCAGAGGGTACAGAGAGGGCCGACTGAGGGATGTTGGGTGGTGGCTCCCTGGATTTACCACACCCCCAATTGGCCACCAAGCCTAGGACCTGTCCCAGCCTCTCAGAGATGCAGTGGCTGGAGCAACACCCTACTGAGTGGAGCCCAGTCCCCTCTGAGAGCTCAGCCAAGGTCTGCCTGGTATGGTGGTCTAGGGAACTTGGGAGTGGCAACCTGCTGGGTGCCCAGGTCCTTCCACAGTGGCCTGCTCTGGAAAGTGCTGGGAAGTGTCTCTTCCTCAAACAGCCAGCAGTTGAGGCTGCTTGCTAAGAGCTGGGCACAGGAAGTGCCCGCCACACCAACATGTCGCAACCCCATGTGTGCTCACCTCTTCTGGACATGGCTCCGGGCCTTACAGTAGATGATAAGAACTGTTAGGATGACTGCCACGAACACCAGGACCCCAAAAGCCACCAGCACGCTGACAAGGAGGCTCCCAGATGCTGAGGGACATATGGTTACATGTCAACTGGGGCAGAGTGGCACTCTGGATCCCCAGGGGTTGTGGTCCCTAGGCAGGGACTTAGTACTGCACTAGCACTCTCTGCTCTGTGGGGAGAGATCAGAGGGTTTGGCAGTGAGTGGCTCCAGGCCTAAAGTGCCATGGGTTAGACCTGGTGCTGTGGACAGAGGCTCACCTGTGGCCATAGGGGAAGAAGACACTGTGGGGTGGTAGTCTGGGGTCCTCAGGTAGAGGCGGGGCTGTAGGACCTGGGCTGAGACCCCCGGAGTCTCGGGTCTGGACCAGGCACTGCCCTGGTCATTGCCCCTGAACCTCTCTCTAGAACAGGGCTCCCTTCTTAGGTACCCTGAGGAAGGGGGACAGTCTCCTTTCTGGCCCTACTTGGGACCTGCACAGACCTGCAAAGGCTGAGGCTCAGGGTTGGTACCACCCCTTTTGTCCCAGACTGTCCCAGCACACAGTCTGAGATGGAGCCCTGCCCCCTATTGGGTGTGGAGGCCATGAGGCATCTGGGCCCTACCTGCCTGCACATCCCTCAGCAGCTCTGTGCAGAAGGGTGGAGCCCAGCCCCGGTGACAGTGACACTCCTTCTTGTGGTTGCACACCTGGAGGATGGCCAGGTTCAGGGCAGGGGCCTCTGGTAGGGAGTACCCACAAACCAGGGCCCCTGTACCAGCCCCATTCCTCTAAGGGCCCCCGATGCCCCTGGTGCCGGTGTGTGTCCTGACCATGAGGCTTTGCTGGGTGACTTCTACCCACTGCCCACAAGTGCCCACTCAGCACTTATGCAGTCACTGAGGTCACCTGGGCCTACCCTCTTTCCCAAAATGGGCTCTCCTGAGACCCCCACTGGCAGACATGGTGGGCTCATCCAAGCCTGGGGCTCCCATATGCAGAGCAGCAACCATAGCCGTGTCTTGGGGTGGCAGACAGGGGGCTGTGCTATGAACTACTCGTACCCCATGGCCATGGCACTGAGCCGAGCAGTTTCTGGATCTATAAACTTGGAGGTCTTGGCAGCGTCCTTCCCAGCAAACCTGGAGGGCAGGAGGGGGTCTCAGGTGGTGCCTCTGCTGGGACAGCCACTGGTCTGGCTGCCCGTCTGGGGCTCTGGGTCCTCAGTCTGAGAGCATCTTTCCTACACACCCCATCGGCCTCCAGAGTTCCTACTAGAGTCATGCAGAAAGGACCAAAGGCTGGGAGAGAAGCCCGTAAAGGGGCCATGTGGGACCAGCCCGGCAGTACAGCCTCTCTGAGCACTGTGTACCACTTGCACTCACTCACCTTCTCCTGGCCACACTTGGTGCCCTCAGGCACCATTTCATAGGCGGCACCGTTGTCAGTGGCAAGAGCTTGGCACACAGCTGAGGAGGGGTTGAAGGTACAGGTGCTTCGCTCCAGGGGCTGCCGCCCCCCTTCACAGAGCAAGACACCACACTTGACCCTGTGGATGGGGCAGACCAGGGGCTGGTTGGCAGTGACCACCCACCCTCCCAGTGGGGACTCTGGCCAGACCACCAGAGTGCCTCTTGCCTCTGAAGAGCCAGACTCCCTTGTGAGGAGCACACCTGGGGCCAATCCCATCTGTGGAGATGTCTGTGCCTCAGGCCCAAGGAATCCGCCCTCAGACACTCACCTCTCCATGCCAAGGGGGCCCTGCAACCTGCATCCTGCTAAGACACTGTAGGAGAAGCAGGTCTCTGCGGCAGCCCGTGCACCTGCCAACCAGGAGTGGTCAGCTGGGGCAGGGCTGCAGCCTTCCCACCAGGCCAAACCAGGCCAGACCGACTCACCAAACCCCCAAAAGTCCTGGCATCGCTGGACCAGGGTGGGGCAGCTGCCGTTGTAGCAGTAGCCCCCCTGGCAGGGCGTGCCGTTCTCTTGGAAGGCATCTTCTGGGCATGTGGGCTGCCGGCCATCACAGAACTCTTCAAGGTCACACTCATCCTTCTGGGGGCGGCAGGGCTCAGCAGCTGGCTTAACCTGTTCCAGTGGAGAGTAGCTCATAGAGGGGCCAGGTCCAACAAGCTGCCTGGTCACTGGTGTCCTGGGCCCTGTCCACCTACCAGCCTTGGGCTCCCATGGGACCCAGGAGAGCCATGCTCACCCTGCACTCATGGCAGCAGGCGCCCTCGGCACACTCGGCCCCCTTGGCCAGCTGGCAGGTAGTGGCATTGCAGCAGTGGTTGTGACAGTCCTGGGGGCAACATCAAGCCCTGAGCAGGTTGCAGTGGACCCACCACTATCCTTGGCCACCCTGGTACGTCTTCTGACGCCTGCAGGGCCCTGAGGGCTACATGTGGGTGGTGGCCCTGGTTATAGGGACTAAGGCTGCTCTCCACCCACTGACGGGAGGACAGGCCAGCTGCAGGCTCAGATGGGGGCCATGGGCACACCTGGGGGGGGCCGCAGTCACATTGCTCCCCGTGCTCCACAAACCGGTTCCCACACATAGGGCCGCCCACCAGCCGATCCAGGTCAGGGGTGTTGGCCAGGCAGGCTGTGTGTGGCTTCTCCACAAATGTCTCTAGGTCAGCCTGGCTGCAGTGACTGAATGTCTGGGGAAAGGAGGAGCTGTGGGAGAGTGTCTGTTAGTGCCTGGCCTGTGCCAGCTCCTCCCATCCCTTGAACCCCACATGCCTCACCCAATGCTGGCCGCCATGATGCAGCCACCACCCGTCCGGGGCACAGGGCAGTAGCAGCCCTGGACATTCTCATCGTGGTCCATGCCCAGGTTGTGACCCATCTCGTGGGCCATGGTGGAGGCCACACCCACAGGGTTCTGGCTGTGATCCTGCATGGAGAGGCTGTGCTTGCCAAAGATACCTCTTGGCCATCCCCCCAAACCTGCCACCCTCTGCAGTGTCAAGGGCTTGGTACAGCTTCCTGCCAATATATTTTTTTTTTTTTGGAGACAGAATCTTACTTTGTTACCCCTGGTAGAGTGCCCTGTCGTCACAGCTCATAGCAACCTCTAGCTCTTGGGCTCAAGCAATTCTCTTGCCTCAACCTCATGAGTAGCTGGGACTATAGGCGCCTGCCACAACACCGGCTTTTAGAGATGGGAGTTTCACTCTAGCTCAGGCTGGTCTTGAACTCATGAGCTCAAATGACCTGCCCACCTTGGCCTCCCAAAGTGCTAGGATTACAGGCATGCCAATATCACTCTTAAAATTAGTAGGGCACCAGCTACATACACTGAGTGTTCAAACCCAGCTGGGCCAGTTAAATCAACAATGACAACCACAACAACAAAATAGCCAGGCGTTGTGGTGGGCACCTGTCGTCCCAGCTACTTGGGAGGCTGAGGCAAGAGAATTGCTTAAGCCCAGGAGTTTGAGGTTGCTGTGAGCTGTGGCTCCATAGCACTCTACCCAGGGTGACAGCTTGTCTCAAAAAAAAAAAAGTAGGAGAGGCCCTCAGATGTGTTCCAGAAACCTGGGCTCAGGCAGCTCCTACCTGGTTCACAGCCCCTGATTGGTGGGAGCACATGGCAGACACCTTGGCCAGGCCCACAGTGGTCCCAGTGAAGTCGACACCCCTGGAAGTAAGAGCAAGGTGGGTGCCTGGAATATGTTTCCTGCTGGCCCTGCCTGCCCCACTCTGCCTGGGGGCCCCTTACGTGATGAGCTGTACATTGTCATGGGGGTGCCGGCCTGCCAGGTCCTGCACCCGCCAGGTGAGGAAATTCTCCAGCGTGACCTCGGGGTTGGGGCTGACTTGGAACTTGTCCCCATTGTTCCAGATCTCCAGGCCCACAAGGACCACACGGAAGTTGAGTTTCTGATAAAGCTATAGGGGTAGATGAGTTCCACAGGTCAGGCCATGGGAGGCCACACCTGACCTACTTTGAGGTGGGGGCCAGGGAAGAGCCATAGCTGAGCAGGGGAAAGACCTTCCCAATGATGCTGTCTGCCCCCTGGGGCCACTCCTGCTCCCCAGGCCTCCTAGTGGGCTAGGTGCTGCCCTCCTGGACGCCTTCCTCTTGTCCACAGCCCACCTTGTCCACGTGGTTCACCACCTCCAGGACCCGCCTGCGCACGGCGTCTCTGCTCCCCAGCTTCTGGAACTGGGGGCAAGAGACCCTCAGGCATGCCCCTTGCACCCTTACACCAGCCTACCCCTTGCATCTGTCCTGCACGCTCCCTGCCCCACACTCCATTCCTCCCTTGCCTCCACTCCTACCCACTCCCCTACCCTCCACTCGCCCTGCCACTCCCCTGCCCCACCTTCCTCCCACCCCTGCTACCACTCCTACCCACTCCCCTACCCTCCACTCACCCTGCCACTCCCCTACCCACACCCACCTCTGCGCTGTCTGTGACCACATACAGTTCCACGAAACGGGTCTCTCGGGAGAGCAGCCCATTCTGGGGAAGAGTGACAAAAAGCCTGTTATCCAGCTCAGCCTCGTGGGCACAGGGCCCAAACCACCCCTCAGGACCTGCTGTACATGGCAGAAGCTATTGTGGCTGCGGGGCTTGGCTGGACCATCTGGCCCCCTGCCTCTCCTACCCACAGTCTCAGGCTGCACATAGGAGCAGCACACTGGCTGCACAGGTGACAGGGTCTATGGTACATACCGGCCCACCACGTGAACAGTGGGGGACTCACCTGGGGCCAAGGCCTGAAGGCTGCAGAGACTCGAGGCCCCAAGAGGTGGTCGAGACTGGTGTCACTGACCCCACAGGTCCCAGATTCCTGCTGCAGATGCTCAGCCAGGTATAGGGCGTGTGGCCCGGCCTCTTCAGCCCCGTCCAGGGGCTCAATCAGGTGGACGGCTGAGCCTGCCTCAAAGAAGCCCCTGAGTGGACAATAGCCTTTGAGTCAGCCTGTCTTCTGCCTAGAAGGGAGTAGGCTCTAGTCTGGTGCCCACCCCTCCTCTCATCCTGCAATTAGCAACTGCTTAGCAGGAGTGTCCCCCTGTGGGTGCAGGTGGGTATACCAGGCAGGCCCCTTGTGGCCCTGGCAGGAACCCTGGCCAGACACCTCTGCATATCTCCAAGGCTCAAGGGTGAGCAGAGGCTGTGTCTGCCTCTGGCCTGAGCCCTCCTGGCTGCTCTGCAGAGCAGGGGACTGTGGGGCCTACAAGTGTCTGCAGCACCCACCTGAGGCCAGCACAGGTGCTGAGGCTGGCGGCCGAGCTTGGATGCCCCTCCACGTGACCCTGGTAGAAGCAGTGCTCCTGTGGGAGAAGCAGGAGAGGAGTCCCTAGGCCCTACCTCACATGTCCTCCTCACCCCTGAGGCCTGGGGGCTGCCCTGGTACCTGCAGGTACAGCTGCTCTGTCACCTCGGAGCCATTGTTGCTGTAGGTCTCAGCATAGCTGGTGCCTAGAAGGTCCCTGAAGAAGAACCACCAGCACCCTCAGCCTCATCCTGCTGGGAGGGCTGCAGCCTGCAGGGTGCCCTGGGCAGCAGAGTGGGCACTGCCAGGCTGGGTGGGTGGGACCAGCAGGGACCAAGCTCATGCTCACCTGTTCTTCCGTAAGTGCAAGGTAAAGCTCTGGCCTTGGGCACCCAGCACGTAGCTCACAGTCTCCGGGTACAAGCCCTGAGCCAGGGGTAGGTGTAGGATGAGGGCCTGCCCCTGCCTCACTTGGAGCAGAGCTCAGTGGGATAGTGCCAGCCTTCAGGCCCCCTGGGGTCCCAGCATTCTCAGGCAGGGCAGAGCAGGGGGAGTGCACTGGAGGGATGGGCTGAATCCCTCCCTTGGTGGGGGCTGGAAGTACAGTGGACTCCTTAGCCCTCCAGGCCTCAGTTCCCCCATCTATCCACACAAGGGTAACAATGAAGAGGCCCCTTCCTGCAGGAAGCAGGGGCACAGAGTGGACAGCCAGGCAGCCATTGAAGCCAGGGCAGCACAGGAGGTGGGGCAGGATGGGGGCACATGGGCCCCCAGCACCAGCCATCCTGCCCCTGGGCCCAGCACCATGTAGGCAAGAACTCGAGGGTCCTTCTAGACAGTGTGCCCTGACCACTAGGGAGATGCAAGCCCAGGCAGGAGGTGGGTCTGGGCCTGCAGAAGAGCACCCTGGACACCCAGAAAAAAACAAGCAACCTTCTTTGCATACAACACGTGCATGCATACACCACATACATGTGTGCATCCAGCAGGTCGTGCTCCCCACCCCCCGGGGGAATCCCGCCAAGCTTACACGCCCAGGAAAGTGTGTCAACCTGCGGTGAGCTATTCCCCACTCAGAGAGGAACTAGCTTCTCAGCCCCCACCAAGTGAAACTAGGGAGTGGCCTGAGGTTGGGAGCTGGGAAGGAAAGCCCTCCTCACCCCCACACTGCCCCCCTGCCTGTAGGGTGAGGCCCCCCAGCCCCCCCAAAACAGAAAAAGGGCCAAGTGGGCTTGGAGCCCCTTAGGGTCTACTCTCAAGCTCAGGGCTGTGCAGGGCAGCGCAGCTGCTCACTCACCAGGCCCCTCACAACTGCCTGGAAAGCAGAAAAGGGAAGTTGAGGTATACCCCCAGCCCCCTATCTGGGCAGCTCAGACTTACCAAGTGGGAAGATAGGTCTCGGCGGGCACGGGGTCCTGGCAGGCGCTGGGGCAGCACCACCTCAAACCGCTCCATGTGGGGCAGGGGGCAGCCTAGGGTAAAGGCTGCAGGGGTAGGGGGTCAGGTTTCATTAAGTGGGCTGCGTAGGTGGCCTTGGGGCCCAGATTCTGGGGAGTTGCCAGCAGTTTAGAGATTTGGCCTCCATGGCCAGGTCTCCCAAAAGACCATTGGACCCCCACACCAGCTGGCCAGGTAGAGCTGGGCCAGCCTGTCCACAGACCGCCTCCTAGGCTATTCCCAGACCCCAGGTTGGACATACACAGGCCAGGCAGGTTCTTCCTGCATGTGGCACTTGGCGCTGACACCTTCTCAGCTCACAACTGGGAAGAGTAGGGCCTCCCCAAGATAGCAAGGCCCCTGTACTCAATAACAGAGGGCAAGCACTGGGCCTGCAGGGGCAGGTCCAGAGTTCTAGAGACTACCTGCCTCAAAGCACCAATGGCCCCTCTTTCTGACCACAGGCAGTGAGAGAGCTGGAAGAGCCAGCCTTCCAGCTGGGGGCAGGGGAGTTCCAAGCAACTGCTTGGTCCTCCCTTCTTGTTTTGGCTAGGGGTACCTGTGGGGAGCCCCCTGAGCCCCAGAGATAGATCCAGGATCCCAGGACACTGGTAGAACCCCCTTAGCACTCAACAATGAGCTCAAAGGATGCCCTGGGCCATACTTCCCGTCTACAGTTCCCTTTAAAGTTTCCCCTGCTCCCCAGCCTTGGCCTACCCACTAAGTGACGACCTTTCCCAAGGACCACCCTGGAGCAGGGCCAGAGTGTAGGGTAGAGTGTGCAGTGAGGCCAGGTGATCAGGCCAACACTCAACCCTGTTTTGAGATCCACGTGCCCCACACTTAGGTCAGTGGCCCCTGTGAACCCCTTCCCTGGGGTCACTCACCCTGCAGCCAGAATGCCTGGAGCAGCCAGAGTTCCAGGATGGGCATGACAGTGCTGAGCAACGGTGTGTGAGAGCTGAAGCAGGACACAATCTGGTCCCTGGGGCTGCCCCAGGCGCCTCTCCCCACAGCAGACTGCCCCGCCCCACCCCGCCCCTCCTGTGCATCAGGCCCGAGCCAACTGCCCTGAGGGAGCTTCCCCCTCCCTAGCCTCCTGAATCTCCTTTGTCCTTTGTAGACTCTGGGACAGTGTCCTCCATGTCCAGCACGTGGAAAAACCTTCCTAAGTGGAAATCAAGTTAACGGGGGTGACGAGGAGGCAAATAGGCCAACCACGACTGCTGCATATAACTCTGCATTTCTCCGTGCAGGTGAGGAAACCCCCAGCGAAGTGTAGCCCATCCAGCTGGAAGGGAGGCAGTAGGCCAGTGGGGTGGGGGTGGGGGGCAGGTGACTGTGAAAGGCTGGTGGGGTCAGGAGGTGGGGCCTCTGGCTTCCCTGGGAACAGAAAACTCCAAACAGGGACAAGAAATGGTTTCATGGGCACAGGTCAGCTGTGGGAGCCCAGGACACAACCCAGGTGACTGGTGGGTGTGGAAGCCACCCTAGCAGCTGGATATAGACACCAGTTGACACTCCCCATCCTGCCTCCCTGCCCTGAAGCTTGGGGCTGTCTGGTACCAGTGCAAAAGCCTGCATGCCCTTTAGAGGCCTGGCTGGCCCAGCCTCTCCACGTCCCAAGACTCCTGGCACCTGCCCTTAGTAGCCACATGCCCAGTAGGCCCTGGCTCCTCACCAAGGCTGCCCTCCTATAAGAAGGGTGGCTGTGTCCCCTAGTGGAGGGTAGGGCAGACAGTGTGGCCCTGGAGGTGGAGGTCAAGCAGGTCAGGCAGAGGGTAGACCCATGCAGCATTCTACAGCTGACAGATGTGGGGATGATGGCATCTGGACTGCGGATAAATGTGCCGCTTACACGCCAAGCCTCTTCATGCTGCAGACTGTTAGAGGAAGCTAGATGGTCAGGGACCTGACCCCCAGCCCTGCCATGCTCCCTGGTTAAGAAGGCTTGTTGAAGGGGACTTGTCTATTTGGGCCCAGATCACTTGTTTAAGACTGGACTTGACAGCCAGGAGAGCCCACCCAGGGCTGGCTGTGCTGTCCACTTGGGGAAGGCAGGAAGAGGGTGGGGCTGACCAGCAGCTGCTGAGTAACTTCTGTGTGACAAGTCAGTGCCCAGCTGCCATTTGGGCCAGGAAGCTAGGGCAGTGTCAAGGCCACTCTTCAGGATACAGCCAGCCTATGGAGGTCATGTGGAGCTGGTCCAGTGCCAGGGACTCTGTGGCCTGCCTTGACCAAGCTGTACAAGGGACTAGATCTCTTCAAGTCACTGAGTCACAGCTGGAGTAGCTGCTGCCTCCCACTGGGGACCAAGCCCTGGGGCTTTGGAGTCCCAGCAAGTTTCCAGACTGCTGAGTCCAGTTGACCCACGGTGGCCAGCCCAAGCTCACTGGGGTGGGATGTGGACACCAGCTCCAGTCTCACCCCACGGCGCTTTTGTAGTTACCATGCTTCTTCTTCAAATACCACATGCTTTGTTTTTATTTAAGGCAAGAACACCCAAAACAGTGTTATTTCAGTTTGAAAAAGCAAACACATCAGCAAGTCTAGGGAGCCATCTACCTTGTCTGGGCAGCTCCTATACAATGAAACGAGCCAAGTCTGGTAATTTAGACTTTGATTGAACAGAAAAAACACACAGAACACACCTGTTAGGGAATACCTGACTAGAAAATCCTGACCTCATTCACGCCATAGGACCTGCTCAGCCCCCGACACCCTCCCTTTGAGCTGTGGCCGAGGGCTCACTGTGCAGTGACTGCAACTCTGGGCACTGCAGCTGGAGGCCCTCGTGGGACAGGCACCTGGGGGGCAGCCCTCTGGCTCCTCTCTGTAGACAGGCGCTGCAGGCGCTCTGTGTAGAAGCCATTGAAGTCAAGCCTGCAGGGAAGGAAGGTGGTGGGTCCCATCTGAGGAGATGCTTCCAAAGGTGATAGTACCGGGTGCCCTCCCCACCACGCAGCGAGGACCAACAACAGGGCCACAGCAAAGCCACATCCAGGCCTCAGGAGTATGTGGGGCAGAGGGGCACTTGCTCTGGGCTCCTGTTCCACATGACCATCACTGCTTCAAAGCAGCATCGAAAGAGGAACTTAAAAGACACAAAAAAAACTAAAGGCTGATGACCAAAGCTTCTGTTAATAATTCATGTCTTGGGGCGGCGCCTGTGGCTCAAAAGGGTAGGGCAGTGGCCCCATATACCAGAGGTGGCAGGTTCAAACCCAGCCCCAGCCAAAAAAAAAAAGAAAAAAAATTCATGTCTTAACAGAAACATCCCAGTTAAGCACAGCCATTGGACATGGACAGACTTTGCTGTAGCCCTTGGATACCAGTCTCCAGGCCACCCAGCAGTGGTTCTCAAAGTTGAGAGAACCCTTGGAAACCCCACTCAGATCAGTCTGTGGGGTACTGTCCCCAAGCCAGCATGAGGACAGCCCCTTCCTTATCCCACCCTGAGTGGTAAGTAAAATCCACCACCTCCCCTGAGAAGCTCCTGCCCCACAGAACAGGCATAACGTGGGGGTGCTGATAGGAGGGAGCCCCAGATCACTTGGCAGCCTGGTAAGCAGCATGTCATGGCTGGGGAGGGCACTAGCCAGCACCCTCACCCCCAGTCTCCAGGAATCTGCAATGGTAGGAGACAAAAGCCTGATCTGCTTGGCTCAGGCAGACTGCTCTACTGTAGTCTGAGGTTCCATCTGGGGCCACACCCAAGGAATAGGGGATTTGGGATGGGGGACAGTACAGCTGGACAAAGAAAGGGGGTAAGGGCAGGGCAGAACTCAAGGAGTGAGGATGGGATGGGAGGTGCTGCCACACCCACCTAGAGATAACACTGGCCATGCTGTGCTCACAGTCACTGGCACTGTAGATGCTCAACCGGGCCAGGAGGTCCAGCAGGTGTGCGGAGAAGTTCTTGTCAAACTTGTTGATGGTGGCCTCAAAGCTGGACGCCAGCTGGGGTGCATCCATGTGCTCAGCTAGGTGCTGGAAATGGAGCCAGCAGTGGGTGAGGTGGTGCCTGCCCACAACAGGCCCACCTATCCCTCCTTGTACTGCTGCCAAACAGAAGAGTTTTTCCTTCCTTTCTTCTCAAACGGTAGATTCCACAAGACATTCCTGAGACTGTGGCATTCGGAGACACTCCAGGAAAGTGCCCCTGCCAGCAGGGTTCCAGGCTCGGATCCCCCCACTGCCACACCCTGGAGCCTAGCAGGCTTACATTAGGACCAGAGAGTGGAGAAGGGAGATTCTTACAGTTGTTTGGAACCTACTTTTAAGTCTACTTTTTCAGTCGAAGGGGACACAGAAATAAAAGAGCAGCAGGTTTGTTCTCAGAAGTTCTGAAACGTTAACACCATTACATGCAACCAAGAGAAAGAGGCTCTCTCTGGTGGAGCCTGAGGCCACAGACCTTCCTGGTAAGCTCCTTCCGGGCCCGTTCCTCAGGCTGCTCTGCCTCCGTAGGCGGCCCCAGCATTGTGCCCTGCTCCACCGCTGGCCGGCCCAGCTCGCTGTCTAATTTCATACTCTGTGTAAATTTCTAGGGGTTGGAGGTTGGGCAGAAGTGCTTCTGTTAGTTGCCACCAGCATGCAGAAAATACTCAAGTCCCTGCAGGTGCACACTGCCCACCGCAAATGGATGCTGTCTCTATAGTGCGAGGGACCTGAAAGCCTCTCCCCAGAGGCTACTGGTGAAATGACCTTAGTTGCGCCAAAGATAAGGTGACCAGATATCCCACTTTTGGAGGGATAGTCCCAATTTTTAACAATTTGTTGTGCATCCCTTTAAAAAGTCCTGATTTTTGGAAAGAATGCATGACAAGCTAGGGAACTTGTCCCAATTTTTGGAAAGAATGCACGACAAGCTAGGCAGGAGAATGGGAAGGGAATATATGATTTTCGGCTGCCATGTGGCTATTTTGCCAGGATATGAGTTTTATAGTATTTTTGTTAATTTTATAATGTTAAACTTCAATAATAACAAATAATTGTTGAGAACTGATTATCGAGAACTGCTTATCAAAGTTCGCATTGTTGATCAATTGTTAGAATTCGACAAGAAATATGCCAAAGAATAAAATAATTCTATACATAATTTTAAAAAATGTATTATATTTGTAAATTGTACTTATATTGAAATTAAAAAAAATACAATACTATTTTTGCATTCCATGAAAATTTTTGTTGCTCCATATAGACCAAATTTTTAATTAAGATTCCCCCCACCCCCGGTCAATGGTGTCGCATTTTACCAATGTTAAAATCTGGTTGCCTTAGCCAAAGATCAACCTTACACAGCCATCAACTAACTTCTACAGCACCTGCCTCCTCTGTTACCTCCCCTACCTCTTCCGCTGGCCCTTGTCCCAACCCCCCAATGGCACTGCCTGTAGTTCTAGTCACCCCTAGGCCAGCCCTTCTCCACTGGACCTTCGTTTTCTATGCCATCGTTTCAGGGTGACTACTTGTAACAAGTGTCCAGACTTAACTGAGCTGAGGAGCTCCAGCCCCAGAGGAAAGAAAATGAGGTTGCTGGGAAGGGCCCAGCACCACCAACTTGAGCCCTGTGGTTTGGGGACAGTGCAGGGGAATATCACAGGGCAAGGTATCACTGGCCACATTTCCCAGGGTAGGGGTTCAATGAAGGGACCACCAGGTCCGGAAGACCTAGGAGTTCTAGAAACACTCAGGTAACAATGGGCTTGACAGAAAGCAAGGGCAGGAGAAGGCGTGGGACAGGGATGCTGCAGCCTTGGCCTGGGTGCCCACACTTGCCTATACCTGCCCTCATCTGTTGCACCTGCCCACACTTGCCCTCACCTGCATGCAATTGGTGAACATGACGCACACAGACATAAGCTTGGAGAAAACCTTCAGCAGCTCGGGGTTGGTCAGCATGCAATCCTTCAGGCAGTTGTCCAGGAAGCTTGTGTGGTGGCCAAGGACGTCGTCAATGTTGGAAGCCTGCAAGGAAAAAGCCGGGACTCTCCATGCGCAGAGCCTTCTCTCAGAAGATGCACTCTGTGTGTGGCACTCAGTTTTGCTTTTGTAAGCTTCTGTGTACACGGTTCCATGTAAATGAATGGCCTCTGGTCATTTAGGGGAATACCTAAAAATACCACTAAAAGAACACTAACCCCTTCCCCAAAGTTCTACGTTTTTAGTTTTTTTGTTTTGAAACAGACTCTCACTATGTTGCCCTTGGTAGAGTGCCGTGGTGTCATAGCTCACAGCAACCTCAAACTTGGGTGTGATTCTCTTGCCTCAGTCTCCCAAGTAGCTGGGACTATAGGTGCCTGCCACAATGCCCGACTACAGTTTGTTGTAGTTGTCATTGTTATTTAGCAAGCTCAGACTGGGTATATGGGGCCAGTGCTCTACCCACTGAGCCATAGGCACTGCCCATCCATCCCAAATTTTTAGTTCTTTTTTTTTTTTGAGGCAGAGCCTCAAGCTGTCACCCCTGGGGTAGAGTGCCATGGCATCATAAATCACAGTGACCTCCCAACTCCTGGGCTCAAGTGAGTCTCCTGCCTTCACCTCTCAAGTAGCTGGGACTATAGACGCCCGCCACAACGCCCGGCTATTTTTTGGTTGCAGCCGTTATTATTGTTTGGCGGGCCCAGGCTGGATTCAAACCCGCCAGCTCAGGTGTATGTGGCTGGTGCCTCAGCTGCTTGAGCCGCAAGCGCCGAGCCAAATTTTTAGTTCTTAAAGACAGAAAAGAGAAAGTAAATACTAGTACTTGGTATTGTTTGCTTCTGGAATTTGGTGGCTACTAAGATTCTGGCTATAGCCCTTATGGGGCTGGGCAGCCGATTCCAATGATGTGGCTGATGGACACCCCCACCCTGGCTGTTGTCTCGCCTGTGCTATAGGAAAAAGGACTGTTGGCACACAGGGACATTTCTTCGAAGAGCTGCGTCACTTCTCTCTGCAGAGAAGGCGTGGAGTTGGTGAGGGGTCACTGCAGCTCTCCTCAAACTGAACCAGAACATTTTGCTCGAAAGGCCACTTTGAAACATACCCCGCCTTTTACATGCTATGAGCTATCGCGCTCAGACTCACAGATTTCAAGTTTTTCTCGAGGATGTGCCAGGTCGGTTCCATCACCTCAAACATCATGTAGTACTGAATATTCTGGACGAAGTTGAGCATTCTCTGCCGCAGTGTGAAGGCCCCAGCAAACCTGGGGACACAAACGACAGCCACAGAGAAGGTGATGCCAGGCCAAGACCTCAGTGGAGACAGTGGGGTACAGCAGGTGCCTCTGGGGTGCACGCGTCTCCTCTGAGCACAGGGGTGTCAGGACTGCTGCTCTTGCAGCTCAACAGTGGCTTAGACACAGGCAAGAGCAAGCCCACCAAGAGGCATCGTCAGTGTGGCTGGGGGCAGCAGCTCAGCTCTGACAGCATCAGGTGACCATCCTCCCAACACGACTCACTGCCTCTGTCTCCCTGTACTATCTGAGAGCACGTCACTAACCAGCCCAACCAAGGAGACTGGCACGACACCACATGGCAAGTTCACATTTTGTACTTTGCTACTGAGATAAGTCTTGTCGTCAGCCCTTCTTTCAAATACCACCTGGTGCCACAGACCGGTATGCAGTGCACCTGTGGGGTATGTGGAGCAGCTGTTGCATGCTGAGGCTCTGTGTGCTTATGAGGAGGGGCTGTGTCCTGCAGACACCCCTGGCCTCTAGGGGTGCACCATCACTATAAGCTACAGAGAGGGCTAAGGGACAGCTGGGGCCCCTGTGTGGCGGATAGGGGCATCATGCTGCCTTGAGACATAAAAACTGATGCATCATGCATCTAAAAACCATAAACATGCATTTTTAAAAAGCAAGACCAGGCTCAGCACTTGTAGCTCAGTGGGTGCGGTGCCAGCCACATGCATGGGGGCTGGTGGGTTCCAACCCAGCCCAGGCCTGCTAAACAACAATGAAAAAAACCAAAATAGCTGGGTGTTGTGGCCGGCCCCTGTAGTCCCAGCTACTTGGGAGGCTGAGGCAAGGGAACTGCTTGAGCTCAAGAGTTTGAGGTTGTTGTGAGCTTTGATACCACCGCACTCTGCTGAGGGCGACATATTAAGACTGTCTCAAAAATAAATAAGTAAATAAAAAGTAAGACCATCCCACTTGGCAAGGGAAGCACATACCATTTTGCAGAGTGCAGCGAATGCTGCTTGGCAGCTTTGTTGCTGATCCAGACATTACAGAGCTGTCGCTCCACGTGCTTGCAGTAGAACATGTGCCTGAACAGCATCTGGTAGCGGGTGAGGGCCTTCCTGCAAAGGGGAGTGGGGCTCTTAGGGATAGGGCCAAGGGAGGGCCTTCCTATAGAGGGGCACGGGATTCTCAGGGACAGGGCTGAGTCAGGGCCTTCCTGTAGAGGGGTGTGGGGCTCTCAGGGTCAGGGCTGAGTTAGGGCCTTCCTGCAAAAGGGCGCGGGGCTTTCAGGGACAGGCCCATCATTGATGCATCTGACATTGCCGGCAACACTCACCTGTCTACCCCGTGAATGGTCTGCACTGTGGCCCAGGAAAGCCGTTGTGCCTCTGTGGGGCATAGTCGTCACCTTCTCCAAGTATCTAGAAACTGCCTCCATGGGACTGGCCACTTACCTGCTGATGATGAGAGAGAGGGGCCACTTGACGACGTAGTCAAAGGAGAAGGCCTCCAGGCCGCTCAGAGAGAGCTCAGTGGGGTCGGCGTGGGTCATTGCCTTCTCCTGCTTGGTCTCGATAGCCAGAACTCGCAGAAGCTGAGTGATGAGGTCATGAGGCATCAGGTCAATCTTGGGGAGAAAGAATAAAACAAAGAATCTAATTTTTAGAGGAAAAGGCCAAAAGTCAGGGCCTAATCCCCAAGAGGTGGGAAAGAGAGTCAGTGATGAGGTTTCTCTGAATTCAGACTCTAGATACTAGGGGCTGCTTAAAGAACAAACAGGTCTATAGATAAACTTAGTTCGTAACTAAACAGCTTCTCATTAAAACAGAAAAATACAGAGGAATGGCCTTCGAAATACCCCTGCCACTGTGATGGTGCACACAAGAAACGACATGACAGACGGGCCTGACTCCCAAGACTGAACCCTTTTGCCACAATAAGCACCAGGCCCAGGTTGAAGAGTAAAGCATATCTCACAAAAGATAGAACTTGATATTCAAATAACATTTTGCACAAGCACTAATTTATCCTTACTCAGTCACAACTACATGCCATAGAATGACAGAAAATAGACACAAACAAAGATGAAAGACAGAGAATAAAGGAAGAAGAAACAACAGCTGATGGAGCCAGGAAAATGCTCAACTGACACAGAAGTGAAAATCTAGCAACTTTTTTCCTACCAGAGTAACAAAGACTCTGGGGGTTTGCAAGTATGTAGGCAACAGCCCCCAACTGTGTGGTTTAGTGTCCTGAGACTCAACTCCAGTGAGGTCAGTCTGGCTGTACAGGGGTCATACACTTTGACCCAATAATTTCACTCCTAGGAATTTATCCCCCCCAAATCATTATTTTTCTTATCTAACAGACCCCAAAATACACAAAGTGAGAATGGGCAGAATTATAGGGAAAAATATAGTTGGACGATAACAGTGTAAGACTTCAGTGCCACCAGACAAACGGTTAGTAAGGACGAGGACACCACAGCACAGCAACCTCATGTCCCTAGGTGCTGCCCTCACAGCAGCAGAATGTGCACTCCCAAGTGCATGCAGTACACACTCCAGGACACACCTGAGGCCACGAACAAGTCAGTAAATGTTACAAAACCCAAATCACACCAAGTATGTTCTCTGACCACAAGATGAAGTCACAAATAAATAACAGGAAGAAAGCCAGAAAATTAACAATATGTGTAAATTAAGCATATTCAAATAACCAATGGATCAAATAAATCACAAGGGGATTACAAAATACCACAAGACAAAAGGAAATGAAAACACAACGTGCCTGAACATAGGAGGACACCCTGGAAACCAAGCTCCAAGGGTTTTTCAGCTATAAATGCTTCTATTAGAAATTAAGAAATGTGGCTCGGCGCCTATAGCTCAACCGGCTAAGGCGCCAGCCATGTACACCTAAGGTGGCGGGTTCGAATCCCCAGCCTGGGCCCGCCAAA
>NW_003852470.1:304853-305841 GCF_000181295.1 Otolemur garnettii | reverse complement strand
AAAAATAGAAAAGCTTACCAGGTGTGGTGGCGGGAACCTGTAATCCCAGCTACTTGGGAGGCTAAGGTAAGAGAATTGCTTAAGCCCAAGAGTTTGAGGTTGCTATGAGCTGTGATCCCCACAGCACTCTACCCAGGGTGACAGCCTGAGACTCTGTCTTAAAAAAAAAAAAAAGAAAGAAAGAAATGTCTAAAATCCCTAAGTTAAAGCTGGCTGGGCACAGTGGCTCATGTCTATAATCCCAGCATTCTGGGAGGCCAAGGCAGCTGGATTGCCTGAGCTCGGGAGTTTGAGACCAGCCTGACCCCAGAGTGAGACCCCATCTCTACTGAAAATAGAAAAACTAACTGGGCATTGTGGCAGGCGCCTGTAGTCCCAGCTACTTACAAAGCTGAGGCAGAATCATTTGAGCCCAGGAGTTTGAGGTTGCTGTGAGCTGTGACACCACAGCACCCTCTGAGGGTGACAGAGGGAAAGACTATCTTAAAAAAACAAACCAAAGGCTAGGCGCCTGTGGCTCAAATGGCTAAGGTGCTAGCCACATAGACCTAAGGTGGCGGGTTTGAATCCAGCCTGGGCCCGCCAAACAACAATGACAGCTGCAACCAAAGAACAAAAAATAGCCGGGTGTTGTGGTGGGTGCCTGTGGTCCCAGCTACTTGGGAGGCTGAGGCAAGAGACTTGCTTGAGCCCAGGAATTGGAGGTTGCTGTGAGCTACGATGCCATAGCACTCTACCCAGGGGGACAGATTGAGGCTCTGTCTCAAAAAAAAAAAAAAAACCAAAAAGCCCCCAAAGCTAGCAGACAGAAGGAAATAATAAATTTGTTTGAGACAAACAAAATAGAAAACAGAATAGCAAAAATCAACAAAACTAAAAGTTGGTGTTTTGTTGGTAGAGTGCCATGGCATCATGCTCACAGCAACCTCCAACTCCTGGGCTCAAGCGAGTCTCCTGCCTCAGCCTCCCAAGTAGCTGGGACTACAGG
>NW_003852470.1:303586-304656 GCF_000181295.1 Otolemur garnettii | reverse complement strand
GCCTCCCAAGTAGCTGGGACTACAGGTGCCTGCCACAATGCCTGGCTATTGTTTTTTGTTGTAGTTGTCATTATTGTTTGGCAGGCCAGGGCTGGATTTGAACCTGCCAGCCCCAGTGTATGTAGCCAGCACCCTAACCACTGACCTACAGGCGCTGAACCTGAAAGTTGGTGCATTGAAAAGTCCAATGATATCGACCCATTAAAGTATTTGTCCACTATTTATATTTTTTATCCCTCCTTGTGAAATTAATGTATTTGTCATTTCCCAATAAGACATAAACCTCAGCAAGCTCCTGAGTCCAATGTTGAGACTGTGCAACTTCTATATAAAATTGATGGTATCTGCGTCTTTAATCCTAGCTTGTCATGGATACATTTTCTTTTTACATTGTTTCAGTCCTCTCCTAAAATTGGCAAAAAAATTTTTTTGAGGTGGAGTCTCACTATGTTGCACTCAGTAGAGGACTGTGGCATCATAGCTCACAGCAACTTCAAACTCTTGGGCTTAAGTGACTCTCTTTCCTCAGCTTCCCAAGTAGCTGGGAAAACAGGTGCCCACCACAACCCCTGGATATTTTTTCTTTATTGTTGTCATTGGTGTTTAGCTGGCCTGGGCCAGGTTCAAATCCGCCAGCACCAGAGTATGTGGCTGGTGCCCTAATCACTGAGCTACAGATGCTGAGCCTAAAATTGGCAAATTTTTAGCTATACTAAGAAAAGACAAAAGAAGACTCAAAGTACTAAAATTAGAGAGGAAATCTCGGGGTGGCACTGGCCACATGCACCAACGGTTGCGGGTTTGAACCTGGCCTGGGCCAGCTAAACAGCAATGACAACTACAACAACAACAAAAAAATAGCCGGGCATTGTAGTGGGTGCCTGTAGTCTCAGCTACTTAGGAGGATGAGGCAAGAGAATAATCGCTTAAGCTCAAGAGTTTGAGGTTGGCTCAGCGCCTGTGGCTCAAACAGCTAAGGCGCCAGCCACATACACCTAAGGTGGCAGGTTCGAATCCAGCCCAGGCCCGCCAAACAACGACGGCTGCAACCAAAAAATAGCCGGGCGCTG
>NW_003852470.1:300432-302981 GCF_000181295.1 Otolemur garnettii | reverse complement strand
GATGCCATGGCACTCTACCCAGGGGGATAGCTTGAGGGTCCGTCTCAAAAAAAAAAAAAAAGAAAGGAAATCTGGAAGATCACCACCACCCCTACAGAAATGAAAAGCATTATAAGAGAATACTGTGTTTCCAGCTGACAAACGGGAACCCTAGATGAGAGGGCTGCAGAATCACAAATCTCCACAGCTGACCCAAGAAGAAACAAACTCTGACCTGAGCTGCAGCTATGGAGGGGGCCGAGCCATAATGACAAACCTCCCAATGAAAACAAGCTCTGGACCTGAGGGCTTCACAGCGGATCTTGCCAAATAGTCTAAAAGAAGGCACTTGAAACCAAGAACTAGAGGAGGGGCATTCCCAAACTTATTCCAGGCCAGCCTTAGCCTGACACTAGGCCAGGCAGGGACACCACAAAAGAGCCTCAGACCCACATTCCTCATGAATGCAGGTGCAGAAAGCCTTGGCCCTGGGAGCCAGGTTCAGGCACACGCACCCTTGCTGCAGTCGTGGGGAAGGAAGGCTCTCCACTGTCCAAGGCCCACCCCTAGTAGCACAGCACAGGCTCAGGGCCCACATCTACCTTGAGGTCGTCCTTGAAGGGGTCTGTGTTCGCAGTGCTCATGCGCAGTGCCAGCTCCAGCAGAGCCTCCAGGCGGGGGGGTGCAATGTCTTCCACTGGCTTCCGGAGCTCCTCCTCCGTCAGGTCCATGAAGTGCACGAAGAAGTCGCCCTGGTCCATTAGGAAGTAGCGCTTGATGGACCTGTGTGGGAAGGGTGGTAAGCATCCTTCTCCACAGACATGGCAATGAGGGTGGGGGAGGCGGGCCCCACACATGCTGATGGGGCAGACACTACCAACACACAGGTGCAGGTCTTAGGTTGGACACAACCCAGCAGTATGCCCACTTCTCCAAAGATGAGGCAGACCCACTTCACAGGCCCAGGCCTCCTGCAGGCTGTGCAGGGCAGCACCTCAAGTGGGCCAGCAGCTCCTCTTCCTCCATCAGGAAGTCCAGCAGCACCTTGCTGGCGTGGTCAAAGGCCTTCTCGATCTGCTCCACGTATGCTCGCTCCTTCAGCGTGTAGATGATCTCTTTAGCCACTGGGCAGGTGACATGGTGACCACATTCTCTGACCACGTTGAGATATTTCCCTGAAAAGACAAAGGAAGTTGGGGTACAAATTTTGTCAGACATGCAGTGAATCTTAGGTCTAAAGCCTCAGCCATCTTTATGCAAACACGGGGAGTGGACTGGACACAGCTCTATAAACTTGCTGATCCCTGGAGAAATAGCAAGGCCTAGACAGGAGCAATGGTGAATGGCTCAGGCCTTTTGTGCCAGGACACCTCTGCTTGGACACAGAGGCAATTTCTGAAAGGTCTACGAGAACCTGACTGCTACTTCTCCAACCCCTTCTGGGCAGTGGCTAGGTCCCTGCACCTTGCTCAGGCACTAGGCTGGGTCCTAACCCATGTGGTGTTCACTAAAACTGTCACTGGCCCAGCAGGTCCATGTTCTTCATTGGGTTTTCTCACAGTGGTAATGGGATTTTATTATTTTTTTTTTTGCAGTTTTTGGCCCGGGCCGGCTTTGAACATGCCATATCCGGCATATGGGGCCGGCACCCTACCCCTTTGAGACACAGGCGCCGCCATAATGGGATTTTATTTTATATTTTAATTCATTTTTATTTATTTTTTGACAGTCTCACTCTGTCACCCCAGGTAGAACGCCATGGTGTTATCACAGCTCACAGCAACTTCAGACTCCTGAGCTCAAGGGATCCGCCCATTTGGCCTCTCAGAGTGCTCCAATTATAAGCATGAGCCACCATGCACTGAAATAATGGGATTTTAGAAATTAAAAATCAAAAGTAAAGAGAGAAGCTACCTATGAGACAGCCTCCTGGGGTCAGAGGTCAGAACAATATTCACTAGCGTGTCCGGGAGTCACCTACATACCACCAACTGGTGTGCAGACTGCACAATCAAAATCAGCACCCACACACAACCTGGCAAGGGGCCAGTCCTGAACCTTGGCCCACTCTCAGGCAGATACATGGCCACGGGGACCTTAGAGAGAGAACTTTGCTGCCAACCTACTCCCTGCCCACTTCCATTCCCACCCCTCAAACCCCCACTCTGTGCTCTCTGTGCCCCTCAAACCCGCCTCTCACCTGTGCTGAGGATCTTGCCAGCCACCTTCTGCAGGAAGGACGGGATCTGCGGCTGCACCACGGTGTACCGTTGGTCCCAGTACTTGTCGTTGTAATCCTCCTGGATCTTCTCCTTCCTCAGTTCATGTTCCTCAACCATAAACTCGCTGAGTACCACAGGAGTGGGTCAGCAGGAACAGAGGCCAACAGGCTCTGGCACAACCCACTGCAGCAGAGCCTGACTGGCTCTATCTGCATGTCCACTGTGAGCAGGTGAGTCTGTAAACCTCGCTTTGGTGGGGTATTTAACCCAGTTCAGGGAGACCATAGGGGTCAAAAGAACTGGGTGGGAAATTTATATGTCTTTATTTTCTTTTTTTTTTTTTTTTTT
>NW_003852470.1:294044-299578 GCF_000181295.1 Otolemur garnettii | reverse complement strand
AGGCGGAGGCAGGAGACTCGCTTGAGCCCAGGAGTTGGAGGTTGCTGTGAGCGTGATGCCATGGCACTCTACCCAGGGGGATAGCTTGAGGCTTCGTCACAAAAAAAAAAGAAAAGAAATACATACTCCTACATCATAGACTTATCTTCTAAAATATTTAGACAACTATGCCTCAGTGTAACAGAACTCTCTGGGAGGTGATGTACTGTGCTTGTACCACAGAGGCTCTGGGGCTGATGCAGGCTCCAACGTGCCTCTCATGCAGGAGCTGCTCAGAAGCAGCCAAGCCCCAACTACTCCGCCCCACCCACATTGTGTGCTCCCTAGGCCTCCCAGTGTGTCCCCACCTGTATGGGTCATGGATGACACCCCTGTAGATCCACTTCTCCAGGACCTCAAAATAGGGTGCGCTGGCTGCCTTGGTGAGGTGCAGGCACAGCTCCTGTGCTTGGCTGTCTCCCGTACAGCTCATGCTCCTATCGTGCAGCAGGCTCAGCGTCGAGCCCCCTAGGCACTCACTTTTATCCACCGCAGCAGCTGCAGGAGGAGAAGGCTCACTGCTGAGGAGCCCCCACATGCTCTGCTTTCCGGGGCCAAGATGGGGATTCTGAGGCTCTGGTTTTCTTACTGTTTTGAGGGAATCCACTCAAACTGTAAAGTCATTGTGGTGATTAAAGTTTATCAATAAAAGGCCAGGTATGGTGGCTCCTGCCTATAATCCCAGCAATATGGGAGGCTGAGGCGGGTGGTTGCTTGAACCGATGAGTTTGAGACCAGCCTGACCGTTAGTGAGACCTTGTCTAAAAAAAATAGTTGGTGGGCGGCGCCTATGGCTCAAAGGAGTAGGGCGCCAGCCCCATATGCCAAAGGTGGAGGGTTCAAACCCAGCCCCGGCCAAAAACTACAAAAAAAAAAAGCAAAAGGCTGGGTATTGTGGCAGGTGCCTGTAGTCTCAGTTACTCTGGAGGCTGAGGCAAGAGGACCACTGGAACCTAAGAGTTTGAGGTTGCTGTGAGCTGTGACGCCACAGCACTCTACCCAGCAGTGACTGAAGAGACTTTTTCTCAAAAGAAACAAAATTAAAGCTTATCAATAAAAACTTCCAAAGTTTTCCTCCTCAAACTAGTAAGACATAAAGCAATATGGGCTTTGGCTTCACAAGCTGGTAATCAAAAGTCAGAACAAAAGGGCCAGCACACTGCTGCCCCAGCCTCATCCTCACACCAGGCCCCTCTGCCCACCCTCCCAAAAGCGGGTATGTACCGAGGGAGGCCAGGATGTCC
Organism: Otolemur garnettii; assembly: GCF_000181295.1. Classification (NCBI taxonomy): domain Eukaryota; kingdom Metazoa; phylum Chordata; class Mammalia; order Primates; family Galagidae; genus Otolemur; species Otolemur garnettii. The sequence goes on along the minus strand of NW_003852470.1, from coordinate 298,295 downwards.
ACAGTGCGCATGGCTGGCTGGATGTAAAACCAGAGCTTCTGCAGTGACAGGAGGCCCTGCCTGTGCAGCTGCTCCAGTTGGGTGACCAGAATTAGGTACTCCTTCACTAAGGTGCGCATGGCAGCCGCTAAGGCATGGTTCACTTGCCCGTACTCAAAGGATGACTTCTCTTCAATGAACCTGGAGGGGTGGACCAAATGTCTGAGAACAGACAAGAGCTACACATTTAGAAAAAAAGGGCAGATACTTGAGTCCCATCCTGAAACAGGAAGCAAATGATGCACTTGAGCCTCTCACTGTGGAGAGGAACTTTTGCTACTGAGGGTGGTGAGTCAGGTGCCTGAATGGTGACTCACAGGCTCTCTCAGCCTGCACCAGGAGCAAAGCTGAGTCATAATGTAATCAAGGCAGGGACTTTCTTTAGAAGAGAGATGTCTTCACAGTCAGCAGACTGTGATCTAGCCCCACCAGGGTGCACTCCCAGGGCTGGGTATGGTGAGGTCAGCATGGAGCGCGGTGCCCACCTGGTCACAGTGGAGTAGCTGGCTGCTACCGGGAGGATCCTGCTCACCAGCTCCCTGATGGACAAGTCCAGGTTGGGGTCCACAAGGAAGGTTCGGCTCTGCCTCCCGGCCAAGGGTTGTGCAGTGATGTACCTGCCGTCCACGCCCACCAGCACGTAGAGCAGGTCCTCCACCATGGCTGCCTCCTGTGAGGCCAGTGGCAGTGTGCCTATAGGGTATAGGCTCTGCTGAGGTCCCACGCTCCCACTCCCACCAACCCCCGCAGGCCCCTGGGGGCCTCATCTGTTGGTCAGTCACAGTCTCACTTGCTCCCTTCTTTGTAACTTTCTCAGATATCTGTGGACATAAAAGTTGTTGCATTTGCCTTCAAGTGATCCCAGTGGGGAACCAGAGGCTGAGATTCCAAACTGCCAGGACAGATCCAGGACCAAGAGGCATGATGGCCCCAGAATTCTGGAGTCATAACTGCACACCAGGGCCCACTACACTTGAATAAGTGCAACTCGTAAGGAGATGAATCAGGAATTCAAAAAGCACTTCCAGACTGGCCCAGTAGTACACACCTGTACTCCCAGCATTCTGGGAGGCAGAAGTAGGAAGATCCCTTGAGCTTAGAGTTGGAGCCCAGCCTGAGCAAGAGTGAGACAGGGTTTTCTCACCAAAAATACAAAAACTAGCCAGGTGCTGTGGTGGATGCCTATAGTCCCAGCTACTTGGGAGGCTGAGGAAGAGGATTGCTTGAGCCCAGGAGTGTGAGGTTGCTGTGAGCTATGATGATGCCACCATAGCACTCTATCCAGGGTGAGACTCTGTCTTTAAAAAAAAAAAAAGACACACCACTTCAAAGGGGCCTCTGAGAGGACTACTGTAGCAGAATCTGCAGGAATTACAAGTCACTGTCAGAGACAAGTTGCCATGCAATCCTGAGCCCCCCAGGCACAGCCTCTCAGTCCATCCCCCACTTTGGTGGGAGGACAGGGGAAGAGCCTGCTGAGTTGCTTTTTGAATAGGGAGGACCACACAGGCACAGGTGTCGTGACATTCCAGGAGCACTAGAAATAAGCATTACATACCTATAGGCAAAGCCACGTCTGTGCTTACACCTGAGCCAGTCAGGAAGTCCCCGAGCAGCGTGGGTCTCTCATACACCCATGCTGGGAAAACAGGGAGGTGCTGGCCGGAGTTTTTCTTATTCTGTTTGTCTCGCAGCATCTTTCTTGTAAGTTCCAGAGACTAGTTTTTAAAAACAAAACCAGAAAACTACATTGCAAATGCTAAAATAAAATACCCTTTTTTTGAGACAGTCTCAAGCTGTCACCCTGGGTAGAGCGCCATGGCATCACAGCTCATAGTAACCTCCAACTCCTGGGCTTAAGTGATTCTCTTGCCTCAGCTTCCCAAGTAGCTGGGACTACAGGTGCCCATCACAACGCCTGGCTATTTTTTGGCTGTAGTTGTCATTGTGGTTTGGCAGGCCTGAGCTGGATTCGAACCCACCAGCTCTGTTATATGCGGCTGGCGCCTTAGCCACTTGAGCTACAGGAGCCTAGCCTAAAATATACTTCTATGTGCTTATCACAGCACGAGGGGCTGGGAGAAGGAGGGACAAAGAACCCTCTCTTCTTCAGTGGTGTTGGTCCAGTGATCAACAGGTGATCTTGGGCATTGGCTGACAGGAATGTCAGGGAGTGAGGCCACAGCTCAGAACAGAGGTTTAAGACCAGAATCTCTCTCTCTCTCTCTCTTTTTCTTGCAGTTTTTTGCTGGGGCCGGGTTTGAACCCGCCACCTCCAGTATATGGGGCTGGCACCCTACTCCTTTGAGCCACAGGCGCCGCCCAAGACCAGAATCTCTTTTTCCTGGTGGTGACTGAGTCTAAACATGACTTGCTGGTTGAAGCCAAGCTTCAGCAAGAGATATGCAGCCCTGCTGTGCAGGAACTGGGGCAAGTCTGGGAGGCAGCATGCAAGCAGCAGCTCCTTCCAGCAGACATGGAGCCCTGACACGCTGACTGGGTCAGGCTGGATGGGCTCAGCTGTTGAAGCACTGTCTCTCACTGTGTGGTCTGTGCCAGGAGCAGGTGTGAACTAGCTCTACACTCAGCAATAAGCCTCAGTTTCCTCATGTGTTACATAGGGAAAGTGAGGCTGCGACAGGGACAGAGGGACAGGGACAGAGATGCGGCACCACATCTGCACACAGACATGCCCACGAGCATTGGCTGTGCCCTTGTTGGAACCACACGCTAGGCTGCCTCTTGGAGACGAGGCTCTGAAAGGAAGGGAAGGTAAGAAAGGTAAGGGGTGGGAGCTACAACAGGAGGGACTTGAAGATGACTCACATCATAAAATGAAAGAGGGTGGTGCCTGTGGCTCAAAGGAGTAGGGTGCTGGCCCCATATACTGGAGGTGGCGGTTCAAACCCAGCCCTGGCCAAAAAAAAAAAAAAAAAAAACCAAAAAAACCCCTGAATAGGCTTGGCACCTGTAGCCAAGTGGTTAGGGTGCTGGCCACATACACCAGGGCTGGCAGGTTTGAACCTGGCCCAAGCCTGCTAAACACAATGACAACTGCAATAAAAATAGCTGGGTGTTGTGGTCCCAGCTACTTGCGAGGCTAAGGCAAGAGAATTGCTGAAGCCCAAGAGTTTGAGGTTGCTGTGAGCTGTGACGCCACAGCACTCTACTGAGGGTGAGGTAGTGAAACTGTCTCAAAAGAAGAAAAAAAAAGAACAAGAGGAAAGTATAGAATGAAGAAAATAACCTTGAAAATTTAACAATTTAGAAACTATTAGCTTTTCATGAATAGTCAAAAATTGCAGGAGGGAAATGGGGACTCACCATCTGTGCTGGCTCAGATCCACAACTATTTTATAAGAGGTGTCTCTCACCCCAGCTGCCAGAACCTTCCTGCCACACTAAGCTGCTCAACAGGACAGCAACACTCAGAATGCTTGGTTAAAAAAAAATTACCTATGCAGGCGGCGCCTGTGGCTTGAAGGAGTAGGGCGCCAGCCCCATATACTAGAAGTGGCAGGTTCAAGCCCAGCCCCGGCCAAAAAAAAAAAACTACCCATGGGCTGGGTGCAGTGTCTCACGCCTGTAATCCTAGCACTCTGGAAGGCTGAGGCACATGGACTTCTTGAGGTCATGAGTTTGAAACCAGCCTGAGCCAGATCAAGACCTTGTCTCTAAAAAAAGAGCCAGGTGGGGTGGCACCTGTGGCTCAAAGGAGTAGGGCACTGGCCCCATATGCTAGAGGTGGCAAGTTTAAACCCAGCCCTGGCCAAAAACTGCAAAATAAAAAATAGCCAGGTACTATGGTGGGTGCCTACTGTCCCAGCTACTGGGGAGGCTGAGGCAGGAAAATCACTTAAGCCCAAGAGTTTGGGGTTGCTGTGAGCTATGACACTACAGCACTCTACTAAGGGCAACAAAGTGAGACTTTGTCTCAAAAAAAAGAAAAAGTACCCATAAGAGCTGGGTCACGACTGTTAAGCCTCAGCCTCTCTAAATTCAAATTCATTTTTAGTGGCTCGGCGCCTGTGGCTCAAGTGGCTAAGGCGCCAGCCACATACACCTAAGGTGGTGGGTTCGAATCCAGCCCAGGTCCGCCAAACAATAATGATGACTGCAACCCCCAAAAAAAAAGCCACGCCTTGTGGCGGGCGCCTGTGGTCCCAGCTACTTGGGAGGCAGAGGCAGGAGACTCGCTTGAGCCCAGGAGTT
>NW_003852470.1:289369-293959 GCF_000181295.1 Otolemur garnettii | reverse complement strand
ACAGCTTGAGGCTCTGTCTCAAAAAAAAAAAAAAAAAAAATTCATTTTTAGTAAGTGGCAGAGAAACACGTCCATCCATTGGCACATGCATGGGACACAGTACCTGCTGCAACGTGGATCCTGTGGCCACACTGCCAAGCTGTTTCCTCAGCTCTTCGAGCTCCTGCATGGAGATCTTGGAAGCTGCTGCAGGGATGCTGAAGCCAGCAGTGCTGCCCAACGCAGCAGCTGCGAGCTCAGCTCTCTCCTTTGCATTCTGCTGTAAGTACTGCAGAGTCTGAAAATACACAAAGCTGTGTGTTCATCCCAGTCCAGCCTGGGTGTGTCTCATCAGAATAGGTAGCCTTCCTTCTTTTCTTTTCTTTCTTTATTTTTTGCAGTTTTTGGCCAGGGCTGGGTTTGAACCTACCACCTCTGGCATATGGGACCAGCAGCCTATTCCTTTGAGCCACATGCGCCACCCCTTCCTTCTTTTCTAATTCCAACCACCAAACAAAGGACATGAGGGCTCTATATCGGCTCAGTAGCTATGGATGGTCTCCATGTGCTTCACACCCTAACCCTAACCTGTCCTATCTCAAAAACACAAGGGAAGGGACCTCAGTCTCCTTTGAAAGTCAATCCCCAACCCTGCTGCCAGAAGCAAACTTCACTCTGCACTATACCCTCAGGTCCCCTGGCTGCACCAACCACGTTTCTCTATCTGTGCTGGGGATCCAGAAGCACACAGTTGCACCCTTTACTTCTAACACATCACTGGTGGACAACTCCACCCAGATATGTACTTTTCTTAATCTCAAAGTAACATGCAATAGGAAGAAACCCAGCATTCCCTGGAAAAGTGGACTGCCCAGCCTGAGGTCACGACTGTTGATACTTCCCATATTGACACCCATCAGAGTTACTTCTCATTCTGAATATATGCCTAGCAACCTCCAAGTGTTTCTTTCTTTCTTTTTTTATTTGTTTGTTTGTTTTTTGAGACAGAGCCTCAAGCTGTCCCCCTGGGTAAAGTGCCATGGCATCACAGCTCACAGCAACCTCCAACTCCTGGGCTCAAGCGAGTCTCCTGCCTCCGCCTCCCAAGCAGCTGGGACCACAGGCACCCACCACAATGTCTGGCTATTTTTTGGTTGCAGCCATGATTGTTGTTTGACCGGCCCAGGCTGGATTCGAACCTGCCACCTTAGGTGTATGTGGCTGGCACTTTAGCCACTTGAGCCACAGGTGCCGAGCCCCTCCAAGTGTTTCTAACAGGAGGCTGGGACCAGTCGAGGAGTGCAGGAGTGAGAGCAGGCAGGAGGGGCATCATAGGACACACTCTGTGGCACAGGCTCCATCGGAACATGTGCCACCACCTTCCAGAGACACTAAGACAATGTCCTCTCCTGCCTGCCCAGGCAGGTGTGGCGCGAGGGCCAGCACAGGCACTTACCTCTTTGTCCTCCGTAAGTTTTGACAATAGGTACACCAGTGGGTCAAGGTTCCTTGTATTTTTAGATTTGAGTTCATCGTATTTCTTTAGAAAGTCTTCTGGGGTACGAGAAAACTCTGCAATTTTAACCTTAAAAGCACAAACATAAGTAATTCAATGTCAATGATTAATCTAGCACTTCACAAGAAAACTTCAAGAAAATTAAACGCAAAGCCAAAATAGAGTTAAACTAGGTAGTCTCAATAATTACGTATCTCTGAAATAGACCCCCCAAAAATCACTTAAACATTTTGTAAAACCTATCCATGTTTTCTTCTACAATTTCTCTTTTATGCTACTTAAGCCTTGGATCAGATGTCACTTACATTTCTTCCTAGTAATTTATATGTCCATTTATGCATTTAACGCTATTCCCCAGCTCAGCGCCTGTGGCTCAGGCAGCTAAGGCACCAGCCACATACACTTGAGCTGGCGGGTTTGAGTCCAGCCTGGGCCCACCAAACAACAATGATGGCTGCAACCAAAAAATAGCCCAGTGTTATGGCGGGCGCCTATATCCCAGCTACTTGGGAAGTGGAGGCGGGAGACTCGCTTGAGCTCAGGTGTTGGAGGTTGCTGTAAGCTGTGATGCCATAGCACTCTCTACCTAGGGCTACAGCTTGAGACTCTGTCTCAAAACAAAAAAAACAAAAAAAACAACGCTATTCCCTCTGGAATTTATTACTATGTACAGGCTCAGAAGTGTTTAATTCAATGATTTACAATGTTCTTTTTATAATAAGCTAAATATAACTATATTTACACTCAGTTACTCCATCCAATCACCCTTGATCACCCTTGTGCCATTGCCTGCTAAATAACTGAAGCTACATTATGTGTATTTATTTATTTTTTGAGCCAAGTCTCACTTTCTCACTCAGACTGGAATGCCATGGTGTCAGCCCAGCTCACAGCACCCTCAAACTCCTGGGCTCAAGCCATCCTCCTGCCTCAGCCTCCTGAGTAGGTGGAACTACAAGTGCCTGCCACCATGTCCGGCTAATTAAAATTTTTTTTTCTCAGAAACAGGGTCTTGCTATGTCTCCCAGACTAGTCTTCAATTCCTGGCCTCAAGTGATCCTCCTGCCTTTGCCTCCCAAAGTGCAGGAATTACAGGAGCGAGCTACCACATTCAGAGCATGCTGTGTTTTAAAAGATATAGTTCAAATTCAAAAATCATCTTTTACTAAAGATCTGTGATTTTTTTTTTTTTTTTTGGACAGAGTCTCACTTTGTTGCCCTTGGTAGAGTGCTGTGGTGTCACAGCTCACAGCAACCTCAAACTCTTGGGCTTAAGCGATTCTACTGCCTCAGTCTCCCAAGCAGCTGGGACTATAGGTGCCTGCCACAACACCCAGCTATTTTTTGGTTGCAGTTGTCATTACTGTTTGGCAGGCCCAAGCTGGATTCAAACCTGCCAGCTCTGGTGTATGTGGCTGGCACCCTAGCTGCTGAGCTACAGGTGCTGAGCCGATCTGTGACTTTGAAGTACATATTATTTTAACTACAGAAATAATATTCAAAAGGTATTTCAAAGTGGTTAATACCAGTAGTGTTCTTTTTCATCCACAGGGATGCCCATGTGTCATGAATCTCCCTCCCCGTTGGCTACAGATAGATAAGAGCCAGTTCTCCTTTTGAGGACTGAGCAGAGTCACCATGGAGCACACACCATAGGAGAAACTTTGATAAGGGCCACATGCCTGCTGTCACTGCTGCCCTGCTGAGGCTGCCAGGAGATGGATGCCCCCCTATACCACACATGGCCCTGCCCCAGGGCAGATGCTCACCTTGGCACTGTGGGCTGAGACCGTGGTTGTGACATACGGGGTCCTGTTCTTCTGCAACAGGTCAATGTAGACCTCAGCCCCATCCCCACCATGGACACGCAGCAAGCTGAGCAGCTCGTAGACATCGTGATGAATCCGAAACTCACTCATGGTTTTAGCTCAGAGATGCCAACATCACCATGTGTTCTCCTAAGGGTTGAAGGAAAACTGCTTCTAAGGGTAAAACCCTGTAAATAAAAAAAAAACCAGAGTCTTACTTTGTCACTATGGGCTAGAGTGCCGTGGTATCATGGCTCATAGCAACCTCAAACTCTTAGGCTTAAGTGATTTTCTTGCCTCAGCCTCCCAAGTAGCTGGGACTACAGGCATCACTATGCCTGACTAGTTTGTCTATTTTTTAGTAGAGATGGGGTCTCACTCCTGCTGAGGCTGGTCACGAACTCCTGAGCTCAAGGAATCCACCCATTTTGGCCTCCCAGAATGTTAGGATTATAGGTGTGAGCCATAATCCCTGGCCAAATAAGACATTTTTAAAACAAACTTGGCCAATAACAGGTCTAGAACAAACCTTGCCCAGCCTGCCTGGGTCCCTCTCCCAACAGCACCAAGCCATTCTGGCCACCTGCAGCTCTAACCCACAGTTCTTCAGAGTTTCTGACCTCCTTCCCCTGTGGGTGGGGCTAATGGGGGGGGTGCTTTGCTCTCTTCCTAGAGCTCATCCCCTGCCCCCAGTCCAGCTTCCAGGCTTAAACCACTGCCCAGGAGCTGGCATCATGTGGGCAGCCTGAACATGGCCCTGGTGGCCCCTGGCTCTTCTTTTTCCCCAATTGCTGGACCCAACTCCCTGGTAACCACAGGACATGCTAACTCTTTTACCTGCTACTGCTTACACAAGACCATCCAAAAACTACCAAGTACCTTCTGAATAGTCGCTATAGCCTTGAATGAGGCATTGCTAACTCCTCACAAAACAGAAAAGACAACCTGAAACTTTCTAACTGGTGGCCTCCTTGAGTTTCACAGCTATCTGCTTTGCTCACATTCCACCAGGCTGTCCCAACACTGCATGTTGTCCTGCAACTGCTGGACTGAGCAGTTTGGGTCAAGCTAAATGGCAAGAAAATCATCTGGCAGAGAAACAAGGCACCATCCACCAGATACATATGGGTAGACAGAGCTACTTCTGAAGAAATAGTGAACATTTACTTAAAAACTATCTTCAGGAAACCTTACATTGCAATAAAAACAGAAGCACAGGCTTGGCGCCTATAGCTCAACCGGCTGAGGCGCCAGCCACATACACCTAAGGTGGCGGGTTCGAATCCC
>NW_003852470.1:287435-288820 GCF_000181295.1 Otolemur garnettii | reverse complement strand
AACGCCTGGCTATTTTTTGGTTGCAGCCGTCATTGTTTGGCGGGTCCGGGCTGGGGATTCGAACCAGCCATCTTAGGTGTACGTGGCTGGCGCCTTAGCCGGTTGAGCTATAGGCGCCGAGCCAGGGCCAGGGATTTTAAACATCAGCAGAACTGTCTCACCAAAATGTCAACAGTGTCCCCACTGAAAACACAACTTTGGAAACATTTAACTGTAATAGTTCACTTGACCTTTTTGATGCTCCCAAGTTCTTATTTCTTTCTTTCTTTTTTTTTTTTTTTGGTAGAGACAGAGTCTCATTTCATTGCCCTTGGTAGAGTGCTGTGGCATCACACAGCTCACAGCAACCTCCAATTCCTGGGCCCAGGTGATTCTCTTGCCTCAGCTTCCGGAGTAGCTGGGACTACATGCACCTGCCACAACACCTCACTATTTTTTGTTGCAGTCTGGCCGGGCCTGGGTTTGAACCCACCACCCTCAGTATATGGGGCCAGGGCCTTATCCACTGAGCCACAGGCACCGCCCTTAAGTTCTTATTTCTATTAGTCATCACAAATGGACAAAAGGGCAGGACTTACCTCCTCCTTGCACTGAGTACAAACTACTACAGGAACCAGTGACAAGGAAGCAATGGCACGGATATCACTTTCCACATGAATGAGCTGGGCCATACACTCCTGGTGAACAGCCATCAAGTAAAACTGAAGGAAGTGAAAAGAGCTTCTGTTCAGAGCTGATTGTACGGGCTGGCTTAAAAACATTTGACAGCTCATTTAATGATATCAAGGGCCCAAATGCTTTTATACAGAGAAGAAAAATACACTCATGCCCTAATGATGGTGATACATTCTAAGAAACTGGAAGGTGATCATGTGCAAACACAGACCTCAACAGTGCAGCCTCCAGCTCCGAGACCTCACACCTGCCCAGCAGCTGCTGCAGTAACACAACACACAGAAAGAAGACTGTGCATACAGAAGAGGTGCAGGAAGACATGGTGTTACAAGCTCAGGGAACTAGTGTCGACTGAAACATCCTTCTGTAGCACATGACTAGTAAGAGATGAAAACAGAGTCTGAATCTGTATGGTTCTTCTTATGCTTAAAAATGACCAGCTGGCAATGTAGCCCCAAACCTTCACTGCTAGGATGAAGTGATAAAAGTTTTTTATTTTTTAGTCTCTTAAAGTAACAGGACCCCTTTTTCTTTGACATATACATATATGTATAAGTTCTGCTAAATAATCTTTTGGGATGGGAGTGGAAAGTGTGTGCCTCTGTAGGCCATAGGTATCTATCCTCTGCTGTAGCTCTCCAGTGTCCTATGATTCCCTTCCCAATTACCATTTTAATTAGATAGCTCTTTTTTTGTTGAGACAAGGTCTC
>NW_003852470.1:285394-287363 GCF_000181295.1 Otolemur garnettii | reverse complement strand
CTCACAGCAACCTCCCACTCCTGGGCTCAAGCGAGTCTCCTGCCTCCGCCTCCCAAGTAGCTGGGACCACAGGCGCCCACCACAACGTCCGGCTATTTTTTGGTTGCAGCCATCATTGTTGTTTGGCGGGGCCGGGCTGGGGATTCGAACCCGCCACCTTAGGTGTATGTGGCTGGTGCCTTAGCCGGTTGAGCTATAGGCGCCGAGCCCAAGGTCTCACTCTTTTGCTCAGGCTAGAGTGCAGTGGCTCAATCATAGCTCACAACAACCTTAAACTTCTGGTCTCAATGAATTCTCCCACCTTAGTTTCCCAAAGTGCTAGGATTACAGACAAGTGCCTTAATTAACTTTTTAGTTGAGGCAGACTTTGTCTCTGCTGCTAGACTGCAGGCTGATTTCTGGCCCCAGGTCTCCTACTTCATGAGAGCTGACGGGATGAGGGGACTGGAAAGGTAGAGCAAACCCTTGCAGGCCAGGAAGAGATTTTGGACTAAGGTAAAGGGAAGTCACTCATGGGCTTTAAGCAAAGAGCTACAATAGAACTGCTATTTCCCTAAAGCCACTTTGGCTCTAGTTAGTGATGGATTTGGAGGGACTAAGAATGAACCAAAGACCAACGGGTGGGGGACAGAGGGAAAAGAAGAGAGTGTGTGTGGGGGAGAGAGAGCTGCGGGGGTGAGAGGGGAGGAACGGAGAGAGGAAAGGGACGGGGAGAGGGAAGATATGGAAGGGAAGAGGGAAGGAGAGGAGGAGGGCGTGGAGGAGGAGAGGGGAGGATGAGAGAGGGGACGAGAATAGAGTAGGGTTAGGGTCCTTAGGGTTTGAGAACCTCCGCTATTAGACGCAGACTGGCGGCTGGCGGGAGCGCTCCGAACGCCACTCTGCACCCATCACGGTTCTGCTCCGCACGAGCTGGCTGACTGGGTCCCGGGGCGCAAAGAGCTAGTTGCGGAGCCGCAGGGCGTGGCTCGACTGGAGCAAGCGCGCGGGAAAAGCCACCTCGCTGCAGACTTACCGCAGGCCCCACAGCTCGGCCCCCGGCGCAACCCCGTTGGCGCGGAACTGTGCGTGACGTCACGTCCGGCCCCGCCCGGCTCATGGACGGTGGCCTGCGGGCCAGGGAAGATGCAGCTACCCGCAGTGCTGTGCGCCCGTCTGGCCGGGGGGTCCGCAGCGGCCGAGCCGCTGCCAGTGGAGCGGGACCCTGCGGCCAAGGCCGCGCCCTTCCGCTTCGCTGCGCGCTTGGTACGGTTCCCACGAGAACACGAGTTTTTCGAGGTGCGCGGCTCAGAAGGGAGGGCAGTTGTTGTGTCGTGGGGGGGGCTGGGCCCTCGGCAGGCGGGACCCAAGGTCTAGGGTGGGCCGGAGCCTACAGAGGGTGTGGCCTAAGGCTGGGGCGGGCCCGGAGTTCACAGGGGGTGGGGGAATGGGCGGGGTCGGAGCCCACTCTGGGTGGGGCCTAAGTCTTGTAGCGGAACTACAACCCACAGCGGGCGGGCCTACGGCCTGGGCGGGTCCCAGTCCGCGGTGGGCGGGTGCGTGAGACCTGAGGCGGGACCGCCCACCGGAGGAGGGGCCCAAGGCCTGTGATGGGGCGGGAGTTGCGATGGGCGTGGCCTAATCCCGGGGACAGTGCTTAAGTCCGGCGTGGGTGGGGCCGCGAGGCTCCCGGCCCAGCCCACTGCGCCTTTCCCCTGCAGGATGGGGACGTACAGCGTCATCTCTATCTCCGGGACGTGCTCTCTCAAGTGGCTGAGGCGCCAGAGAGGCCCAGGTGAGCTGCCGGAAGGAGGCTCCTCTGGGGCCACAGCTCTATTGACCCTGCTGTGGGAGTTTAACTCTGCTGCCCGCCGCTCACCGCACGTACTCCTCACTTAAGTCTGTTGTGGGCATCCTGTTAGTGGAAAGAGACTGGCTGGCAAGAGAAGTGTCAGAGCTTTAAGGGAATTTTCTTTTTTTTTTTTTTTTT
>NW_003852470.1:282108-285186 GCF_000181295.1 Otolemur garnettii | reverse complement strand
GGGGATTCGAACCTGCCACCTTAGGTGTATGTGGCTGGCGCCTTAGCCGCTTGAGCCACAGGCGCCGAGCCAAGGGAATGTTCTTAAAGGGAGCCCGAGTGCATCCCTTGAGATGGTCTCCTCTGCAGGGTGCCCGAGTTCACCTGTCAGGTGGCAGGCTGCTGCGAGGTGTTCGACGCCCTACATGACTACGAGCACCACTACCACACGCTGCACGGAAATGTCTGCTCCTTCTGCAGGCGGGCCTTCCCCTCAGGACACCTGCTGGATGCCCACATCCTGGAGTGGCACGATTCCCTCTTCCAGATCTTGTCGGAGCGGCAGGACATGGTGGGTGAGATCACTGTACTTGCAGAGGTTCTGTCACTGTGTGACCAGGGTAGGGGTCAGAGTACTGCCCCAGGGCAGGCTGGGGGTCACAGGGGTTGAGGTGGGGCTGGTTTGGGTGAAGTTGTTTCTGTTTCAGTACCAGTGCTTGGTGGAAGGCTGCACAGAGAAGTTCAAGACCAGCAAAGCCCGGAAGGATCACCTGGTAAAGCTTCACTTGTACCCTACGGATTTCCGGTTTGATAAGCCACAGAAAGGCAGAGGGTAGGTGGGCCTCAGTGCCACACCCCTTGGTTTTAGAAAAGCCTTAGACAGACTCTGATGTGATAGTCAGCATCTGTGTCCCACTTAACACAGCTGAGACCCTGACCACAGGGCACATCAGCCAGAGAGGGTTGCACAGGTGAGGGTGGTGTTGCCTATGGCCACTGGCTGCAGGCATGGGGGAAGGGGCCTCCCCAGCTCTATGTCAGTTGACTGGCTGGCATGTCCCTCCCAGCTGCAGGCCCTCTGGCTTCACGCTTGCCTTCTTGGTGTTGGTATAGAAGCTTGACAAGAAAGCTCTTCGTTTATCAATACTATACTGCTCAGAATTCACTGTGGGAAATAGCTCTAGGAATAATTCTTTAAATTGCATTGAGCTTCTTTGCCATTTTTTTTTAACTGATTATTTTATTTTGGAGACAGAGTCTTACTTTCTTGTCCCTAGTAGAGTACAACTTCAAACTCTTAGGCTCAAGCCATTCTCTTGCCTCATCCTCCCAAGTAGCTGGGACTATAGACACCCGCCACAGTGCCAGGCTCTTTTTAGAGACAGGGTCTCACTCTGGCTCAGGCTGATCTCAAACTTGTGAGCTCAAGCGATCCATCCACGTTGGCCTCCCAGAGTGCTAGAAATACAGGCATGAGCCATGATGCCTGGCCATAAGTGCTTATGCATAAGGTTAATTGTCTTCTAAGGGATCATTTTAAGGAGAAAAACCCTACAATGCTGGATTGAGACATTGGTGTTAGGAAAGAGACTCTATTTTAGTCTCTGGTTAGCGTTAGTAAATTTTTCACGCTCATAAAAAGACACATGGTGACCTTGGTAGGCATTAGGCCATCGCACCATAAAAACATTATTTTCAAAAGACAGTGTAATTGTTAGGCTTAAGTTTATAAATATAGAATTTATTTATAAAGAATTTTCTGGCTCGGCACCTGTGGCTCAAGCGGCTAAGGCACCAGCCACATACACCTAAGGTGGCTGGTTCGAATCCCCAGCCCGGGCCCGCCAAACAACAATGATGGCTGCAACCAAAAAAATGGCCGGGCGTCCTGGTGGGTGCCTGTAGTCCCAGCTACTTGGGAGGCTGAGGCAGGAGACTCGCTTGAGCCCAGGAGTTGGAGGTTGCTGTGAGCTGTGATGCCGTGGCACTCTACCCAGGGGGATAGCTTGAGGCTCTGTCTCAAAAAAAAAAAAAATTTTTTTTTTCTATACTCATGCTGTTTTTCTCAGCAGCCTGAAAACTACATTATAAAATTAGACTATGCCAGCTGGTTGAGGTGGCTCACACCTGTAATCCCAGCACTCTGGGAAGCTGAGACAGGTGGATTGCTTGAGCTCAGGAGTTCCAGACCAGCCTGAGCAAGAGTGATGCTCCATCTCTACTAAAAATAGACAAACTGAGGCAAGAGGACCACTTGAGCCCAAGAATTGGATGTTGCTGTGAGCTATGATGATGCCATGGCACTCTACCCAGGGTAAGAGAGTGAGACTCTCATCTCCAAAGAAAATTAGACTATGTCAAAGTAGTAAGAAAATATCTTTGCAAGAAAAACTCTCGTTCTTGCAAGTTTATTTCTGGGGAAAACTGTGGTGGCAGGAGCCAGATGGGGCCAGTGCTCACTCCTATGCCCCTTACAGCCCAGCCATGCTTAGGGGCAATGAGAATGTGGCAGCAGAACCCCTCGGGGACGACAGGGAGCAGTCAGAAGGTGAAGCCATGGAAGTCTGCTGTGAGCCTACAGACCCCTCCCCAGCACCTGAGGGTGGCAGGTGGACCTACAGTCATAGGTCAGTACCCAAGTCTTTCTGAAGCAAGTTCTAAACATGTGCTTGATGCTGAAAATTTTGGTCTGAACCTGGGCCTTCTTCTGAGAGAAGGAGCAGTGGGTAAGAACATTGGTTGCTGCCAGAGGTGAAAACTGAACACATGGTTCTCTTGAATAACTTAATTCCTCTGGCACATGGTTTTTGAGCCTGTGAAGCATAGCAACCTGAAGCACTCCCTCCTTCATCATATTCACACTGTGAGGAAAGAGCTCGTAACTGCTGAAGTTACAGCCCAGGAACCTGTGTTCCCAGCATTGATTCTGTCCTGATCATGTTAAAAAAAAGAATCTGTTTCTAATCAAATTTGGAAAAAATGTTGAATGAGTGGGGAAAAAATGCCAAGGAATCCAAAGACAAGATGAACTTGGTGGTGCCAGTAGCTTAGTGGGTAGGGTGCCAGCCACATACACTGAGGCTGGTGGGTTTGAACCTGGCCTGGGCCAGCTAATCAACAATGACAACTGCAACAACAACAACAAAAAAAATAACCAGGCATTGTGGTAGGCGCCTATAGTCCCAGCTGCATAGGAAGCTGAGTGGGAGTCTGAGGCAAGAGATTTGCTTAAGCCCAAGAGTTGGAGGTTGTTGTGAGCTGAGATGCCATGGGACTCTACTGAGAGTGAAAGCTTGAGACTATGTCTCTTTTTTTTTTT